>NC_141534.1:170372916-170698333 GCF_021556685.1 Rattus norvegicus | reverse complement strand
TAAGTTCCACAAACATACATGCATGCAAAACTCTCACATACATAAAATAAATAATTTTATAAAAATTAAAATAAAATAACAGATGAAATGCATGCATTTTGTATGGAGTCATCTGGAATCACATAATTAGTATCAAATACTTTGAATATGAACATGGCAAGGGAATACCAAAAGCATAACATAAACACATCATGACAAGGAAACAAAGTACAGAATGAGGCCTTCTCTAGTCTACATATTAAATACCACATGTGCCCAAATTTGCTACTATTTGCCTGTCTAATTAGATAGCTCATCATCTTTGACTCTGTCTGCCGATGTCTTTTTCATTTAAGCCAGGTATTTAGAGCATATCCAAAATCCATTGTTCTATCCAGTGCAAAACTCTTTCCAACAAATCTTACTCTAAGGAAAAAAGTGATCTAACAAACACACACGCTTCCTACTCATTATGCAAGTGTGGTAGTTATTCCAGATATTAGATCTATAGAAATGTAAAACAACGAAGAAATTATAAACACAAAAATAAAACCTATCTGATTTTTGAGGACCTCTTATTTTATCTGTGAACTATCAGCGTAATGTTTAATTTTATTTTATAATTTGTTATATGTGTGTCTGACATAAGCTATACCAGATATGATGTTGAAAAGAAGAAACTACAATTAAATGTTAACTGATACTTAAATTTTCATTGCCTAATTAGTCCTCAATTCACAAGGATACAAATAATGACTTATATTTAATCATCCGTACAGTGGTGCTGAATGTGATTAAATATTATAAAACAAATGACTACCTCCAATTATAAAATGATTTATGTGCATTTACATGAAGTTCATATGTAATGGTGTCAGTTTCCCTTCATTCTTTTACCTAGGATTTCAAGTGTTTAGCTTGTAGAGTTACCTTTTGAAAAGCTTTCATTATTAAAACTTTAATTTGTACAGAAACAGGAGTCTTTTATAGCAAATTATGATCAAATCTAATTAGAATTGTATTAATTACATCTATAACAGATAGCGAATTAATTAAGAAGCAGTAAAAGTTTTATCATGTGTGAGAGGAAATTTAAACTAAAACTTAGTCCCTGTTCCAAGGGAGCCGGATTAAACATTTATCAGGAGGTTTAGGTTGCCATAGCTCAGTTGGTTAAGTGCTTGTTGCACAAATATGAATTCAACCCTTTAGAATCTATGTGAAAAACTTAGTGTAATGGCACATGTTTTAGCTTGAGGGCTGGAAAGGTGAATGAAGACTTACTTGCCACAACAATCTAATTGTGAGCACCAGGCCATAAGAAACCACACTCAAATAAACAAAGAAAAACAAAACCTAAGTTAAAAAGTAAAATAAATCTTGACCTCTGGCTTTCACATGCAATTGCAAACAAAAGCATACACATCCTCTCTCTGTCTCTGTCTGTCTCTCTCTCTCATGCACACGTGCATATGCACATGCGCACATGCGCGCTTATACACACACAGAGAGAAAGAGAGAGAGAGAGAGAGAGAGAGAGAGAGAGAACCCACAAGCAAAATCAAAGGGTGTTGAGTGAGATTAGCTATTTGAAACAAAAGTAAAGAAATGAAAAATCAAGAAGAATAATTACAATACAAAATTTTGGACACTTGGTCACGAATTTGTTTGGTCTTCACACCATAAACAATAGGATTGAGCAAAGGCGGGACAAGTAGGTAAAGGTTGGACAGGAGAATGTGAATGTAGGATGGGATGTGAAAGCCAAACCTATGTGTAAAGAAGGAGAAGAAGGCCAGAAGGTAAAACTCCAAGAAGACACAAATGTGAGCAATGCACGTGTTAAAGGCTTTGAGTCTTGCTTCCTTTTGAGGGAGCCTGAAGACAGTTATAAATATTCTAATGTAGGAGAGTGTGATGAAAATGATGTCCAGTCCAAGGATACTGAAGGCCACAAACAGACCATAGATCTTGTTGACACGGATATCTTCTGCTGCCAGCTTCACAATGGCCATGTGCTCACAGTATGAGTGCGACACAACAGTGGTCCAGTAGAGTCTCAACCTGCATTTGATGAGAATGAGACATGGAGCTACAAACAGGGCTGCTCTGAGTGTGACTCCAACTGCTATCTGAGTGAGGAGTCTCTGGGTAAAGACGGATGCATGTCTTAGAGGATCACAGATGGCCACATAGCGGTCCATGGCCATGGCAAACAAGATGCCGGACTCAATACATTGGAATGTGTGTATCAGCCACATCTGTAAGAGGCAGGCATCAAAGTATATGGTTGGAAGGTGAAACCAGAATATCCCTAGCATTTTCGGTAAGATGCACGTACTGAGAGCAATGTCTGTTGCGCCAAGCATTGCTAGGAAGAGGTACATGGGCTCATGGAGGCTTCGCTCAACTTTGATGACAACTAGAAGCAGAGAATTCCCCAAAAGTGCAATGATGTACATGATACAGAAGGGAATCCCAATCCAGAACTGCACAGACTCCAAACCTGGGATCCCAGTCAGAGTCAGCACTGAAGGCCTGAAGATGGTGCTGTTGGGATGAGGCATGCTGCCTCAGCCTGCAGGCATATGGCTTCTCAACTAGACTGGAGCTGGTGCTGGGGATGCTCCTTCTGTGCTCTGCTCTCACCTAAATTCACACAATCAGAGACGGAATGGGATTTCATATGGCATTTTTCAGATACAGAATCTTACTGATAACTCTTTTATGCAGAACTGAGAATGCCTATATATCTTTTCTGTGTTAATGTGTTATTTCTTCTCTTTCCGTGTCTATCTCAGTCTATCTCATCACAGACATAACAATAAATATACACAGCAGACGAAAAACTTTCCAAATAAAAACCATTTTACATATATTCTATAACAAAGACATATTACTGTGTACTTATGAAAAATATTCAATTGAAAGTGAGAAATGTTTGCCGGATATCTATATCTATGTCTATGTCTATGTCTATGTTCTATGTCTATGTCTATGTCTATACCTATATCTATGTCTATGTCTATATCTATATCTATACACATACACACTCTTTTTATATACATATGTACACATATATATGTAAATATTTGTTTTTATGTCCTGGACAAGATGCATTTCTCCATTTACAAAAGGTATGAGAAAAAAGTGCCATGAAATGTACAACCACTCTTTCCATAGTATCAATAAGCACTGAGTAACTAATGAATAGTGAATAAGTTACTATACCTTAGTATTTCATAACATGAATATTCTCCTGTTTCTTCTGTCCCTTCTCTAAGTGTCTTCTTTTTCCTAACCTTCTTCTGCATATTCATGTATATATAAATATGTATGAACATATTATATATGTATATTCTCAATGATATATGTTTTCTATTAATATGATTGTGATTTTTATACTGCACTCCTATTTATTTGTTTCAATATGATAAATAAATTGTGTTTAAATTTTAGTATAGTTCTACATAAAAAATGTAGGATAAAAATTTTTTTCTTAAAATGATAACTGTATTGAGGAAATATAAGTGGGGAATGTGTTAATTAAGATTCAACAACTTAAATAAACAAAACTACTAATAAAGGTAATATTAGTATTACATATGTCATTACTTCAATTATTCTTACATACTTTTAGTGTTTGGGGATTTTATTTTTTAATTTTTCTTCATATACAAAATAAAACATTTATTGATATTTTCTTGCATTTGTCTTATAGTTTTCCTAACATATTTGTTTATTATTTAGCCCACAGCTCAATCATCTTCTCTATTAATTCTCTTTTTCTTTAATCAAAAGTTAAATTGTTGAGTATTTCTACAATTGCTCATTAAGGGAATATTTAATGATTCTAATCTTTTAAAAAATACTAGGTTAATTGTAGTTTATTTTTCCATCAGTTGGTTAAGTTTTGGAAATGTGTGTGTATGTGTGTGTGTGTGTGTGTGTGTATGTATATGTATGTTAATGTAGCTCAACTTCCTTATACGTTGTGCACATGCAGGGAGGACTGGAGACTAGGATTAGGAAAAGGAAACAACCAATCTCAAAAGTGCTAAAGTTCTTGGTTTCCTTTTGTGTAAGCATTGTGGGTTTTTACTACCACTTGCTGCTCTTCTAATGACCAAAAGTGACTTACATACCTGTTTCCATAATGCCTACAAGAAAAGATAGGAGAAATATCTTCTAGACTGAGAAAAATCAGCATTTCCTGTTAACACTCTGCACATCTCTGGAAAATGCTATGGAAATCTTTCCTTCCTTTACCTACTGTCTAGTGTGAGCTGCACTATAATTAGAAGTCGCGTCATATGTGCTGGTGCAATTCCCACAGCGTCTTCACACATTACCTTAATGTTTCTTTGGGAAGTTCAGATGCTCACATGGGAACACAACCATGTTTAATTTTCCAACCTCTTTGTACGAATTCACATATTAATGACATTGTAGGCAACTAAAGAACATGATTTATTTTTAGCATCCAAGCAAAGAGTATGGTGCAATCTCATGGGATGGATGAGTGACCTGTCTTAGTACTTATACTGATCTTACACTTATGAAGTGCTACAGTGATTTTTACAGGTCCTCTTCCCTCAATCCTTGGTGACTCCTGTAGTGTCCTTATCAGTTTTCAAAAGTAAACTTCAGTCTTAGCAAAACTGGGCAAAACTTTCTACAGATAACATAAAAAATCTGCAAAATAATTTTTGTATTCAAGAGGACTTGTAAGATTTAATGCATCAACACCAGGAGTAATCTGGTCTATTTCTAATACCACAATCCTATACATTCAGGAATTCTCAATTTCACTTTGCAAAGCTGAGAATGACTGACAACAGCTGTCTAAATATCACTGAGACAGAGTTAAGTCCCTTTGCTTGTGCAAAACGCACTCCCAATCACTTCTAGTAAACATCTCTGGTGGTCATGTATATTGACTGACGTGTAACAAATTAACTGTTCCAAATGTGCTGGCTCATGTTATACAGGCATTTACACTGCATAAATAATCAATAAGTGAAAATTTTCACAACAGCATCTCCCTGAATTGCAATCCTCTTATATTCTTCAATATGCATATTTAAAGCTATGTTTATTATGATGTTCTGAAGCATAAAAGTTTGTGGAATATAGCAGTTAACGTCATACATAGAAAAGGTTTTCAAAATATAAATAGCTCATTCTAATTTCTGAAGGAATATTTCCACAAAATGAATAGTTATTATCACCTGTTTAAAACTAATACTGTGAATATGGATCTCTAAACTCACTGTAATTTTCTTAAAAGCCAAGTCCTAATGAACAGGTAATTATCATGTATCTATTTTTCTGTATTTCTGATAACCAAAGTGATCTTGACAACTGTAAACATTCAGAGAAAAATATAGACATTATCCATTCTTTAGGTCTTGTTTTGCTAATAAAATGAGAATACGTTCTTGAATTTGAAACTTTTTATTACTGTAACTTTTGAATCTGCCTCAGAATATCATAAGGAACTTAGCTTTAAAGATGCAGATTGGTGAATATAAAAGGTCTACAATTCAGGGAAATGCTGTTGTGCAAAATAATCCAGCCTTGACATGACTATGGATGAAAGTCTACCCTAAACCCTCTAAGACAGGAGTGTAACAATGTATAAAGGTGCTCAACTGTGAAGGCCTGATTCCAGAGTGTTTTTCATTCCCATTCATTTTAAATACTTTTTTTTCATGCTAACCATAATTACTGATACCAACTGAAAAAAGAAATGACTGATATTCTTAGATTGAGATTCTCTATGGAGTTTGAGCATTAGTTTTAAAGGGGAAACAGTGCTAGAATTAAAGAATGAATGCAATTGTAGAAGTTTGAAGACTGGCTTTCCTCCATTTTGATAAACTATTGTATTTCTTAAGGAGTCAAAGCATCTAATAGAAAGTGTTCTTTAATTTTAAAAGTACTTTTATTAATTTTTTGAGGGTCTGATATATTGTATTTTGGTCTTATTTATTTACCTCCTCCATCCTCTCCAGATAGATACACCACCATTATTCTATACCCATCCAACTTTGTGTTTTTATCTTTAAAAGCTCATCTAATCCCTTTAGTTCTTACCATTACTCTTTAGGTATGTGGCGCTCTCTCTCTCTCTCTCTCTCTCTCTCTCTCTCTCTCTTTCTCTCTCTCTCCCTCCCTCCCCCTCTTTTATTTTATTTTGTTCTATTAATTTGTTTCATTTTAATTTATTTACTTAATACTCCAATCCCATCTACTTCCTTTCCTCCCAGTCTTTTTCTCTTAATTCTTGTCCCTCTGCTCTACTTAACCTTCCTCCTTGGAGAGGGGGAGCTTTCCCATGGATATCATCTTGCCTTGTCACATCGATTTTCCCTAGCATCAGGCATATCTGCCATTCAGTCTAGACAAGGCATCCCAGTTAGGGGAAAGAGATACAAATGTAGGTAGCAGTCAGAGATACCTCCTACCCCTGAAGTCAGGGGACCTGCTAGAGGCCAGAACCAGCATTCTGGCTCTCTCTGGAAGGTAGCAAAGGGGAAAGAGCTTGTTCCTTTGAGATATAATGTTTGCTTTTATTATTATAACATTTACCTAGCTTGATTCCACATTACTTTGCAGTGGTAGCTGGCCCACCTCACATCTTCTGAGGCCAGAAACCATAGTCTCTGGCATTTAGCGCCTCTTGGTAAAACAGCAGGGATTTAAGTAAAATAGCCTTTGTTCTTATCTTCACATGAACTTCATGGCTGGGCTGGGAGTTTATACAACTCCCAGTTTGCAAGAGAAAGTTGGAGGAAGAAAATAGAGGAACAATTTGAAAAGCGATTTTTATCTTTATTTCCAGGTTCCTTTTTACAATTTCTCTTCAAAAAAATTCTCTCTCCTTCTCCTCCTATTCTTGCTTTCTCACCCTGCTTTGATGTAATGATGTCATCATTGTAATAATACTAGTTTTTCATACCTTTTCTAGGAAATAAGATCGTATGGTTTTTTCCAAGCATTTTTTACTGGATATTTTATTAAATATCCAATTTTACTAAATTTTATTAATTTTTTTATTGGATAAGTTTTTATTTACATTTCAAATGTCATACCTTTTCCATGTCTTCCATCCATAAACTCCCTATCCCACATCTCCTCCTTCTTCTATGAGGGTGTTCCCCCTCCCTAACAATCCAACCCACCCCATATCATTTCCCTGACATTCCCATTACCCTACACGGGGGTGGGGGTGGGGATCCAGTCTTGACAGTACCAAGGGCTCCTCCCATTGGTACCCAACAAGGCCATCCTCTGAGATACATGCAGCTGGAGCCATGGTCCATGTGTACTCTTTAGGTAGTGGTTCAGTCCCTGTAAGCTCTAATTTGTTGGTACTGTTGTCCTCGTGGGCTTGCAAGCCCCTTCAGCTCCTTCAGTCCTTTCTTTAACTCTTCAAATGGGATGCCATTCTCAATTCAATGGTTTGCTGAGAGCATTCGCCTCTGTATTTGTCACACTCTGGAAGAGTGTCTCAGGAGACAGCTTTATCAGGTTACTGTCAGCATGCACTTCTTGGCATCAGCAATATTGTCTGGGTTTGGTGGCTGTATGTATATGGGCTGGATCCTCAAGTGGGGCAGGCTCTGAATGACCATTTCTGCAGTGTCTACTCCAAACTTTGTCTTCTATGAATATTTTTGTTCTCCCTTTTAAGATAGACTGAAGTGTCTGTACTTTGGTCGTCCTTCTTCTTAAGCGTCCTGTGGTCTGTAGATTGTACCTTGGGTAATCTGAAGTTTTGTGATTGGGTTACCTCACCCAGGATGATATTTTCTAGTTTCATCCATTTGCCTATGGATTTCAAGAAGTCATTTTTTTGACAGCTGAGTAGTACTCCATTGTGTGTCCATACCAATTATATGAAGTCCCATTTGTTGATTCTTGAACTTAGAGCATAAGCCATTGGTGTTCTGTTCAGGAAATTTTTCCCAGTGCCCATGTGTTCAATGCTCTTCCCCACTTTTTCTTCTATTAGTTTGAGTGTATTTGGTTTTTGTGGAGGTCCTTGATACACTTGGACTTAAACTTTTTACAGGACAATAAGAATGGATCGATTTGCATTCTTCTACATGCTGACCTCTAGTTGAACCAGCACCATTTGTTGAAAATGCTATCTTTCTGTATCCATTCCTCTGTTGAAGGACATCTGGGTTCTTTTCAGCTTCTGGCTCTTATAAATAAGGCTGCTATGAACATAGTTGAGCATATGTTCTTTTTATATGTTCAAGCATCTTTTGAGTATATGCCTAGGAATAGTATAGCTGGGTCCTCAGGTTGTACTATGTTCAATTTTCTGAGGAGCCTCCAGACTGATTTCCAGAATGGTTGTACCAACTTGCAATCCCAACAAAAATGGAGGAGCATTTCTGTTTCTCCTTATCCTTGCCAGCATCTGTTGTTACCTGAGTTTTGATCTTAGCCATTCTGACTGGTCTGAGGTGGAATCTCAGGGTTGTTTTGATTTGCATTTTCCAGATGACTAAGGATGTTGAACATTTCTTTAGGTACTTCTCAACCATTTGATATTTCTCAGCTGAGAATTGTTTTTTTAGCTCTGTACCCAATTTTCAAAAGAGTTTTTTGACTCTCTGGAGTCTAACTTCTTGAGTTGCTTGTATATATATTGGATATTAATCCTCTATCAAATGTAGGATTGGTAAAGATATTTTCCCAATCTGTTGGTTGCCATTTTGTCATAATCACAGTGTCCTTTGCCTTACAGAAGCTTTCCAATTATATGAAGTCCTATTTGTTGATTCTTGATCTTAGAGCATAAACCATTGGTGTTCTGTTCAGGAAATTTTTCCCAGTGCTCGTGTTCAATGCTCTTTCCCCACTTTTTCTTCTATTAGTTTTAATGTATTTGGTTTTTGTGGAGGACCTTGATACACTTGGACTTAAACTTTTTACAGGACAACAAGAGTGGATTGATTTGCATTCTTCTACATGCTGACCTCTAGTTGAACCAGCACCATTTGTTGAAAATGCTATCTTTTTACCATTAGATGATTTTAGTTTCTTTGCCAAAAATCAAGTGACCAGAGGAGTGTGGGTTCATTTCTGGATCTTCAATTCTATTCCACCAATCTACCTGACTGTCTTTGTTCCAACCCTGTACAGTTTTTATCATTATTGCTCTGAAATACAGCTTGATGTCAGGGATGGTGATTCCCCCAGAAATTCTTTTATTGTTGAGAATAGTTTTCGCTATCTTGGGTTTTTTGGTTTTACAAATGAATCTGCAAATTACACTTTCCCATTCTATGAAGAATTGTGTTGGGATATTGATGGGGATTTTACTGAATTTGTAGATTGCTTTGTCAAAATGGCCATTTTTACTATATTAATCCTGCCAATCCATGAACATGGAAGATCTTTCCATCTTCTGAGATCTTCTTCAATTTTTTTCTTCAGAGACTTGACGTTCTTGTCACACAAATTTTTCACTTGCTTGGTTAGAGTCACATGGAGGTATTTTATATTATTTGTGACTATTGTGAAGGGTGTCCTTTTCCTAATTTCTTTATCAACTTCTTTATTCTTTGAGTAGAGGAAGGCTACTGATTTATTTGAATAATTTTATATCCAGCCACTTTGCTGAAGTTATTTATCAGGCTTGGTAGTACTCTGGTGGAAATTGTGGGGTCACTAAAGTATACTATTATATCATCTGCAAATAGTGATGTTTTGACTTCTTCCTTTCCAGTTTGTATCCCTTTGACGTACGTTTGTTGTCTGATTTCTCTGGCTAGGACTTTGAGTCTATATTGAATATTTAGGAAGAGAGTGGCAACCTTTTCTAGTCCCCTGATTTTAGTTGGATTGCCAAGCATTTTTTTAAGACAAAGGCTCACTAAAGGTCAGTCATAAGTTGAATAAGAAGTTTACAACACAATATTTACATGTTTCCATTAAGATTAGTTATATAGCTAGAACTCCATTATCTGTCATTAGTTCTACAAGTCATTAAAAGTTAAAATTTATTATTTTTGTGACTAAGTTATCATCGAAGTTTTGCATAGATAAACCCAGTCAATATTTTATCTTTTGTCCTTGCTACCACAATAAATCATGTTTTTCTTTATGGCCTTTGGTTAATTGTTTTACAACCTTTCAGCATGTGTTCTACATTTTATATGCCTGATTTCTGTCTCAGAAAAAATTAACTCATAACACTTGAGGACTGGCTGAGTTCTCATTGCAGTTTTCACATCAAAGAAGGCTGATTCCAGGGACCAGCCTATCTATTTTTATGGCAATTTGTATTTTATTACTATTGCTCTGTAATATAGCTTTAAATCAGGGATGGGGATGCTGCCCATTCTTATATTGTATATGATTGTTTTTTGTTTTTTGTTTTTGTTTTTGTTTTGTTTTAGATATTCTGTTTGATTGTTTATTTGCTTTTGTTTTTTTCTAACGAAACTTAGTCTTTTTCTTACAAAGTCTATAAAAATTTATGTTGGAATTTTGATAGAAATTGTGTTTAATATTTAGATTGCTTTCACATGATGACCATTTTCTATGTGTTAATCCTATTGATTCAAGAGCATAGGAGATTTTTCATCTTATGATTTATTTTTTCAAAGATTTGAAGTTCTTGTCATACAGGTTTTTCATTTTTTTATTTGATATCATTTGTGGCTATTGAGAAGTGTGTTATTAACTTAGTTTCCTTCTTAGCCCATTTATTGTTTGTACATAGATGGGTTACTGGCTTTCTTGAGTTAATTTTGTATCTAGTCACTTTGTTTATCAGCTGTAGCAGTTCCATGGTAGAAGTTTTTGGGTTACTTATGTATATTATTATATCATATGTAAATATCAATACTTTGACTTTTTCTTTTCCAATTTGAATTCCCTTGATCTTCTTTGAAAATTGCAAAATTCCCTTGAAAAACTATAATATTGAAAAGAATGTGGAAAGAGTGGACAGCCTTGTTTTGTACCCAATCGTAGTGGAATTGCTTTAAATTTCTCTCCATTTCATTGATTTTGGCTATTGATTTGCTATTTAATGCCTTTACTGTGCTTAGGTTATGTGCCTTGTATCTCTGACCTTTCCAAGACTTTTTTCTTAGAAAGGATGTTGAGTTTTCTCAATGGCATTTTTAGTTCCTATGTATAGGGGATTACATTGGTAGATTTTCATATGTTGAACCACCACTGTATCCTTGGGATAGAGTCTGCTTGATGATGATGGATGATGTTTTTGATGTGTCCTTGGATTTGCTTGTGAGTATTTTTTCAACAATGTGCATGAGGGAAATTGGCCATTTTGTGCAGGAATATATCTAGTTGTACAAATCATTGTAGAAATAATTTGGACAAAAATCAAGTCCATTGAGGAAATTGAAATGAATGGATATTTAAACACCTTTGAGTAAATCATCATCTGTGGAAAGATAAGTGATTTAGAAACAGGGTGGAAAAATGTCTCAAATGCTTATGAGACTGAAGAAGATGCCAGACTTCTTATCTTTCTTTCTTGAATCTCTGTGTGGTTTAGGTATCAAGGTGACTGTGGCCTCATAAATTGAAATGGACATGTTCCTTCTGTTTGTATATTATGGAGTAATTTGAAGTGCATTAGTATTAGCTTCTCTTTGAAAGTCTGGTAGACTTCTATTGTAAATCCATCTGTCTCTGGGCCTTTATTGGTTAGATTTTAAGGACTGTTTCTATTTCCTTAGGTGTTATAGGTCTATTTAAAGTATCAATCCAATTTTCCTTTAACTTTGGTAAGTGGTATATATCCAAAGAGCCTTCCATTTCATTTAGATTTGATGGAGATTTTCCAATTTTTTGGAGTATGGGTTTAAGACCTAATGATCCTTTGGATTTTCTCAGTCTCTTGTTATGTTCCCATTTTCATTTCTAATTTTGTTAATTTGAATATTCTCTCTCTGCCTTTTAGATTTTTCTCAAAGAACCAGTTCTTTGTTTTCTTGATTCTTTCTATTGTTCCCAAATAGGACAGTTTTAAGTGCCAGAGTCTTTATATAAGTAAGGTTGTGTGTAACTGATTTTAGGTGTACAGCAATTATTCCATTAAGCTATCTCTCTTTTGCAACCTTCCAGGAAAAATCAACTTTGAAATGACCAACCTGACTTGGTTTTCCTCATTTGTGTTAGAAATCACCTTTCCATCAACCTCTTTTGTTCCAAGATTTTTTTTTCTATTTATACATTAAAGAATCTGAGATTTTGAAGTGGGAAAAAATGTATTATTTTCCTGTTGTCAATATGAAATATGCATGCTTTTATTTTTTAAATATTGATAGAGGATTTATGTTTAAAATTTATGTTCTTTGTTCTTATAAGATCATATTGGAATGTCTATGTATTTAGTTATATTAAAAATAAAATTATAATTTTACAGTGACAAAATATTTTAGCATCTGCTAAATAAAGTGTATTTTGAGTATTTTCATATCAATTTCTGTTTTGTTTCATATCTTGAGAAGAAAATGGCCATTGCCAATGGAAATATACACTATTTTATTACAGATATACTACTGCAGAAGGAAAATGACTAAAATTGAAGTAAGCTTTCAACCTTAGAAAAAGTAATGAATAAATATATTTTCTTTTCAGAATGAAATGCTGACTCTTAAAGCCAAAGACATTTATCTTAGTATTTTCAGAGGTTTGGTAGAGTCAGAATTTCAGTGAAAGTATTTTCAAG
Source organism: Rattus norvegicus (assembly GCF_021556685.1). NCBI lineage: Eukaryota > Metazoa > Chordata > Mammalia > Rodentia > Muridae > Rattus > Rattus norvegicus. Next base: position 170,685,621 of record NC_141534.1, on the reverse strand, counting down.
TTATCCTGGACCAGGGAAGAATTTATAATGTTATTTTCTATTTATAGAATATTACCCTTGGTATTTTCTACTAAACATACAGCATATTGGGTTTTAAAATGGCAGGAAATGCTACGTGTCAACACATTGCATCTTTCTTCCTGGTCGGTATTCCTGGATTGGAAAATGTTCACTGCTGGATCGGCATCCCTGTCTGTCTCCTGTTTGTCCTGACCCTGCTGGGGAACAGCATAATCATTGCTACTGTCAAGTTAGAGCCAAGTCTCCACCAGCCTATGTATTTCTTCCTTTGCATGCTGGCAACGAATGACATGTGTCTTGCCTCTTCTGCAGCTCTGAAGATGCTTGCCATCTTCTGGTTTGATGCACATTGGATCAACTTTGATGCCTGTCTAACTCAAATGTATTTTATCCACACTCTGTGCATCATGGAATCAGCCATCCTAGTAGCCATGGCATTTGATCGCTTTGTGGCCATTTGTGTCCCTCTTCATTATGCATCAATCCTGACAACGTCTATGGTGACTAAACTAGGTCTAGTTGGCCTGATAAGAGGTATGCTCATGGTTTTGCCATGTCCTGTTCTCATTAAGAGGCTGCCTTACTATACACAATATGTCATCCCTCATGCCTACTGTGAGCACATGGCTGTGGTGAAATTGGCAAGTGGCAACACTCTCATTAACAGAGCATATGGAATCTCTGTGGTTCTTTCGGTTATTATAGTGGATATAGGAATGATAGGGACATCCTATGTAAAAATCCTCCAGTCAGTGTTTTGGCTCTCTTCCCAGAATGCATGCTCTAAAGCCCTGGGTACTTGTGCTGCTCATGTCTGCACTATCCTTGCTTCCTATACGCCTGCATTGTTTAGCTTCCTAACTCACCGCATTGGCAGGAATGTACCTCCAAGTGTTCACATCTGTATTGCCAGTGTGTACCTTTTAGTACCTTCTGCAGTTAATCCGGTAGTGTATGGTGTCAAGACCAAACAGATTCGTGATAGAGTGATAGATCTTTTCTTTACACACAAGAAGTTCCCTGAAAAGTAAAACATTTCCACAGAACTAATATTAGCAGATTCTGTTCTATGCAGTCAGGGCACATTAACAACAGGCAACTTCTGTTTTTAAAACTTTATTGTTTTAACTAATATTTCTGTAGGACATATCTTATGCTAAAATGCACTGGTGTATTTACTCAATTTTATTTTATTCGAAATACTTATAGAAGTATATCACTTACTTAAATAATGTAACAGGTTTTACAATTTTAGCTCAAATTTATTTAAAAGTATAAACTTTGCAGACTACCTTTATATCTGACCATCTCTATAGTAACAATCAGCTATGAGAGCTTTCCTGATAAAATACGTGCAGTATTTCGTTTTTTATTTCCATTATATAATACGTATTTTAATCATCACTCCTATCCTTAAAGCCAAAAAATCCAGTTAGAAAAATATCTAAAGCTAATTATGTTCCTTAAATTTAGCAGAAAAAATTATATTATAAAGTTGGAATGACTTGAGACAGTCCTGAAGGTGAATATTTTGTTGAATAATTGTTACAAGTGGGTTTCTGATGTAAGGAAATGTAGGCTCCAAAAATGTGGATCTGTGTTTTGTTATAAATAAAATCAAAATAGTCTAATAGTTGTGAAATGCTTGATTTTTCTTGCTTTTATTTAGAATAAAACATCATTCAGAGCATTCTACAGTCACAAGACTGTAGGCAATGGGAAAGCAATATGAAGAATGAACTTCGTAAAGGGTGAGAGGAGGATCTCCATCATATGGTACCTCCTCTCGCTATGCTATAGTGTACTGGTATTTGACAGTGGACTTCAGTGATTTTTATCTGAATGATAATAATTCCAGGGCAGCCATTAAATAATTTAAAAGTAAAATGGAAAACAAATGCTAAAATGTTTTAGAATGTGTAAAAAAATCTAGAAAACGCTATAGAGGATGGGGAAATTAATAAATTGGAATGTAGAGTCTTGTTTCAAAAAGGCTAATAATTGGGGTTGGGGATTTAGCTCAGTGGTAGAGCGCTTGCCTAGGAAGTGCAAGGCCCTGGGTTTGGTCCCCAGCTCCGAAAAAAAGAACCAAAAAAAAAAAAGGATAATAATTATTCATCTATAAGGAAAATCTCAGTAAAAGTGAATTGTCTAAATATACCTGAAACCACATGCATATTTTCAGAGTGCATAAAGTACAATATAAGCTGTGTAGTCTGTAGGAAAAACCCACTTTGTTTTTGAAACCTCCAGTTTTACTTTTAAATATTTTTATGAAACTATTATGAAATATAAAACTAACGGTACATGTGTCCTGGTAGAGAAGGATACACATTCTGTGCATTTATCATTAAACTCAACTCTCTCTGCCTTAAATATTTGCCATTTTTGAAATCAAATCAACGTGGCAAAAAAAATGAGCAATGAAAGAAATTCTTCTTTCCCTAAATAACAATTTGTTAGTTTTTATGACAGATGTGATATAGATGAATGCTCTAAGATTTTTCATTATAGTAATAAATTCAAATCAATTAAAATGCTAATATGAAAATTCCAGAATAAATTTTTAAAGAATATATGATAAATATAGCATAAAATAACGTATGGAACTGGGACGTATCATGCAGTTTTTTGGGAGTAGGTGATAAGAGGATCACAGGTTAAAGATCTACTTAGGTTACCATGTGTTCAAGGCCAGCCTGGGCAAATGAGTGAAATTTTGTCTTAAAAAACAGTTGAAAAAGTGTCAGAACTGTTGACATAGCAGTTCAGAGCACTTGTTCATCTAGTAGAGGATCTAGGTTGGGTTCTCAACATCCACACAGTTGGCACAGCCATTAATAATTCTAGTACCATTTTATCTGATACTCTCTTTGAACTTTGAGGTCATCAAGCACATATAGTGCATATACAAACATGCAGGCAATATAATCAGACATAAAATAAAATGAATACACTTAAATTTTTAAGTAAAAGAGGTCATCTATACTTAAGAGTTATTATTTTAAAAAGTTCATTAATTATTAGCTAATGAGACATTGGCAGTCAAGAGCTTCAAGGGAAGAAAAGCTAGTCTTCATAAAGGTGTAGTTCTTGGCAGGTTGACCACTTTCTGGTGGAAGGCCACATATTCAAGGGCATATGCATGGCAGACATTGTAGTTGATAAGTTCAAAATGAAAAGAGAATAATGTTAAGTTTGTATGGATCTTCAAGGTGTTGAAATAAGGAAATGAACATGATAAAAATACATTGTATGAGTACTAAAAGTACTAAAAATAACAGTAGAAGGGTTGGTTATATGGCTACATAAATACAATGCTTGACACATAGTAAGAAGATTTCGGTGTATATTTGTTTTGAGTACATTATGGCAGTATAGAAGATGAACATAGGACAATGTCTGGAGTCTTGTAGACCACGTAGCCTTATGTACACAGTGGTAAGCAGAAAGAGGCTCTCATTCAAAAGAGTGGTAGAAAATGACTGAAACCCTCTGATGTCATCCTCATATGTCCTGTGATACACATGGGCACCAATTGCACATGAACATGCATACATATATACACACTGACTTTTAAAAGCACCTAAACAGAAGAAGGCTGGAGTCATAGCTATGATGCCAAACTTGTCTGAGAATCCATGAAATTCTAGTTTCAATCATCAAAAATAGTTTGTTGTATATATCATTATTTTATTTTTTATTAAATTACCCTGGTTGTATGTGATTAATTGTTTAATATAAACAATAAAGTATCCTGGAATTTAATATGTAAGCTCAGAAATAACACAAAGGGCTTGGAAGGAAAATGAGAGAATACTACTTGGAATTCCTCATAGTGTAATTTAAAGGCAACTGGTAAGTTGACTATTTATATTACTCAGATTAACATTAGACAACAAAGCTATGATTAGTAAATTAATAAAGTGTATAACATGGAGCAAGGAAAGACAAGAAAGGGAACAAAAGATGGAGTATATGGAAAATTAACACAATAGGATATTTATAAAGCAGTTATACTAATGATGACTATTATAAAGTCTAAATAATTGAAAACAACCCAAAATCTACTTCCTTAACAGAAATGTCCTTTAATTGTAGAAACACACATGGGTTTTTATAATATAGAGAATAGAAAATTATGTTTACTCCTGGATCCTAAAGACAACAACAACAAACTCAGAGTGGCCGTGTTTAATATAAAATGGATTTTGAGATTAAGGAGGTTTGACGGGGTTATTGTGTGAGTTCCCAATGAAGAAGGGACCAGTTCATTACCATCCAAACAAGTACTCTCCTTAAAATCTCCTTAAAATCTCCATAAGCACTACTATAAGAGAAAAGAGAGATGAAATCATTTTCTTAGCACTTGAGAAAAGAAACAGCCAAAATAACAAGCATGTTATTTTGAGCACACAAATAGCCAACCTGAGCTAATTAATATTTATAAAGTGCTCTATCTGAGAATGATAATGGAATATATATTGTTCAAGTAAACATAAAATACTTTGAAACTCAGTTAATGTTAAATTTATTTATTGGTGTGTGTGTATGTCACACAAATAATTAGGGAGCCAGAGGATGACTTTTGGGAGCCTGTTCTCCTCCAATATGAGATCCACAAATCAAACTCAGGTTGGCAAGCTTGCTCCACGAATGCTTACCCCCACTTAGCTATCTTGCCAACCCAAGAGATTGATTTTCCTTTTTTAAAATTTGACCTTTTATTTTATGTATTTTTTCTAGTTAATATTTTGTGCTGAGTTTAAATATTTTTATACAACATATCTTTGTCATATTTTCCCTTGTCCATTATCTCCCAATATACTGCTTTGAAACAAAGCTTTAAGAAAATGTTCCAGTCTTCTGTTAGTGCTGGGAACTGACCTATAGTCCTTACTAAACGTGAAGTTGACTGAGTAATATTCTGCCCTGTCTTCCCTTTCAAATCTTTATACACTTTCTTTTAAAACTGAATAAGCATTAAATCAGATTTTTCCACTGTAGAGGGAAATTTGAATATCTTTTATAATCATAAATATAGCAACTAAAGTACAGAAAATATATATACTCATAAAGATACATTTGCTATTTCAACTATTCATTTGATGAAAAAACAAGGAAATTTTATGTGATATTTAAACCAAACCCAAAGGAGAAACGAATGCAGATAATGCTAACAGTAAAATTCCACAGAAAAAGAGGACATTTCTTGTCTTTACTGAACTATTTATTTATTTATTAACATTTTTATTGAATTTTTTAAATTTATATTTCAAATGGTCACCTTTCCCAGTTTCCCATTCATAAACCCCCTAACCCATCCCCCTTTCCCCTTCTTCTATGAGGGTGTTCCACCATCCATCCACCTACCTCTCCCTGGCTCCCTGCCTTGAAACTCCTCTACACTGGGGATGGTCCAGCCTTGGCAGGACCAAGGGCTCCTCCCATTGGTGCCCAATAAGGCCATCCTCTGCTACATATGCAACTGGAGCCATGAGTCTGTCCATGTGTGCTCTTTGGATGATGATTTAGTTCCTGGGAACACTGGTTGGTTGGTATTGTTCATATGGGGTTGAAAACTCCTTGAGCTCCTTCAATCCTTTCTCTAACTCCTCAAATGAGGACCCTGTTCTCGGTTCAATGGTTGGCTGCTATCATTCACCTCTGTATTTGTCAGGCTCTTGCTGAGCCTCTCAGGAAACAGCTATAACAGGCTCCTGTCATCATGCACTTCTTGGCATCAGCAATATTTTCTGGGTTTGGTGGCTGTATGTATATGGGCTGGATCCCCAGGTGGGGCAGGCTCTGAATGGCCATTCCTTCAGTCTCTGATCCAAACTTTTTCTCCATATCTCCCCCTATGAATATTTTTGTTCCTCCCCATAAGAAGGACTGAGACTTCTGCACTTTGGTCATCCGTCTTCTTGAGCTTCATTTGGTCTGTGTATATTGTATCATGGGTAATTCGAGCTTTTGGGGTAATAGCCACTTATCAGTGAGTACATACTATGTGAGTTTTTTGTGATTGGGTTACCTCACTCAGGATGATATTTTCTACGTCGATCCATTTGCTATGATCTTCATGAAGTCACTATTTTTAATATCTGAGTAGTATTCATTGGGTAAATGTACCACATTTTCTGTATCCATTCCTCTGTTGAAGGGCATTTGGTTTCTTTCCAGCTTCTGGCTATTATAAATAAGGCTGCTATGAACATAGTGGAGTATGTATCTTTATATGTTATATGTTGGAGCATCATTTGAGTATATGCCAAGGAGAGGTATAGATGGGTCCTCGGGTAGTACTATGTCCAATTTTCTGAGGAACCTCCAGACTGATTTCCAGGGTGGTTGTAACAGCTTGCAATTCCACCAACAATGGAGGAGTGTTCCTCTTTCTCCACATCCTTACCAACATCTGTTGCCATCTGAGTTTTTGATCTTAGCCATTCTGACTGGTGTGAGGTGGAATCTCAGGGTTGTTTTGATTTGCATTTCCCTGATCACTAAGGATGTTGAATGTTTCTTTAAGTACTTCTCAGTCATATGGCATTCCTCAGCTGAGAACTTATTGTTTAGCTCTGTACCCCATTTTTAAAAGGTTATTTGCTTATCTAGAGTCTAACTTCTTGAGTTCTTTGTATATATTGGATATTATCCCTCTACATCTATTGGATGTAGGATTGGTAAACACATTTTCCCAATCTGTTGGTTGCCCTTTTGTTCTAATGACAGTGTCCTTTGTATAGCTATTGATTACTTTGGGATTCCAAACAACATTAAAATATGTAGCTGTGTTATTTATTACTGTTAATCGATGTCTTTGTTTTTTGAAAAAAATTCTTAGAATAATCATTCTACATGCTTATATTTTCTCTGCTAAGAAGTGCATGCTGACAGGAGCCTGATATAGGTGTCTCCCGAAGGCTCTGCCAGAGCATGACAAATACAAAGGCAGATGCTTGCAGGCAACCATTGAACTGAGAATGGGGGTCCCCAATAGAAGAGTTAGAGAGAGAATTGAAGGAGCTGAAGGCATTTGCAATACCCTAAGGACCATGTCAACTAACCAAAGGTCTCAGGGACTAAACCACCATTCAAAGAGTACACATGGACAGACCCATGGTGGCAGCTGCATATGTAACATAGGATGGCCTTGATGGGTATCAATGGGAGGAGAAACCCTTGTTCCTGCCAAGGCTTGATGCCCTAGTATAGAGGAATGTAGGGTGGGGAGGTGGGAAGGGGTGGGTGGGTGACTGGGGGAACACTCTCATAGCAGCAGGGGGAGGGCAGATGGGATGGGAGGTTTATGCACTTGAAAATGAGAAATGGGATAATGAAATGTGAATAAAATATTCCAATAAGAAAAATAAAAAAATTAAGATGACAATATTTTTTGAGATTATGATATAATTACATCATTTCCCCATAATTTTCTTTTTTCTTTTTTTTTATTAACTTGAGTATTTCTTATATAAATTTCCAGTGTTATTCCCTTTCCCGGTTTCCGGGCAAACACATCTCTACCCCCTCCCCTTTCCTATTGGTGTTCCCCTCCCCATCCTCCCCCCATTGCCTCCCACCCCCCAACAATCTAGTTCACTGGGGGTTCAGTCTTAGCAGGACCCAGGGCTTCCCCTTCCACTGGTGCTCTTACTAGGATATTCATTGCTACCTATGAAGGCAGAGTCCAGGGTCAGTCCATGTATAGTCTTTAGGTAGTGGCTTAGTCCCTGGAAGCTCTGGTTGCTTGGCATTGTTGTTCATAAGGAGTCTCGAGCCCCTTCAAGCTCTTCCAGTTCTTTCTCTGATTCCTTCAACAGGGGTCCTATTCTCAGTTCAGTGGTTTGCTGCTGGCATTCGCCTCTGTGTTTGCTGTATTCTGGCTGTGTCTCTCAGGAGCGATCCTGAGATCAGGCTCCTGTCCGCCTGCACTTCTTTGCTTCATCCATCTTGTCTAATTGGATGGCTGCATATGTATGGGCCACATGTGGGGCAGGCTCTGAATGGGTGTTCCTTCTGTCTCTGTTTTAATCTTTGCCTCTCTATTCCCTGCCAAGGGTATTCTTGTTCCCCTTTTAAAGAAGGAGTGAAGCATTCACATTTTGATCATCCGTCTTGAGTTTCATTTGTTCTAGGCATCTACGGTAGTTCAAGCATTTGGGCTAATAGCCACTTATCAATGAGTGCATACCATGTGTGTTTTTGTGTGATTGGGTTAGCTCACTCAGGATGATATTTTCCAGTTCCAACCATTTGCCTACGAATTTCATAAGGTCATTGTTTTTGATAGCTGAGTAATATTCCATTGTGTAGATGTACCACATTTTCTGTATCCATTCCTCTGTTGAAGGGCATCTGGGTTCTTTCCAGCTTCTGACTATTATAAATAAGGCTGCGATGAACATAGTGGAGCACGTGTCTTTTTTATATGTTGGGGCATCTTTTGGGTATATACCCAAGAGAGGTATAGCTGCATCCTCAAGCAGTTCAATGTCCAATTTTCTGAGGAACCTCCAGACTGATTTCCAGAATGGTTGTACCAGTCTGCAATCCCAACAACAATGGAGGAGTGTTCCTCTTTCTCCACATCCTCGCCAGCATCTGCTGTCACCTGAGTTTTTGATCTTAGCAATTCCCACTGGTGTGAGGTGAAATCTCAGGGTTGTTTTGATTTGCATTTCCCTTATGACTAAAGATGTTGAACATTTCTTTGGGTGTTTCTCAGCCATTCGGCATTCCTCAGCTGTGAATTCTTTGTTTAGCTCTGAACCCCATTTTTTAATAGGGTTATTTGTCTCCCTGCGCTCTAACTTCTTGAGTTCTTTGTATATTTTGGATAGAAGGCCTCTATCTGTTGTAGGATTGGTAAAGACCTTTTCCCAATCTGTTGGTTGCCGTTTTGTCCTAACCACAGTGTCCTTTGCCTTACAGAAGCTTTGCAGTTTTATGAGATCCCATTTGTCGATTCTTGATCTTAGAGCATAAGCCATTGGTGTTTTGTTTAGGAAATTTTTTCCAGTGCCCATGTGTTCGAGATGCTGCCCTAGTTTTTCTTCTATTAGTTTGAGTGTATCTGGTTTGATGTGGAGGTCCTTGATCCACTTGGACTTAAGCTTTGTACAGGGTGATGAGCATGGATCGATCTGCATTCTTCTACATGTTGCCCTCCAGTTGATCCAGCACCATTTGCTGAAAATGCTATCTTTTTTCCATTTGATGGTTTTGGCTTCTTCGTCAAAAATCAAGTGCCCATAGCTGTGTGGTTTCATTTCTGGGTCTTCAATTCTGTTCCATTGGTCTATCTGTCTGTCTCTGTACCAATACCATGCAGTTTTTATCACTATTGCTCTGTAATACTGCTTGAGTTCAGGGATAGTGATTCCCCCTGAAGTCCTTTTATTGTTGAGGATAGTTTTAGCTATCCTGGGTTTTTTGTTATTCCAGATGAATTTGCAAATTGTTCTGTCTAACTCTTTGAAGAATTGGATTGGTATTTTGATGGGGATTGCATTGAATCTGTAGATTGCTTTTGGTAAAATGGCCATTTTTACTATATTAATCCTGCCAATCCATGAGCATGGGAGATCTTTCCATCTTCTGAGGTCTTCTTCAATTTCTTTCTTCAGAGTCTTGAAGTTCTTATTGTACAGATCCTTTACTTGCGTGGTTAAAGTCACACAGAGGTACTTTATATTATTTGGGTCTATTATGAAGGGTGTCGTTTCCCTAATTTCCTTCTCGGTTTGTTTCTCTTTTGTGTAGAGGAAGGCTACTGATTTATTTGAGTTAATTTTATACCCAGCCACTTAGCTGAAGTTGTTTATCAGCTTTAGTAGTTTTCTGATGGAACTTTTGGGATCACTTAAATATACTATCATATCATCTGCAAATAGTGATATTTTGACTTCTTCTTTTCTGATCTGTATCCCCTTGATCTCCTTTTGTTGTCTGATTGCTCTGGCTAGAACTTCAAGAACTATATTGAATAAGTAGGGAGAGAGTGGGCAGCCTTGTCTAGTCCCTGGTTTTAGTGGGATTGCTTCAAGTTTCTCTCCATTTAGTTTAATGTTAGCAACTGGTTTGGTGTATATGGCTTTTACTATGTTTAGGTATGGGCCTTGAATTCCTATTCTTTCCAGGACTTTTATCATGAAGGGGTGTTGAATTTTGTCAAATGCTTTCTCAGCATCTAATGAAATGATCATGTGGTTCTGTTCTTTCAGTTTGTTTATATAATGGATCACGTTGATGGTTTTCCGTATATTAAACCATCCCTGCATGCCTGGGATGAAGCCTACTTGATCATGGTGGATGATTGTTTTGATGTGCTCTTGGATTCGGTTTGCCAGAATTTTATTGAGTATTTTTGCGTCGATATTCATAAGGGAAATTGGTCTGAAGTTCTCTTTCTTTGTTGTGTCTTTGTGTGGTTTAGGTATAAGAGTAATTGTGGATTCATAGAAGGAATTCGGTAGTGCTCCATCTGTTTCAATTTTGTGGAATAGTTTGGATAATATTGGTATGAGGTCTTCTATGAAGGTCTGATAGAATTCTGCACTAAACCCGTCCGGACCTGGGCTCTTTTTGGTTGGGAGACCTTAAAGGACTGCTTCTATTTCCTTAGGAGTTTTGGGGTTGTTCAACTGGTTTATCTGTTCCTGATTTAACTTCGGTACCTGGTATCTGTCTAGGAAATTGTCCATTTCCTGCAGATTTTCAAGTTTTGTTGAATATAGGCTTTTATGGTAAGATCTGATGATTTTTTTGAATTTCCTCTGAATCTGTAGTTATGTCTCCCTTTTCATTTCTGATTTTGTTAATTTGGATACACTCTCTGTGTCCTCTCCTTAGTCTGGCTAAGGGTTTATCTATCTTGTTGATTTTCTCAAAGAGCCAACTTTTGGTTCTGTTGATTCTTTCTATGGTCCTTTTTGTTTCTACTTGGTTGATTTCAGCTCTGAGTTTGATTATTTCCTGCCTTCTACTCCTCCTGGGTGTATTTGCTTCTTTTTGTTCTAGAGCTTTTAGGTGTGCTGTCAAGCTGCTGACATATGCTCTTTCCTGTTTCTTTCAGCAGGCACTCAGAGCTATGAGTTTTCCTCTTAGCACAGCTTTCATTGTGTCCCATAAGTTTGGGTATGTTGTACCTTCATTTTCATTAAATTCTAAAAAGTCTTTAATTTATTTCTTTATTTCTTCCTTGACCAGGTTATCATTGAGTAGAGCATTGTTCAATTTCCACGTATATGTGGGCATTCTTCCCTTATTGTTATTGAAGACCAGTTTTAGGCCATGGTGGTCCGATAGCACGCATGGGATTATTTCTATCTTTCTGTACCTGTTGAGGCTCGTTTTTTGACCAATTATATGGTCAATTTTGGAGAAAGTACCATGAGGAACTGAGAAGAAGGTATAACTTTTTGCTTTAGGATAGAATGTTCTATAAATTTCTGTTAAATCCATTTGGCTCATGACTTCTCTTAGTCTGTCTACATCTCTGGTTAATTCTGTTTCCATGATCTGTCCGTTGATGAGAGTGGGTGTTGAAATCTCCTACTATTATTGTGTGAGGTGCAATATGTGTTTTGAGCTATAGTAAGGTTTCTTTTATGTATGTAGGTGCGCTTGTATTTGGGGCATAGATATTTAGGATTGAGAGTTCATCTTGGTGGGTTTTTCCTTTGATGAATATGAAGTGTCCTTCCTTATCTTTTTTGATCACTTTTAGTTGGAAATTGATTTTATTTGATATTAGAATGGCTACTCCAGCTTGCTTCTTCCGACCATTTGCTTGGAAGGTTGTTTTCCAGCTTTTCACTCTGAGGTAGTGTCTGTCTTTGTCTCTGAGGTGTGTTTCCTGTAGGCAGCAGAATGCCGGGTCCTCGTTGCATATCCAGTTTGTTAATCTATGTCTTTTTATTGGGGAGTTGAGGCCATTGATGTTGAGAGATATTAAGGAATAGTGATTATTGCTTCCCTTTATATTCATATTTGGATTTGAGGTTATGTTTGTGTGCTTTCACTCTCTTTGTTTTGTTGCCAAGACGATTAGTTTCTTGCTTCTTCTAGGGTATAGCTTGCCTCCTTATGTTGGGCTTTACCATTTATTATCCTTTGTAGTGCTGGATTTGTAGAAAGATATTGTGTAAATTTGGTTTTGTCATGGAATATCTTGGTTTCTCCATCAATGTTAATTGAGAGTTTTGCTGGATACAGTAACCTGGGCTGGCATTTGTGTTCTCTTAGGGTCTGTATGACATCAGTCCAGGATCTTCTGGCCTTCATAGTTTCTGGCGAGACGTCTGGTGTGATTCTGATAGGTCTGCCTTTATATGTTACTTGACCTTTTTCCCTTACTGCTTTTAATATTTTTTCTTTATTTTGTGCGTTTGGTGTTTTGACTATTATGTGACGGGAGGTGTTTCTTTTATGGTCCAATCTATTTGGAGTTCTGTAGGCTTCTTGTATGTCTATGGGTATCTCTTTTTTTAGGTTAGGGAAGTTTTCTTCTATGATTTTGTTGAAGATATTTACTGGTCCTTTGAGCTGGGAGTCTTCACTCTCTTCTATACCTATTATCCTTAGGTTTGATCTTCTCATTGAGTCCTGGATTTCCTGTATGTTTTGGACCAGTAGCTTTTTCCGCTTTACATTATCTTTGACAGTTGAGTCAATGATTTCTATGGAATCTTCTGCTCCTGAGATTCTCTCTTCCATCTCTTGTATTCTGTTGGTGAAGCTTGTATCTACAGCTCCTTGTCTCTTCTTTTGGTTTTCTATATCCAGGGTTGTTTCCATGTGTTCTTTCTTGATTGCTTCTATTTCCATTTTTAATTCCTTCAACTGTTTGATTATGTTTTCCTGCAATTCTTTCAGGGATTTTTGTGACTCCTCTCTATGGGCTTCTACTTTTTTTTTATGTTTTCCTGGAATTCTTTCAGGGATTTTTGCGATTCCTCTCTGTAGGCTTCCACTTGTTTATTAATGTTTTCCTGTGTTTCTCTAAGGGAGTTCTTTACGTCTTTCTTGAAGTCCTCCAGCATCATGATCAAATATGATTTTAAATCTAGGTCTTGCTTTTCTGGTGTGTTTGGATATTCAGTGTTTCGTTTGGTGGAGAATTGGGCTCCGATGTTGCCATGTAGTCTTGGTTTCTGTTGCTTGGGTTCCTGCGCTTGCCTCTCGCCATCAGATTATCTCTAGTGTTTCTTTGTTCTGCTGTTTCTGACAGTGGCTAGACTGTCCTATAAGCCTGTGTGTCAGGAGTGCTGTAGACCTGTTTTCCTGTTTTCTTTCACCCAGTTATGGGGACAGAGTGTTCTGCTTTCGTGCGTGTAATTTTTCATATCTACAGGTCTTCAGCTGTTCCTGTGGGCCTGTGTCTTGAGTTCACCAGGCAGGTCACTTGCAGCAGAAAAGTTGGTCTTACCTATGGTCCCGAGGTTCAAGTTTGCTCTTGGGGTGTTGCTTACGAGCTCTCTGAGGCGGCAGCAACCAGGAAGATCTGTGCCGCCCTTTCCAGGAGCTTCCGTGCACCAGGGTTCCAGATGGTGTTTGCTGTTTTCCTTTGGCGTCAGAGATGTGTGCAGAGTGCAGTCTCTTCTGGTTTCCCAGGCGTGTCTGCCTCTCTGAAGGTTTAGCTCTCCCTCCCACGGGATTTGGGTGCAGAGAACTGTTTATCCAGTCTGTCCTTTCAGGTTTCGGCGGTGTCTCAGATGTAGTGGGTCTGCTGCTCCTGGGCCCTCCTCTACGGGAACCCAGAGGCTGTATACAGTTTCCTCTTGGGCCAGGGATGTGGGCAGGGGTGGGCAGTGTTGGTGATCTCTTCCGCTCTCCAGCCTCAGGAGTGCCCACCTGACCAGGCGGTGAGGTCTCTCTCCCATGGGGTCTCCCCATAATTTTCTCCATCCAAACTCTCTCAAAACCCTTTTCTCATCTTTTGTTTTAAAAACTCATGTCCTTTTTTTACATTAATTATTGTTATTATGTATATATATTCATATAAGTACATCTTCTTCCCTATATGTGGTATGGCTTCTATTTTAATTTTGACCACTTGGTATTGAATGGCCATCAGTATGTGTCTCTTTGGGGAGGACAGTTTCTCCTGCTCTCAGTGGTCTGTGGTTCTTGGCTGGGTTGAGGTCCCCTGGACTTTCCCCATGTCTATTTTTGTAATTGTTTTTCAATTCCTATTTAGGTAGTCATGTTGGTGACAGATTGGACAGACTTGATGGTTCTTTAAATATGTACTAAATAGGAAGTTCTCAGAGATACAGTAGGGGGCATAGATGTATAGGACAAAAAGTCCAGATTTGCTTTCTTTCTTTTTTTCCCTCCATCTTTATTAAATTGGGTATTTCTTATTTACATTTCAAATGTTATTCCCAGTTTCCAGGCCAACATGCCTCTAACCTATCCCCCCTCCTTTCTAAATGGGTATTCCCCTCCCAATCCTTCTCCCATTACCGCCCTCCCCCAACAATCCCTGGGGGTTCAGTCTTGGCAGGACCAAGGGCTTCCCCTTCCACTGGTGCTCTTACTAGGCTGTTCATTGCTACCTATGAGGTTGCAGCCCAGGGTCAGTCCATGTATAGTCTTTGGGTAGCGGCTTAGTCCCTGGAAACGCTGGTTGGTTGGCATTGTTGTTCATATGGGGTCTCAAATCCCTTCAAGCTCTTTCAGTCCTTTCTAAGATTCCATCAATGGGGGTCCCGTTCTCAGTTCAGTGGTTTGCTGCTGGCATTCGCCTATGTATTTGCTGTATTCTGGCTGTGTCTCTCAGGAGAGATCTACATCCGGTTCCTGTCGGCCTGCACTTCTTTGCTTCATCCATCTTATCTAGTTTGGTGGCTGTATATGTATGGGCCACATGTGGGGCAGGCTCTGAATGGGTATTCCTTCTGTCTCTGTTCTAAACTTTGCTTTCCTATTCCTTCCCAAGGGTATTCTTGTCCCCTTTTAAAGAAGGAGTGAAGCATTCACATTTTAGTCATCCTTCTTGAGTTTCATGTGTTCTGTGCATCTAGGGTAATTTGAGCATTTGGGCTAATAGCCACTTATCAATGAGTGCATACCATGTGTGTTTTTCTGTGATTGGGTTACCTCACTCAGGATGATATTTTCCAGTTCCATCCATTTGCCTATGAATTTCATAAAGTCATTTTTTTTGATAGCTGAGTAATATTCCATTGTGTAGATGTACCACATTTTCTGTATGCATTCCTCTGTTGAAGAGCATCTGGGTTCTTTCCAGCTTCTGCCTATTATAAATAAGGATGCTATGAACATAGTGGAGCATGTGTCTTTGTTATTTGTTGGGGCATCTTTTGGGTATATGCCCAAGAGTGGTATAACTGGGTCCTCAGGTAGTACAATGTCCAATTTCCTGAGGAACCTCCAAACTGATTTCGAGAATGGTTGTACCAGTCTGCAATCCCACAAACAATGGAAGAGTGTTCCTTTTTCTCCACATCCTTGCTAGTATCTGTTGTCACCGGAGTTTCTGATTTTAGCCATTCTGACTGATGTGAGGTGGAATCTCAGGGTTGTTTTGATTTGCATTTCCCTTATGACTAAAGATGTTGAACATTTCTTTAGGTGTTTCTCAGCCATTCGGCATTCCTCAGCTTTGAATTCTTTATTTAGCTCTGAAACCCATTTTTTTTTATTAACTTGAGTATTTCTTATATACATTTCGAGTGTTATTCCCTTTCCCGGTTTCTGGGCAAACATCCCTCTCCCCCCTCCCCTTCGTTATGGGTGTTCCCTTCCCCGTACTCCCCCCTTGTCGCCCTCCCCCCAACAATCTACTTCACTGGGGGTTCAGTCTTAGCAGGACCCAGGGCTTCCCCTTCCACTGGTGCTCATACTAGGATATTCATTGCTACCTATGAGGTCAAAGTCCAGGGTCAGCCCATGTATAGTCTTTAGGTAGTGGCTTAGTCCCTGGAAGCTCTGGTTGCTTGGCATTGTTGTACATATGGGGTCTCGAACCCCTTCAAGCTCTTCCAGTTGTTTCTCTGATTCCTTCAACGGGGGTCCTATTCTCAGTTCAGTAGTTTGCTGCTGGCATACGCCTCTGTGTTTGCTGTATTCTGGCTGTGTCTTTCAGGAGAGATCTACATCCGGCTCCTGTCCGCCTGCACTTCTTTGCTTCATCCATCTTGTCTAATTAGATGGCTGTATATGCATGGGCCACATGTGGGGCAGGATCTGAATGGGTGTTCCTTCTGTGTCTGTTTTAATCTTTGCCTCTCTATTCCCTGCCAAGGGTATTCTTGTTCCCCTTTTAAAGAAGGAGTGAAGCATTCACATTTTGTTCATCCGTCTTGAGTTTCATTTGTTCTAGGCATCTAGTGTAATTCAAGCATTTGGGCTAATAGCCACTTATCAATGAGTGCATACCATGTGTGTTTTTGTGTGATTGGGTTAGCTCACTCAGGATGATATTTTCCAGTTCCAACCATTTGCCTACGAATTTCATAAGGTCATTGTTTTTGATAGCTGAGTAATATTCCATTGTGTAGATGTACCACATTTTCTGTATCCATTCCTCTGTTGAAGGGCATCTGGGTTCTTTCCAGTTTCTGGCTATTATAAATAAGGCTGCGATGAACATAGTGGAGCACGTGACTTTTTTATATGTTGGGGCATCTTTTGGGTATATGCCCAAGAGAGGTACAGCTGGATCCTCAGGCAGTTCAATGTCCAATTTTCTGAGGAACCTCCAGACTGATTTCCAGAATGGTTGTACCAGTCTGCAATCCCAACAACAATGGAGGAGTGTTCCTCTTTCTCCGCATCCTCGCCAGCATCTGCTGTCACCTGAGTTTTTTTTTTTGTTGTTTTGTTTTGTTTTGTTTTGTTTTTTATTAACTTGAGTATTTCTTATATACATTTCAAGTGTTATTCCCTTTCCCGGTTTCCGGGCAAACATCCTCCTCCCCCCTCCCCTTCCTTATGGGTGTTCCCCTCCCAACCCTCCCCCCATTGCCGCCCTCCCCCCACAGTCTAGTTCACTGGGGGTTCAGTCTTAGCAGGACCCAGGGCTTCCCCTTCCACTGGTGCTCTTACTAGGATATTCATTGCTACCTATGGGGTCAGAGTCCAGGGTCAGTCCATGTATAGTCTTTAGGTAGTGGCTTAGTCCCTGGAAGCTCTGGTTGCTTGACATTGTTGTACTTTTGGGGTCTCGAGCCCCTTCAAGCTCTTCCAGTTCTTTCTCTGATTCCTTCAACGGGGGACCTATTCTCAGTTTAGTAGTTTGCTGCTGGCATTCGCTTCTGTATTTGCTGTATTCTGGCTGTGTCTCTCAGGAGCGATCTACATCCGGCTCCTGTCCGCCTGCACTTCTTTGCTTCATCCATCTTGTCTAATTGGGTGGCTGTATATGTATGGGCCACATGTGGGGCAGGCTCTGAATGGGTGTTCCTTCAGTCTCTGTTTTAATCTTTGCCTCTCTCTTCCCTGCCAAGGGTATTCTTTTTCCTCATTTAAAGAAGGAGTGAAGCATTCACATTTTGATCATCCCTCTTGAGTTTCGTTTGTTCTAGGGATCTAGGGTAATTCAGCATTTGGGCTAATAGCCACTTATCAATGAGTGCATACAATGAATGTCTTTCTGTGATTGGGTTAGCTCACTCAGGATGATATTTTCCAGTTCCAACCATTTGCCTACGAATTTCATAAGGTCATTGTTTTTGATAGCTGAGTAATATTCCATTGTGTAGATGTACCACATTTTCTGTATCCATTCCTCTGTTGAAGGGCATCTGGGTTCTTTCCAGTTTCTGGCTATTATAAATAAGGCTGCGATGAACATAGTGGAGCACGTGTCTCTTTTATATGTTGAGGAATCTTTTGGGTATATGCCCAAGAGAGGTATAGCTGGATCCTCAGGCAGTTCAATGTCCAATTTTCTGAGGAACCTCCCGACTGATTTCCAGAATGGTTTTACCAGTCTGCAATCCCACCAACAATGGAGGAGTGTTCCTCTTTCTCCACATCCTCGCCAGCATCTGCTGTCACCTGAGTTTTTGATCTTAGCCATTCTCACTGGTGTCAGGTGAAATCTCAGGGTTGTTTTGATTTGCATTTTCCTTATGACTAAAGATGTTGAACATTTCTTTAGGTGTTTCTCAGCCATTCGGCATTCCTCAGCTGTGAATTCTTTGTTTAGCTCTGAACCCCATTTTTAATAGGGTTATTTGTTTCCCTGCAGTCTAACTTCTTGAGTTCTTTGTATATTTTGGGTATAAGGCCTCTATCTGTTGTAGGATTGGTAAAGATCTTTTCCCAATCTGTTGATTGCCGTTTTGTCCTAACCACAGTGTCCTTTGCCTTACAGAAGCTTTGCAGTTTTATGAGATCCCATTTGTCGATTCTTGATCTTAGAGCGTAAGCCATTGGTGCTTTGTTTAGGAAATTTTTTCCAGTGCCCATGTGTTCCAGATGCTTCCCTAGTTCTTCTTCTATTAGTTTGAGTGTGTCTGGTTTGATGTGGAGGTCCTTGATCCACTTGGACTTAAGCTTTGTACAGGGTGATAAGCATGGTTCGATCTGCATTCTTCTACATGTTGCCCTCCAGTTGAACCAGCACCATTTGCTGAAAATGCTATCTTTTTTCCATAGGATGGTTTTGGTTCCTTTGTCAAAAATCAAGTGACCATAGGTGTGTGGGTTCATTTCTGGGTCTTCAATTCTATTCCATTGGTCTATCTGTCTGTCTCTGTTCCAATACCATGCAGTTTTTATCACTATTGCTCTGTAATACTGCTTGAGGTCAGGGATAGTGATTCCCCCTGAGGTCCTTTTATTGTTGAGGATAGTTTTAGCTATCCTGGGTTTTTTGTTATTCCAGATGAATTTGCAAATTGTTCTGTCTAACTCTTTGAAGAATTGGATTGGTATTTTGATGGGGATTGCATTGAATCTGTAGATTGCTTTTGGTAAAATGGCCATTTTTACTATATTAATCCTGCCAATCCATGAGCATGGGAGATCTTTCCATCTTCTGAGGTCTTCTTCAATTTCTTTCCTCAGTGTCTTGAAGTTCTTATTGTACAGATCTTTTACTTGCTTGGTTAAAGTCACACCGAGGTACTTTATATTATTTGGGTCTATTATGAAGGGTGTCGTTTCCCTAATTTCTTTCTCGGCTTGTTTCTCTTTTGTATAGAGGAAGGCAACTGATTTATTTGAGTTAATTTTATACCCAGCCACTTTGCTGAAGTTGTTTATCAGCTTTAGTAGTTCTCTGGTGGAACTTTTGGGATCACTTAAATATACTATCATGTCTTCTGCAAATAGTGATATTTTGACCTCTTCTTTTCCGATCTGTATCCCCTTGATCTCCTTTTGTTGTCTGATTGCTCTGGCTAGAACTTCAAGAACTATATTGAATAAGTAGGGAGAGAGTGGGCAGCCTTGTCTAGTCCCTGATTTTAGTGGGATTGCTTCAAGTTTCTCTCCATTTAGTTTAATGTTAGCAACTGCTTTGCTGTATATGGCTTTTACTATGTTTAGGTATGGGCCTTGAATTCCTATTCTTTCCAGGACTTTTATCATGAAGGGGTGTTGAATTTTGTCAAATGCTTTCTCAGCATCTAATGAAATGATCATGTGGTTCTGTTCTTTCAGTTTGTTTATATAATGGATCACGTTGATGGTTTTCCGTATATTAAACCATCCCTGCATGCCTGGGATGAAGCCTACTTGATCATGGTGGATGATTGTTTTGATGTGCTCTTGGATTCGGTTTGCCAGAATTTTATTGAGTATTTTTGCGTCGATATTCATAAGGGAAATTGGTCTGAAGTTCTCTTTCTTTGTTGTGTCTTTGTGTGGTTTAGGTATAAGAGTAATTGTGGATTCATAGAAGGAATTCGGTAGTGCTCCATCTGTTTCAATTTTGTGGAATAGTTTGGATAATATTGGTATGAGGTCTTCTATGAAGGTCTGATAGAATTCTGCACTAAACCCGTCCGGACCTGGGCTCTTTTTGGTTGGGAGACCTTAAAGGACTGCTTCTATTTCCTTAGGAGTTTTGGGGTTGTTCAACTGGTTTATCTGTTCCTGATTTAACTTCGGTACCTGGTATCTGTCTAGAAAATTGTCCATTTCCTGCAGATTTTCAAGTTTTGTTGAATATAGGCTTTTATGGTAAGATCTGATGATTTTTTTGAATTTCCTCTGAATCTGTAGTTATGTCTCCCTTTTCATTTCTGATTTTGTTAATTTGGACGCACTCTCTGGGTCCTCTCGTTAGTCTGGCTAAGGGTTTATCTATCTTGTTGATTTTCTCAAAGAACCAACTTTTGGTTCTGTTGATTCTTTCTATGGTCCTTTTTGTTTCTACTTGGTTGATTTCAGCTCTGAGTTTGATTATTTCCTGCCTTCTACTCCTCCTGGGTGTATTTGCTTCTTTTTGTTCTAGAGCTTTTAGGTGTGCTGTCAAGCTGCTGACATATGCTCTTTCCTGTTTCTTTCTGCAGGCACTCTGCGCTATGAGTTTTCCTTTTAGCACAGCTTTCATTGTGTCCCATAAGTTTGGGTACGTTGTACCTTCATTTTCATTAAATTCCAAAAAGTCTTTAATTTATTTCTTTATTTCTTCCTTGACCAGGTTATCATTGAGTAGAGCATTGTTCAATTTCCACGTATATGTGGGCATTCTTCCCTTATTGTTATTGAAGACCAGTTTTAGGCCGTGGTGGTCCGATAGCACGCATGGGATTATTTCTATCTTTCTGTACCTGTTGAGGCCCGTTTTTTGACCAATTATATGGTCAATTTTGGAGAAAGTACCATGAGGAGCTGAGAAGAAGGTATAACTTTTTGCTTTAGGATAGAATGTTCTATAAATATCCGTTAAGTCCATTTGGCTCATGACTTCTCTTAGTCTGTCGACATCACTGTTTAATTTCTGTTTCCATGATCTGTCCATTGATGAGAGTGGGGTGTTGAAATCTCCCACTATTATTGTGTGAGGTGCAATGTGTGTTTTGAGCTTTAGCAAGGTTTCTTTTACATATGTAGGTGCCCTTGTATTTGGGGCATAGATATTTAGGATTGAGAGTTCATCTTGGTGGATTTTTCCCTTGATGAATATGAAGTGTCCCTCCTTATCTTTTTTGATCACTTTTAGTTGGAAATTGATTTTATTTGATATTAGAATGGCTACTCCAGCTTGCTTCTTCTGACCATTTGCTTGGAAAGTTGTTTTGCAGCCTTTCACTCTGAGGTAGTGTCTGTCTTTGTCTCTGAGGTGTGTTTCCTGTAGGCAGCAGAATGCAGGGTCCTCGTTGCGTATCCAGTTTGTTAATCTATGTCTTTTTATTGGGGAGTTGAGGCCATTGATGTTGAGAGATATTAAGGAATAGTGATTATTGCTTCCCTTTATATTCATATTTGGATTTGAGGTTATGTTTGTGTGCTTTCACTCTCTTTGTTTTGTTGCCAAGACGATTAGTTTCTTGCTTCTTCTAGGGTATAGCTTGCCTCCTTATGTTGGGCTTTACCATTTATTATCCTTTGTAGTGCTGGATTTGTAGAAAGATATTGTGTAAATTTGGTTTTGTCATGGAATATCTTGGTTTCTCCATCAATGTTAATTGAGAGTTTTGCTGGATACAGTAACCTGGGCTGGCATTTGTGTTCTCTTAGGGTCTGTATGACATCAGTCCAGGATCTTCTGGCCTTCATAGTTTCTGGCGAGAAGTCTGGTGTGATTCTGATAGGTCTGCCTTTATATGTTACTTGACCTTTTTCCCTTACTGCTTTTAATATTTTTTCTTTATTTTGTGCGTTTGGTGTTTTGACTATTATGTGACGGGAGGTGTTTCTTTTATGGTCCAATCTATTTGGAGTTCTGTAGGCTTCTTGTATGTCTATGGGTATCTCTTTTTTTAGGTTAGGGAAGTTTTCTTCTATGATTTTGTTGAAGATATTTACTGGTCCTTTGAGCTGGGAGTCTTCACTCTCTTCTATACCTATTATCCTTAGGTTTGATCTTCTCATTGAGTCCTGGATTTCCTGTATGTTTTGGACCAGTAGCTTTTTCCGCTTTACATTATCTTTGACAGTTGAGTCAATGATTTCTATGGAATCTTCTGCTCCTGAGATTCTCTCTTCCATCTCTTGTATTCTGTTGGTGAAGCTTGTATCTACAGCTCCTTGTCTCTTCTTTTGGTTTTCTATATCCAGGGTTGTTTCCATGTGTTCTTTCTTGATTGCTTCTATTTCCATTTTTAATTCCTTCAACTGTTTGATTATGTTTTCCTGCAATTCTTTCAGGGATTTTTGTGACTCCTCTCTATGGGCTTCTACTTTTTTTTTATGTTTTCCTGGAATTCTTTCAGGGATTTTTGCGATTCCTCTCTGTAGGCTTCCACTTGTTTATTAATGTTTTCCTGTGTTTCTCTAAGGGAGTTCTTTACGTCTTTCTTGAAGTCCTCCAGCATCATGATCAAATATGATTTTAAATCTAGGTCTTGCTTTTCTGGTGTGTTTGGATATTCAGTGTTTCGTTTGGTGGAGAATTGGGCTCCGATGTTGCCATGTAGTCTTGGTTTCTGTTGCTTGGGTTCCTGCGCTTGCCTCTCGCCATCAGATTATCTCTAGTGTTTCTTTGTTCTGCTGTTTCTGACAGTGGCTAGACTGTCCTATAAGCCTGTGTGTCAGGAGTGCTGTAGACCTGTTTTCCTGTTTTCTTTCACCCAGTTATGGGGACAGAGTGTTCTGCTTTCGTGCGTGTAATTTTTCATATCTACAGGTCTTCAGCTGTTCCTGTGGGCCTGTGTCTTGAGTTCACCAGGCAGGTCACTTGCAGCAGAAAAGTTGGTCTTACCTATGGTCCCGAGGTTCAAGTTTGCTCTTGGGGTGTTGCTTACGAGCTCTCTGAGGCGGCAGCAACCAGGAAGATCTGTGCCGCCCTTTCCAGGAGCTTCCGTGCACCAGGGTTCCAGATGGTGTTTGCTGTTTTCCTTTGGCGTCAGAGATGTGTGCAGAGTGCAGTCTCTTCTGGTTTCCCAGGCGTGTCTGCCTCTCTGAAGGTTTAGCTCTCCCTCCCACGGGATTTGGGTGCAGAGAACTGTTTATCCAGTCTGTCCTTTCAGGTTTCGGCGGTGTCTCAGATGTAGTGGGTCTGCTGCTCCTGGGCCCTCCTCTACGGGAACCCAGAGGCTGTATACAGTTTCCTCTTGGGCCAGGGATGTGGGCAGGGGTGGGCAGTGTTGGTGATCTCTTCCGCTCTCCAGCCTCAGGAGTGCCCACCTGACCAGGCGGTGAGGTCTCTCTCCCATGGGGTCTCCCCATAATTTTCTCCATCCAAACTCTCTCAAAACCCTTTTCTCATCTTTTGTTTTAAAAACTCATGTCCTTTTTTTACATTAATTATTGTTATTATGTATATATATTCATATAAGTACATCTTCTTCCCTATATGTGGTATGGCTTCTATTTTAATTTTGACCACTTGGTATTGAATGGCCATCAGTATGTGTCTCTTTGGGGAGGACAGTTTCTCCTGCTCTCAGTGGTCTGTGGTTCTTGGCTGGGTTGAGGTCCCCTGGACTTTCCCCATGTCTATTTTTGTAATTGTTTTTCAATTCCTATTTAGGTAGTCATGTTGGTGACAGATTGGACAGACTTGATGGTTCTTTAAATATGTACTAAATAGGAAGTTCTCAGAGATACAGTAGGGGGCATAGATGTATAGGACAAAAAGTCCAGATTTGCTTTCTTTCTTTTTTTCCCTCCATCTTTATTAAATTGGGTATTTCTTATTTACATTTCAAATGTTATTCCCAGTTTCCAGGCCAACATGCCTCTAACCTATCCCCCCTCCTTTCTAAATGGGTATTCCCCTCCCAATCCTTCTCCCATTACCGCCCTCCCCCAACAATCCCTGGGGGTTCAGTCTTGGCAGGACCAAGGGCTTCCCCTTCCACTGGTGCTCTTACTAGGCTGTTCATTGCTACCTATGAGGTTGCAGCCCAGGGTCAGTCCATGTATAGTCTTTGGGTAGCGGCTTAGTCCCTGGAAACGCTGGTTGGTTGGCATTGTTGTTCATATGGGGTCTCAAATCCCTTCAAGCTCTTTCAGTCCTTTCTAAGATTCCATCAATGGGGGTCCCGTTCTCAGTTCAGTGGTTTGCTGCTGGCATTCGCCTATGTATTTGCTGTATTCTGGCTGTGTCTCTCAGGAGAGATCTACATCCGGTTCCTGTCGGCCTGCACTTCTTTGCTTCATCCATCTTATCTAGTTTGGTGGCTGTATATGTATGGGCCACATGTGGGGCAGGCTCTGAATGGGTATTCCTTCTGTCTCTGTTCTAAACTTTGCTTTCCTATTCCTTCCCAAGGGTATTCTTGTCCCCTTTTAAAGAAGGAGTGAAGCATTCACATTTTAGTCATCCTTCTTGAGTTTCATGTGTTCTGTGCATCTAGGGTAATTTGAGCATTTGGGCTAATAGCCACTTATCAATGAGTGCATACCATGTGTGTTTTTCTGTGATTGGGTTACCTCACTCAGGATGATATTTTCCAGTTCCATCCATTTGCCTATGAATTTCATAAAGTCATTTTTTTGATAGCTGAGTAATATTCCATTGTGTAGATGTACCACATTTTCTGTATGCATTCCTCTGTTGAAGAGCATCTGGGTTCTTTCCAGCTTCTGCCTATTATAAATAAGGATGCTATGAACATAGTGGAGCATGTGTCTTTGTTATTTGTTGGGGCATCTTTTGGGTATATGCCCAAGAGTGGTATAACTGGGTCCTCAGGTAGTACAATGTCCAATTTCCTGAGGAACCTCCAAACTGATTTCGAGAATGGTTGTACCATTCTGCAATCCCACAAACAATGGAAGAGTGTTCCTTTTTCTCCACATCCTTGCTAGTATCTGTTGTCACCGGAGTTTCTGATTTTAGCCATTCTGACTGATGTGAGGTGGAATCTCAGGGTTGTTTTGATTTGCATTTCCCTTATGACTAAAGATGTTGAACATTTCTTTAGGTGTTTCTCAGCCATTCGGCATTCCTCAGCTTTGAATTCTTTATTTAGCTCTGAAACCCATTTTTTTTTATTAACTTGAGTATTTCTTATATACATTTCGAGTGTTATTCCCTTTCCCGGTTTCTGGGCAAACTTCCCTCTCCCCCCTCCCCTTCGTTATGGGTGTTCCCTTCCCCGTACTCCCCCCTTGTCGCCCTCCCCCCAACAATCTACTTCACTGGGGGTTCAGTCTTAGCAGGACCCAGGGCTTCCCCTTCCACTGGTGCTCATACTAGGATATTCATTGCTACCTATGAGGTCAAAGTCCAGGGTCAGCCCATGTATAGTCTTTAGGTAGTGGCTTAGTCCCTGGAAGCTCTGGTTGCTTGGCATTGTTGTACATATGGGGTCTCGAACCCCTTCAAGCTCTTCCAGTTGTTTCTCTGATTCCTTCAACGGGGGTCCTATTCTCAGTTCAGTAGTTTGCTGCTGGCATACGCCTCTGTGTTTGCTGTATTCTGGCTGTGTCTTTCAGGAGAGATCTACATCCGGCTCCTGTCTGCCTGCACTTCTTTGCTTCATCCATCTTGTCTAATTAGATGGCTGTATATGCATGGGCCACATGTGGGGCAGGATCTGAATGGGTGTTCCTTCTGTGTCTGTTTTAATCTTTGCCTCTCTATTCCCTGCCAAGGGTATTCTTGTTCCCCTTTTAAAGAAGGAGTGAAGCATTCACATTTTGATCATCCGTCTTGAGTTTCATTTGTTCTAGGCATCTAGTGTAATTCAAGCATTTGGGCTAATAGCCACTTATCAATGAGTGCATACCATGTGTGTTTTTGTGTGATTGGGTTAGCTCACTCAGGATGATATTTTCCAGTTCCAACCATTTGCCTACGAATTTCATAAGGTCATTGTTTTTGATAGCTGAGTAATATTCCATTGTGTAGATGTACCACATTTTCTGTATCCATTCCTCTGTTGAAGGGCATCTGGGTTCTTTCCAGTTTCTGGCTATTATAAATAAGGCTGCGATGAACATAGTGGAGCACGTGACTTTTTTATATGTTGGGGCATCTTTTGGGTATATGCCCAAGAGAGGTACAGCTGGATCCTCAGGCAGTTCAATGTCCAATTTTCTGAGGAACCTCCAGACTGATTTCCAGAATGGTTGTACCAGTCTGCAATCCCAACAACAATGGAGGAGTGTTCCTCTTTCTCCGCATCCTCGCCAGCATCTGCTGTCACCTGAGTTTTTTTTTTTTGTTTTGTTTTGTTTTGTTTTGTTTTTTATTAACTTGAGTATTTCTTATATACATTTCAAGTGTTATTCCCTTTCCCGGTTTCCGGGCAAACATCCTCCTCCCCCCTCCCCTTCCTTATGGGTGTTCCCCTCCCAACCCTCCCCCCATTGCCGCCCTCCCCCCACAGTCTAGTTCACTGGGGGTTCAGTCTTAGCAGGACCCAGGGCTTCCCCTTCCACTGGTGCTCTTACTAGGATATTCATTGCTACCTATGGGGTCAGAGTCCAGGGTCAGTCCATGTATAGTCTTTAGGTAGTGGCTTAGTCCCTGGAAGCTCTGGTTGCTTGACATTGTTGTACTTTTGGGGTCTCGAGCCCCTTCAAGCTCTTCCAGTTCTTTCTCTGATTCCTTCAACGGGGGACCTATTCTCAGTTTAGTAGTTTGCTGCTGGCATTCGCTTCTGTATTTGCTGTATTCTGGCTGTGTCTCTCAGGAGCGATCTACATCCGGCTCCTGTCCGCCTGCACTTCTTTGCTTCATCCATCTTGTCTAATTGGGTGGCTGTATATGTATGGGCCACATGTGGGGCAGGCTCTGAATGGGTGTTCCTTCAGTCTCTGTTTTAATCTTTGCCTCTCTCTTCCCTGCCAAGGGTATTCTTTTTCCTCATTTAAAGAAGGAGTGAAGCATTCACATTTTGATCATCCCTCTTGAGTTTCGTTTGTTCTAGGGATCTAGGGTAATTCAGCATTTGGGCTAATAGCCACTTATCAATGAGTGCATACAATGAATGTCTTTCTGTGATTGGGTTAGCTCACTCAGGATGATATTTTCCAGTTCCAACCATTTGCCTACGAATTTCATAAGGTCATTGTTTTTGATAGCTGAGTAATATTCCATTGTGTAGATGTACCACATTTTCTGTATCCATTCCTCTGTTGAAGGGCATCTGGGTTCTTTCCAGTTTCTGGCTATTATAAATAAGGCTGCGATGAACATAGTGGAGCACGTGTCTCTTTTATATGTTGAGGAATCTTTTGGGTATATGCCCAAGAGAGGTATAGCTGGATCCTCAAGCAGTTCAATGTCCAATTTTCTGAGGAACCTCCCGACTGATTTCCAGAATGGTTTTACCAGTCTGCAATCCCACCAACAATGGAGGAGTGTTCCTCTTTCTCCACATCCTCGCCAGCATCTGCTGTCACCTGAGTTTTTGATCTTAGCCATTCTCACTGGTGTCAGGTGAAATCTCAGGGTTGTTTTGATTTGCATTTCCCTTATGACTAAAGATGTTGAACATTTCTTTAGGTGTTTCTCAGCCATTCGGCATTCCTCAGCTGTGAATTCTTTGTTTAGCTCTGAACCCCATTTTTTAATAGGGTTATTTGTTTCCCTGCAGTCTAACTTCTTGAGTTCTTTGTATATTTTGGGTATAAGGCCTCTATCTGTTGTAGGATTGGTAAAGATCTTTTCCCAATCTGTTGAATGCCGTTTTGTCCTAACCACAGTGTCCTTTGCCTTACAGAAGCTTTGCAGTTTTATGAGATCCCATTTGTCGATTCTTGATCTTAGAGCGTAAGCCATTGGTGCTTTGTTTAGGAAATTTTTTCCAGTGCCCATGTGTTCCAGATGCTTCCATAGTTCTTCTTCTATTAGTTTGAGTGTGTCTGGTTTGATGTGGAGGTCCTTGATCCACTTGGACTTAAGCTTTGTACAGGGTGATAAGCATGGTTCGATCTGCATTCTTCTACATGTTGCCCTCCAGTTGAACCAGCACCATTTGCTGAAAATGCTATCTTTTTTCCATAGGATGGATTTGGTTCCTTTGTCAAAAATCAAGTGACCATAGGTGTGTGGGTTCATTTCTGGGTCTTCAATTCTATTCCATTGGTCTATCTGTCTGTCTCTGTACCAATACCATGCAGTTTTTATCACTATTGCTCTGTAATACTGCTTGAGTTCAGGGATAGTGATTCCCCCTGAGGTCCTTTTATTGTTGAGGATAGTTTTAGCTATCCTGGGTTTTTTGTTATTCCAGATGAATTTGCAAATTGTTCTGTCTAACTCTTTGAAGAATTGGATTGGTATTTTGATGGGGATTGCATTGAATCTGTAGATTGCTTTTGGTAAAATGGCCATTTTTACTATATTAATCCTGCCAATCCATGAGCATGGGAGATCTTTCCATCTTCTGAGGTCTTCTTCAATTTCTTTCCTCAGTGTCTTGAAGTTCTTATTGTACAGATCTTTTACTTGCTTGGTTAAAGTCACACCGAGGTACTTTATATTATTTGGGTCTATTATGAAGGGTGTCGTTTCCCTAATTTCTTTCTCGGCTTGTTTCTCTTTTGTATAGAGGAAGGCAACTGATTTATTTGAGTTAATTTTATACCCAGCCACTTTGCTGAAGTTGTTTATCAGCTTTAGTAGTTCTCTGGTGGAACTTTTGGGATCACTTAAATATACTATCATGTCTTCTGCAAATAGTGATATTTTGACCTCTTCTTTTCCGATCTGTATCCCCTTGATCTCCTTTTGTTGTCTGATTGCTCTGGCTAGAACTTCAAGAACTATATTGAATAAGTAGGGAGAGAGTGGGCAGCCTTGTCTAGTCCCTGATTTTAGTGGGATTGCTTCAAGTTTCTCTCCATTTAGTTTAATGTTAGCAACTGCTTTGCTGTATATGGCTTTTACTATGTTTAGGTATGGGCCTTGAATTCCTATTCTTTCCAGGACTTTTATCATGAAGGGGTGTTGAATTTTGTCAAATGCTTTCTCAGCATCTAATGAAATGATCATGTGGTTCTGTTCTTTCAGTTTGTTTATATAATGGATCACGTTGATGGTTTTCCGTATATTAAACCATCCCTGCATGCCTGGGATGAAGCCTACTTGATCATGGTGGATGATTGTTTTGATGTGCTCTTGGATTCGGTTTGCCAGAATTTTATTGAGTATTTTTGCGTCGATATTCATAAGGGAAATTGGTCTGAAGTTCTCTTTCTTTGTTGTGTCTTTGTGTGGTTTAGGTATAAGAGTAATTGTGGATTCATAGAAGGAATTCGGTAGTGCTCCATCTGTTTCAATTTTGTGGAATAGTTTGGATAATATTGGTATGAGGTCTTCTATGAAGGTCTGATAGAATTCTGCACTAAACCCGTCCGGACCTGGGCTCTTTTTGGTTGGGAGACCTTAAAGGACTGCTTCTATTTCCTTAGGAGTTTTGGGGTTGTTCAACTGGTTTATCTGTTCCTGATTTAACTTCGGTACCTGGTATCTGTCTAGAAAATTGTCCATTTCCTGCAGATTTTCAAGTTTTGTTGAATATAGGCTTTTATGGTAAGATCTGATGATTTTTTTGAATTTCCTCTGAATCTGTAGTTATGTCTCCCTTTTCATTTCTGATTTTGTTAATTTGGACACATTCTCTGGGTCCTCTCGTTAGTCTGGCTAAGGGTTTATCTATCTTGTTGATTTTCTCAAAGAACCAACTTTTGGTTCTGTTGATTCTTTCTATGGTCCTTTTTGTTTCTACTTGGTTGATTTCAGCTCTGAGTTTGATTATTTCCTGCCTTCTACTCCTCCTGGGTGTATTTGCTTCTTTTTGTTCTAGAGCTTTTAGGTGTGCTGTCAAGCTGCTGACATATGCTCTTTCCTGTTTCTTTCTGCAGGCACTCTGCGCTATGAGTTTTCCTTTTAGCACAGCTTTCATTGTGTCCCATAAGTTTGGGTACGTTGTACCTTCATTTTCATTAAATTCTAAAAAGTCTTTAATTTATTTCTTTATTTCTTCCTTGACCAGGTTATCATTGAGTAGAGCATTGTTCAATTTCCACGTATATGTGGGCATTCTTCCCTTATTGTTATTGAAGACCAGTTTTAGGCCGTGGTGGTCCGATAGCACGCATGGGATTATTTCTATCTTTCTGTACCTGTTGAGGCCCGTTTTTTGACCAATTATATGGTCAATTTTGGAGAAAGTACCATGAGGAGCTGAGAAGAAGGTATAACTTTTTGCTTTAGGATAGAATGTTCTATAAATATCCGTTAAGTCCATTTGGCTCATGACTTCTCTTAGTCTGTCGACATCACTGTTTAATTTCTGTTTCCATGATCTGTCCATTGATGAGAGTGGGGTGTTGAAATCTCCCACTATTATTGTGTGAGGTGCAATGTGTGTTTTGAGCTTTAGCAAGGTTTCTTTTACATATGTAGGTGCCCTTGTATTTGGGGCATAGATATTTAGGATTGAGAGTTCATCTTGGTGGATTTTTCCCTTGATGAATATGAAGTGTCCCTCCTTATCTTTTTTGATCACTTTTAGTTGGAAATTGATTTTATTTGATATTAGAATGGCTACTCCAGCTTGCTTCTTCTGACCATTTGCTTGGAAAGTTGTTTTGCAGCCTTTCACTCTGAGGTAGTGTCTGTCTTTGTCTCTGAGGTGTGTTTCCTGTAGGCAGCAGAATGCAGGGTCCTCGTTGCGTATCCAGTTTGTTAATCTATGTCTTTTTATTGGGGAGTTGAGGCCATTGATGTTGAGAGATATTAAGGAATAGTGATTATTGCTTCCCTTTATATTCATATTTGGATTTGAGGTTATGTTTGTGTGCTTTCACTCTCTTTGTTTTGTTGCCAAGACGATTAGTTTCTTGCTTCTTCTAGGGTATAGCTTGCCTCCTTATGTTGGGCTTTACCATTTATTATCCTTTGTAGTGCTGGATTTGTAGAAAGATATTGTGTAAATTTGGTTTTGTCATGGAATATCTTGGTTTCTCCATCAATGTTAATTGAGAGTTTTGCTGGATACAGTAACCTGGGCTGGCATTTGTGTTCTCTTAGGGTCTGTATGACATCAGTCCAGGATCTTCTGGCCTTCATAGTTTCTGGCGAGACGTCTGGTGTGATTCTGATAGGTCTGCCTTTATATGTTACTTGACCTTTTTCCCTTACTGCTTTTAATATTTTTTCTTTATTTTGTGCGTTTGGTGTTTTGACTATTATGTGACGGGAGGTGTTTCTTTTATGGTCCAATCTATTTGGAGTTCTGTAGGCTTCTTGTATGTCTATGGGTATCTCTTTTTTTAGGTTAGGGAAGTTTTCTTCTATGATTTTGTTGAAGATATTTACTGGTCCTTTGAGCTGGGAGTCTTCACTCTCTTCTATACCTATTATCCTTAGGTTTGATCTTCTCATTGAGTCCTGATTTCCTGTATGTTTTGGACCAGTAGCTTTTTCCGCTTTACATTATCTTTGACAGTTGAGTCAATGATTTCTATGGAATCTTCTGCTCCTGAGATTCTCTCTTCCATCTCTTGTATTCTGTTGGTGAAGCTTGTATCTACAGCTCCTTGTCTCTTCTTTTGGTTTTCTATATCCAGGGTTGTTTCCATGTGTTCTTTCTTGATTGCTTCTATTTCCATTTTTAATTCTTTCAACTGTTTGATTGTGTTTTCCTGGAATTCTTTCAGGGATTTTTGTGTCTCCTCTCTATGGACTTCTACTTGTTTATTTATGTTTTCCTGGAATTCTATCAAGGATTTTTGTGTCTCCTCTCTATGGGCTTCTACTTGTTTATTTATGTTTTCCTGGAATTCTTTCAGGCATTTTTGTGATTCCTCTCTGTAGGCTTCTACTTGTTCTCTAAGGGAGTTCTTCACGTCTTTCTTGAAGTCCTCCAGCATCATGATCAAAAATGATTTTGAAACTAGATCTTGCTTTTCTGGTGTGTTTGGATATTCCATGTTTGTTTTGATGGGAGAATTGGGCTCCGATGTTGCCATGTAGTCTTGGTTTCTGTTGCTTGGGTTCCTGCGCTTGCCTCTCGCCATCAGATTATCTCTA
Organism: Rattus norvegicus; assembly: GCF_021556685.1. Classification (NCBI taxonomy): domain Eukaryota; kingdom Metazoa; phylum Chordata; class Mammalia; order Rodentia; family Muridae; genus Rattus; species Rattus norvegicus. Next base: position 170,653,505 of record NC_141534.1, on the reverse strand, counting down.
GTGTTACTTTGTTCTGCTATTTCTGACAGTTACTAGACTGTCCTATAAGCCTGTGTGTCAGGAGTGCTGTAGACCTGTTTTCCTCTCTTTCAGTCAGTTATGGGGACAGAGTGTTCTGCTTTCAGGCGTGTAGTTTTTCCTCTCTACAGGTCTTCAGCTGTTCCTGTGGGCCTGTGTCTTGAGTTCACCAGGCAGCTTTCTTCCAGCAGAAAAGTTGGTCTTACCTGTGGTCCCGAGGCTCAAGTTCGCTCGTGGGGTGCTGCCCACAGGCTCTCTGCAGCGGCAGCAACCAGGAAGACCTGTGCCGCCCCTTCCAGGAGCTTCAGTGCACCAGGGTTCCAGATGGTCTTTGGCTTTTTCCTCTGGCGTCCGAGATGTGTGTGCAGAGAGCAGTCTCTTCTGGTTTCCCAGGCTTGTCTGCCTCTCTGAAGGTTTAGCTGTCCCTCCCACGGGATTTGGGTGCAGAGAACTGTTTATCTGGTCTGTTTCCTTCAGGTTCTAGCGGTGTCTCAGGCAGGGGTCCTGCCGCTCCTGGGTCCTCCCCCATGAGAGCCCAGAGGCCTTATACAGTTTCCTCTTGGGACAGGGATGTGGGCAGGGGTGAGCAGTGTTGGTGGTCTTTTCCGCTCTGCAGCCTCAGGAGTGCCCACCTGACCAGGCAGTTGGGTTTCTCTCTCACGGGGTCTGGGAGCAGAGAGCTGCTGTGGGCTGGGATCCGCGGGTGTCGTCACCTGAGTTTTTGAGCTTAGCCATTCTCACTGGTGTCAGGTGAAATCTCAGGGTTGTTTTGATTTGCATTTCCCTTATGACTAAAGATTTTGAACATTTCTTTAGGTGTTTCTCAGCCATTCGGCATTCCTCAGCTGTGAATTCTTTGTTTTAATAGGGTTATTTGTCTCCCTGCAGTATAACTTTGTGAGTTCTTTGTATATTTTGGATATAAGCCCTCTATCTGTTGTGGGATTGGTAAAGATCTTTTCCCAATCTGTTGGTTGCCATTTTGTCCTAACAACAGTGTCCTTTGCCTTACAGAAGCTTTGCAGTTTTATGAGATCCCATTTGTCGATTCCTGATCTTAGCGCATTAGTGTTTGAGACATATGTGGGGCAGGCTCTGAATGGGTATTCCTTCTGTCTCTGTTCTAAACTTTGCCTCCCTATTACTTCCCAAGGGTATTCTTGTCGCCTTAGTGTTTTGTTCAGGAAATTGTCCCAGTGCCCATGTGTTCAAGATTCTTCCCCACCTTTGCTTCTATTAGTTTGATTGTATCTGGTTTGATGTGGAGGTCCTTGAATCACTTGGACTTAAGCTTTTTACAGGGTGATAAGAATGGGTCAACCTGCATTCTTCTACATGCTCACCTCCAGTTGAACCAGCACCATTTGCTGAAAATCAGATTTGTTTTCTTAATTACTGTTGCATCATTCAACATGTGCTACATTCTCAAATGCCCAATTTATTTAAAATGGACATTTCTTCAGATTATAAAAATTCTATATATTTTTAGGCCTTCAGTTTCAAATCTTTGTGAATTATTTTATGCTACAAATGAGGTCATTAAAATTAAGAATAATGTGATTTGTAAAAGGCATTTCCTATAGATTGAGAAAAATACAATATATAATTTAAATAATTTAGACAAATAATTCAGATAGAAGCTAAGCACCATGATACTCACTAAAAATTACAGATTCAGTTAAGATTGCTTTGATTCTTTTTCATTAGTGGTCATATTCTAAAACAGATATGTTACTTCAGCTGATCTTTTTCCATAGGGATCATTAAGACCTGAAGACAGTGAAATGTCCCCTCTAGTACCAATGAGAAAAATTTCCCATGAGTTTCACATTCTTCTGAGGAGTATACTAACCATGACATCACTGTGAACAACTTTTATGTCCTCTAGGACTGATTCTCAGAAGGGAAGTAGACAATCTAAATCCCCCGAGTCCATAGACATTATTGTTTCAACATAAAACTCCCTGCTTTCCTGGTGTCTTTTAATACTAGGTCTGAATGGTCTATGCTTATGATGTACAGGAGGTTTCTACGCTGCTACACCTACAAGGATTAGGTCTAAGTTTCTCTGCTTACAGAAATTCATATTTTGTCCCAAATCGATACATATTTCTAGAAATTTTAATATGGGATATGTAATGTAGAATAGCACTCCAGGAATATTTTGCACTTTTTATCAATGTCTCTTTTTTTGATGTCAAACTTAAGTACCTCTAGATTTGTTCTCACTGGATTTCCTGGCCTGGAAGTCTACTATATCTTGTTTGCCATTCCTTTCTCAGTCATCTATGCAATGGTGTTCCTGGGAAACTGCATGATACTTCATGTGATCCGGACAGAGCCAAGCCTGCACCAGCCCATGTTCTATTTCCTGGCCATGTTAGCCCTCACAGACCTTTGCATGGGGCTGTCCACTGTGCACACAGTGCTGGGCATCCTTTGGAGCTTCCTTCAAGAGATCAGCCTTGATGCCTGCATTGCACAGTCTTACTTCATTCATGGTTTGTCCTTCATGGAGTCCTCCGTTCTACTCGCCATGTCCTTTGACCGCTACATTGCCATTTGCAATCCTCTACGCTATTCCTCCATCCTAACCAATGACAGAATCATAAAGATTGGAGTGGCCATCTTATGTAGGAGTTCTATGCTCATTCCTCCGGTTATTATCCGCCTGAAGTTCTTAAATTACTGCCGGCCTCATTTCCTCTCCCACTCTTTCTGCCTGCACCAAGACTTGATTCGACTGTCATGTTCAGATATCCGCTTTAACAGTTTCTATGCTCTGTCTCTGGTGATTTGCACCCTGTTGCTGGATGCAGTGCTCATTCTTGCTTCCTATGTGATGATCCTGCACACAGTTCTGTCCATTGCATCCCGGGAGGAGAGAATCAAGTCTTTGCAAACGTGTGTATCTCACATTTCTGCCGTTTTGGTTTTCTACATCCCCATCATTGGTCTGACCATGGTTCACCGTTTTGGGAAGCATCTCTCTCCACTGGTTCAGGTCCTCATGGGCAACATTTACATCCTTTTCCCACCCTTGATGAACCCCATTATATATAGTATCAAGACTCAACAGATACGAGTGAGAATCCAGAGACTGTTTTCCTTGAATGGAACCTAAGTCCTCAGGTCCACAGTGATTGTTCTTAGCGGTAAAGAAGTGCAGTCTCAGAAGACTGTGAGGAACTGAAGATTAACTTCTGCTTCTTACAACTATCATGATTGACATTTACAAATATACATATATATATGTATATATATTATATATATTTGAAGATGAGCTTAGAATGTTCTGACAAACATGAGTGGATGAGTTTAATTTACTTGGAAATCTTTCCCGCATTATGACATCATGACCAGTGGATTTAGGGTGCATTTATTTCTTCCTATTAGGAGAAAAGTAACTTTTTATGGATATATCCCTTCATGAAATTACTGAATTATATTTTTGATTCTTCTTACTTCAGTCTATATATTAAGGTTGCACACATGATCTCTGATTTTCAGCTTATCCATGTGGCAATATAATGCATGAGTATGGTCAAGAGTTTGGTTTTGTTTTTTAAAAAAAGATTCATTTTATTTTCTAATTTTATATATGTGTATGGTAGGATAGGCTCATATAAATACAGGTGCCTCCTGATGACCGAATCTTTAGCACACCCTGAATCTGGAGTTATAGGAAGTTCTGCATTGCTGGACCTGAGTGTTCATAGCTCTGCCATCTCATTTCTTTGGCTCTTTAATAATTTAAAACATAATAAAACAAATGCCAATAGATACCTTGTATTGGTGTGTCTTCAGCAAAATAGCTACCTTGTTCTATCACATGAATAGGATGAAGCTGGAAATATAAGCCTCTGCTTCAATCACACTAAATGATAGAGTAGGACACAGTATACATTTGTGATCACCAGATTTACCAATATGTAATGGTGACAGAAGAGTAACTTTTAATAGAGAAAGATTTTGGTGACTTGAAAAATTTTGTCTTTAATTCATGTCTTTGTATTGTTTATTTAAAATTTGGGTTTATTTAGACAAATTCATTTATTACACTTATTTAGTAAATAAATGCCTTTATTATACTTCATTAGGAATATTTATATGTTCCTAACTTAACATCTCAACCTTTGATATAGATAATATTCAAATGTTTATATGTTTCTTGTGTAATATCTCTACAGATGTTTTGATGTAGATGGTATTTTGCTTTGTATAATGGGATTTCTAAGTGTCATAATATGTCAGATTTTAGAAAATATTTTGAGTTTTGCATATATTGTATATTTTATTATTAGGCAAATTATTTTTTTCCTGCTTTGTTTTGTTCTTGTTTAACAGAATTTTTGAATGGACAGGTGACCAAAAACATACACTAAGAGAATAGAGGGGAGGCTGTAAAGCAGAAGGCACTGCCACACGTGCAGCTTACCCTTCTCGTTTCCTAGCACTGACATACGCCTCCCATCTTCTCACTTAGTCCCAGGTTATCCAATGCTATTCTCATCTCTGTGGGCACCTTTCATGTATGAGTGGGTGTAAGTAAACACTCAAATACATACACTAAAATTAAATAAGTAAACCATATGGTTAATAAAAATAAAACCCACAAAAACTATATTTTTATAACTTTTTAGGATAGTATTTATATATACTCAGTTTAATTTCAAATTAATATTATGTTCACTGAAGCATAATCAACAACCTATGCTTCATCCTTATTAGATGGAATTCATGCTGTAGTAACTTTTAGTGCTGTAGTACCTACTAGAATGAAAGAATAGCATATTCTGGCATTATTTTAATGGCCTGTTTGCAGATGATTGTGGTTCATTAAGTCTAATAAACTCAAGCCCTTGACCACCAGCTATCTCATTTCTGTCCTGTGGGTTTGCCACTGTAAAGCCCCATATAAATGAAAACTGGTCAACTTGCTAACTTTACTTGCAAGAAACTATGTGTTCAACAATTCTCAAGTGATTATTTTGAACATTGTCTGTATTGTTTTATATTTTTAAGCACCATTTTCTCTTAATATTCCACTGCACTATTAAAGAAAATAACATTTTCTATAGTCATTGTGATTTTTTTATCACTATGATTTTCAATAAAAGTATGTTAAACATTTGGATCATATAACTGCAAAATTTTCCCTTGGTTGGTAGAATAAATTATTTAGTGAGTACTTATATCCTTCTGTAATGCTGTTGTGACAAAGATTTAACACTGTAGCTGTGAGGAGGTATGGAATTAAACCTCTTGCTAGACTTCTGCAGCGAGTATTGGGTGAGAATGATCTAATAAGCTTTTCTTTCGGCTCTTTCCCTACTGTTTCTTTTTCTCTATTCTAATGTGTTAGTGTGTATTTTATTTTACTTTATTTTATTTTTCTGCATTAGAAGCCTGTTCAGTTTCTAATGAGAGACAGAGAGAGTGTGGATCTGGATGGGAGGGGAATTCAAGTGGGAGGAGGGGAGGAAGGGGAAATAGCAATCAAAATATATTATGTGGTAAAAAAAATATTTTCAATAAAAGAAAAAACAACAGTTAAATGTTAGAAAAGGAGATATCTCTTCATCAGTGTGGAATTAAATCTGTATATCTTTTAGAAAAGGAGGAAAAAGTTGCGATGGGAGATTCAGGATCATCTGTGCTCTGAGCACCAATACCAAAACCAATCTTGATCTATGATGGGATTAGTTATGACCAATGAACTCATTGTAAGCTCAAAATAAAACTTGCTGGAAAATGTCTTTAGTCTATGTAAGCTACATAACCAGAAACGCTAGCTCTCCTGAGTGCTCAGCCTTTCATTAGTGTACTGTTGAACAAAATCATCTCACACAGAGCCTATTACATAACAAAATGTTCAATGCTGATTTGAAGTAATAAATGCACTGAAAGTAAACTTCCTCACACAAAACTAACAATTGAGAAACATGGCTTACACAACTAAAAGAATCTTAGATATAACAAAGGACACCATCATTCAAGTGAAAAACCAGCTTACAGGAGGGAAAAGATTTCGCCAGCTATATGCCTGATAGAGAACTGAGATCTACAATATACAAAATTACTTAAAACATTAAACACTAATAAATATTTAATTTCCATATCATTATATATTCATATATATTTATTTTTGATATCCTGAGCCATCAGAGAAATGCAAACTGAAATCACATTCACATTTTAACTTACCCCAATCAGTTTGACTAAAGTTAAAGAAAAAGACATCACATTCTTTCTTTTTCTTTTGGGTGGTAGTATAATGTGTTAGTACTGTTAAACATAAATTTATCAATTATGCACATAGTTACAATTTGTATTAATGTGTACTAGTGTGTGGTTCCATAGGCGTGTGCCACCACTCTCATTTAATTAACTAATACACTTTTCATCTCAATTTCAGCTTTCTCTTCCTCCTTTACTCCCAGTCCCTCTGTCTAACATCTTCTCTCTTTATTCTCTCTCCATTTCTCCTCAGTAAAGAAATCTCCCATGGATATCAACCTTAGTTGTCGTATCAGCCTGTAGTAGGACTGGGTGCATTTTCTTCTACTGAGGCTATACAAGGCCTCCAAGTTAAAGGAAAGAGTTTCAAAGGCAGCCAATGGAGTCAGAGACAGTCCCTGCTCCTGCTGTTAGAGGTCCTACATAAGGACCAACCTGTACATCTCTTTACATTTGTAGGGGGCATATATTCATTCTACATATGCATTCTGGTTGACAGTTCAGCCTCTGAAGCCCTACAGACCTAGGTTACTTCATTTGGTATGTTTTCTTGTTGCGTCCCTCATCCTTCTGTCTCCATCAATATTTCTTCTCCTCTTCTAAAAGATTCCCTAAGCTCCACTTTAAGTAAGAATGTATGTCTCTGCATATATTTCATCAGCTGTTAGATAAAGCCACTTACATAACTACTATGCTAACCTCTTGTCTGCGAGCACAGCAGAATATTATTAAGACATTCAAGGGTGTGCTCTCATGGGATAGGACCCAGTTAGGCCGGGCATTAGCTGGACATTTCCTCAGTGTCTGCTCCATCACTATTACTATCTGTCATAGGCAAAAATCATTGTGGGTAGAAAGTTTAGAAACTGGATTGGTATTCTTATCCCTATCACTGAATAATTAGACATTAGTGAATATGTACATTTGGTTAATTAGCAGTAATATATTGTTTAGGGTTTTATTTTCTTAGGATTCCTGAATCAACAAAACCATTCACTTACTTATTCTCTAATTTATACACATTTCCCATTTTACATGTATGTCTGAGATTTCTAAAATAGGGTAGAATATATACTTTCCAAAAACAGTTGCCATCCAGACTCCTAACCAGTGTGTTTGGTTTTCATATCTTAATAGTGTTAAATTACATTTCTGTCAATAGGCTCAAGCCAAAACCCTGATATAGGTGAAGGATTTAGAACTTCTAATTATAATATTCCACAATCCCAAGGGTCAGAGTACACTGGAGGAAATATGGAAGGAAATGGAGAGGCAGGGAGAATAGGAAAGACAACAAGAAAGGAGGGGCGATGAGTGACTTAAATTACAATTTATCCCTAAGGAAATACTTCTGAAATAAATGCTCATACCAGGCAGGCTTTTGTGCCGTGCCTGATGAAAAATGTGTTATGACCAAATTCTTCATAGAACTAAATATCTGAAGCTCATGACAATGTCATTAAAGAATGGACAGGGTCAAATTTTCAGGTTAGTGGGAGAATGTAATGTACTACTCTTTGGGGTTTTACAGGAACCAGGACTAGTGAAACTAGGCCACAGGCATCTGACTTTTCACTAAGAGAAAATGAGTAGCATTCTCAGGCAAGAACCCATGGGTGATGGTTGTGGGTCTTCATGACTCTCCTACACTGCTTCAGCCTGGCTTCTTGAGGGATTGTAATATGTGATGTCTATAATCAAAGAAAACATCAAGTTAAGGGAAGGGAGTTTTGGCCATGGTATGGAGGAAGTATCTGGGAATTATTAAAAATGTATATTTTATTAGATACATGTATAAAATTCCTAAATAATATTAGTAAAGTTAATAATAATGAATTAGCAAAACTGATACAATGGGAAGTGCAAAGAAGATTGTGAACACAAGTTAGGAGCCATTGAGATGAATTGTGTGTTTTAGTTTCCCTTTGAGTTCCTGTCTGAAATTTTAATTTTCCAACCTTTAGACTTCTAACCCTGTCATTTTCTTCTCTAAAGTCATCTGTGTCTACTTTTCTGACATGGTAAAAATGTGCTTTTCCCTATTTTGCAGTGCCAGAATCAATGTAATCTTTGGAGATGTCATGAGTTCTGATTTACCTTTCCTTACTTGCTGGGCACAACATCTGCTGCTCAATTGAAATCCAGTGTAGTATATTTGCTTAAATTCAAACCTCCCTGCTTTCTTGCTTCCTTTCTTTCTTTTTTTATAGGCTTCAAAAGAAAATATGATGACTTGAAAACTGTCTGGATAAATAATACAGATGTGTGTCCAGTGCAACTTTTGTAATACAACAGTCAAAGTGAGGAATCTATTCTGTTTAGCAATCCTTATGAATTCTTATACTTCGTGTTAAAAGCAAGAAGAAGACAGGAATCCTTAACATCCCTTGTAACTGACAACCACAGATCTTAAGTGGCTCCTCAATTGCATTACAATTAGAAAGTGACAGCTGTGACATGGAATTCAAATTTTGAAGAGAGAAGTCCAGCCATCTAGGAGACATGTTCTCCCAATAAATAGGGATCATGTGAGTAAAGTCTGAAAGTACACTAAGATTCATTGTGATGCATAACCTTCACCAAACTGAAAAGTGCATGGCTATATTTCTCTGGGTGATGCTGAAACACAACTATCTGTATGTATCCAATGGTACCTTAGTATTCTGAACCCCCAAAGTCTTCTCAGCACCACTAAATGCCATCTAATGCCATAGCTTTTAAAAGAAAACCAACATGCATGTGTGAACTTTTCAAACAATAATTATGTTCATGTGAGCATGTCTAACCAGTTTCTATTTGTGCTTCTCTAAGTAGGTGACATCATAGCCATATATTTATATATGCCTTCATGTGGTCATCTTTTACTGCATATTATTAAGAAGTATTATACATAATGAAACATATTATTAAAATATATGAAAACATTTTTTGGGAAGAGGTTATGAGAAGCAAGACTATACTAGAGCAGTGTTCTACTCAAAAAGAGATATTTATTAGTTGTGATGACACACAAAAAAGTCAGTTTTCTGTAATCATGTAGCCTCCTCCAAACTCTAGAATTTCATCAACTGAATAATTCTTATACCCACAGGGCACTTACTCAATGTCTAAACTTAACTGTCTTTTATTTATTTGTTTATATGGTTATATTATTTTGCAATTAGTTATCCATACTTGATTCTCAAACAATACTTAGATGTGTTCTGACTTTCTTGGCCTCATTTATTCTGTCAAATTGGTATGTCAAATCTCAACACTTTCAGTAAAGATAACACCATGAAAAATACTTTGTAAGCACCAACACTATCAGAATGCTACTCAGTTATAGCGATTTCTTGCTTTACTTTATATGGAGTGTTGGATTTACAAAGGTTTCATCTACAACAATAGTTCTCAATCTTCTTAATGCTGTGACTTTTTAAATACTGTTTCTCTTGTTGTAGTGAACCCCTAACCCTAAAACTATTTTTGTTACTACTTCATAACTATAATTTTGCTTCTGCTATGAATCATAAATATCTGATATGGAGGATATCTGATGTGGGACTTCTGTGAGAACGTCATGTAAACCCACAGGGTTCCTTACCCACAGATTGAAACTGCTGATCTAGGTCTATTCTTCATACATAGCTTGTCTCTAATGTACATTTCAGTACTCTCGAAATAATCTCAAAAAATTCATGGAGCTGTTATTTATATATCCTGTTTTTCTATATCTAGAAAGTCCCTGGGAAAGAGTGAATTACCATTGTTGTTGAAAAACAATAGCTCTGAATATCCACACAGCGGGTAGCATCTTTAAGAGTCCAACCCTAAGGAACTTTTTCCTATCATTTTACCTGAGGCAAATTTGTACCTGCAATGCCTGTAATTTGTCTCAACACCTCAAGCTGTCCATTCCTGCTCACAGGCTTCCCCAGTCTGGAGAAAGCCCATCACCTGATCTCTCTCCCATTACTGATGGCTTATATCTCCATCCTGCTTGGCAATGGCACCCTCCTTTTCCTCATTAAAGATGACCATAACCTCCATGAGCCCATGTACTATTTCTTAGGTATGTTGGCAGCTACGGATCTTGGAGTAACATTGACCACCATGCCCACAGTTCTGGGTGTACTGTGGTTAAATCACAGGGAAATTGGCCATGGAGCCTGCTTCTCTCAGGCCTACTTTATCCATACTCTCTCTATTGTGGAGTCAGGGGTCTTGCTTGCCATGGCCTATGATCGTTTTGTTGCCATTCGCAACCCATTAAGGTATACCACCATCCTTACTGATACTAGGGTAATAAAGATTGGCATAGGTGTAGTGATGAGGGCTGGTCTGTCAATCATGCCAATAATCATTCGCCTGCACTGGTTTCCCTATTGTCAATCCCATGTACTCTCCCATGCTTTCTGTCTACACCAAGATGTCATCAAGCTAGCCTGTGCTGACATCACATTCAATCGTCTCTATCCTGTTGTGGTTGTATTTTGCATGGGACTTTTGGATTTTTTGGTTATTTGTTTCTCCTACTTTTTGATTCTCAAGACTGTCATGAGCATTGCTTCTACAGATGAGAGAACTAAGGCTCTCAACACATGTGTCTCCCACATCTGTTGCATCCTGGTTTTCTATGGCACTGTGGTTGGTTTGACATTTATTCACAGGTTTGGAAAGAATATTCCCCATATTGTTCATATCACAGTGAGCTACATCTGCTTCCTCTTCCCCCCTTTTATGAACCCTGTCATCTTCAGCATTAAGACCAAGCAGATTCAGATCAGTTTGCTTCGCTTGTTCTCACCGCCTTATTCTAGAACTCAACCGTGATCACTCTCTGAGAAATATTCAAGAAATTTGATGAAGTTGACAACATTTCAGGCAGGAGGAATCAAGCAAAATGTTTCAATAGAAACCTACTAATGTCCCTCAGATTTGATTGTTATTTATTACTCATTTATTTTAAAGATCTCACATGGTTTTAACTGATTCACTAAGGTAAGTTACTCTGTTGGTTTGGAGAGCTTATGGTCCCTGATTGTTCATCCACATGTAGTCTTTGAGATAGAATAAACTAGTATTTGGATCAAACCACAATTTTCCATGTTGGCTGTCACTTACCTAGGCTAAGTCTTTCAACATTTTTTCTCAAATGGAACAAATTACTCTTTCTAGAAACTTGCACACAGAGAAATGAGCTGGTCATCGCCCTCAATTCACAGTGATTATTCTAGGAAACATATGGCCGTAAAAAGTCTACCCAGGTACAATCATGGGAAATCACATAACAAAGTCAATAGTAGAAATTTAAGCCAGACATATAATTCTAGTGCAGACAACTACTGACTTGTTAAGTTTGATTCCAGAAACTGCTGAGAAGAAGCAGCCATTTTTATTCAGTAAAATGATATAGAGTCCTATTTGAAGAAGAGCACAGGTAATTCTATCTGGGAAATTTTGATACACAATGTTTGAGACATTGGCATGGCTGGTCATTTTCTTGCATGGGGAGGAAAAAGATGATGGAGTCAATAGTTGTAAATAAAAGATAAACAATCTCTTTTTCACTCCAAATTCTTTTTAAAGTTGATTTTGAGCACTTTTTGCCTGAGTAAAGAGTGCTTATTTTTCCATGACTGATTGAAGAACAAATACGTGTTCAGTTATCTTTACAGTTACCTTATTCACAGTAGCAAGGTATTGAAAAATAAAAAATCTAAACATTCTTCAAGAGATGAACACAGAAGAAAGATGTGATAAAACACGTAATGATGAAACTCCTCAACTCTAGATAAAAATAAAATAATAGAATTTGAAGGTAAATGAATGGACCTTGAAAATATTATAATGAGTGAGGAAATCCATACTCAGAAATACAAACAGGGCCTATTCTCTCTTCTATGATCCCTAACTTCAAATTCTCAGGTATAGTAGAGTAGAGTAGTATAGGTTCTACGCATCATCAAAGAAGATCTTTTCTTCCCATCAAGTGGACAGTGTCATAGAAAAACTCAACTGGACACTTTGTAGAAATTAACAGTTCATCAGGAACATAGCCCCAGTGGATACATCTACATAAATGCTTGTACATCTATGGCAGCAAGCATTCTAGAAAACAAGGTTGAAATACTTTATGAGTCTGGATCCAAGGGATTTTACTGTGGAATCTTTCTTAGAAGTGGGTGCATAAACAAGATATAAGCAATAGCTATATAGAGACATATTAATATAGAAGGTGAAATTTTTCATGGTATCTCCCCAGAAGAAGAACTACAGGCACTTAATGTCTGTTGTTAGAAGGAGAATTAGCTTCTCTTCAGGAGTTGCTGTTGTCAAGTCCAGAGTGGTCTATCTTAAAATCATAAAGATACACACAACAAAAATGGACTGAAAAAGAAAAAAAGACAACTCAAATATATATATATATGTGTGTGTGTGTGTGTGTGTGTGTGTGTGTGTGTGTGTGCCCAAGCATGCAACAATTACAATAAAAAATAGACAGTCACCTAGAAAGTGAGGAGCATGAGAGGGTTTGAGAAAAAATAACTGCGAGGTTCGGGAGGGAGATAAGGAGGAAGTGATGCAATTCCATTTCAAATAAAACAAAACCTGTATTTGTAATTCAGATGTTTTTAAAGAACTTACTAAACATATATTTATTAGCAACATAAACCACGAGGGTCATACATAAACTATTAAAAGATGGCTCATTCAAATCTCATATCCCTGCATCCTATCTCTGAATTCTGTCATTGTAGCAATGTCACAAAACTGTGATAATTTTATATATCTTCTGGAAATTATGAGTGACTTAAAACAAAAATAAAACTATCTGTTCTGACATTTTATGGCGTTATTTTATAAGATAGAGTTCTCTGAAAGTAGAGATGCCTTAAGATCTTTGTTAGTTAGTGTCCGATGGTGTAGGGCATAGCTCAGTCTGAGTGGTGCCATCCTGGCTTTGTGGGCCTGAATTCTAAGAAAAGGAAGGATGAGCAAGCCATGAGGAGCAAGCCAGTAAGCAGCACACATCTATGGCTTCTGCAGAACACCTCTCTCCAAGTTCTTCCGCACTTTAACCTCCTGTCCTAACTTCCTTTGATGATGAACAGTGATGTGGAAGTGAAACTCAAACAAACACTTTCCTCCCCAAGTTTCTTTGGTCGTGGTGTTCACCACAGGAAAAGGGTCCTAATGAAAACACTAACCACCAAGCAACACAAATGATACATCAAATATGATACCTGAAAAGTCTGCTAATGGACTACTTCCTGTTCTTTGTTTTTTAAAATGTAACTCAGCTATATATTTGGATTTCATTTAAAACTTTTTATATTTTGTAACTTATTCTTTACACAGGATAAGAAGATAAAACTCTTACTACTGTATTTCTTGATTTGACACATTGATTATTTTAAATAAAAGCATAAATTCAACTTTATAGATAGTTGAAATTTGAAGAGACCTGGATATCTCTTTGTATATTCTTGATTATTCTGACTTTGAAGCTTTTATTTTATAATGTTTCCTAAAGTAGGAAAAACATAAATTGTACTATTATCTAATAATATTAAAACTATTCCATTTAAGATATAATTCACTCAGGCAAGTGCTTCCCTAGCATGTATAAGCCCTTACTTACATTCTCATATTTCATGTAACTTGATATGGTGCTGCATACCTGCAATCCCATCCACAGAGATGTGGAAACAGGAGGAACAGGTGTTCAAGACCATTCTCATCTACATAGCAAGATTGAAGCAAGCCTAGAATACATGAGATGCTTTCTCAATAATCTTCTTTCCGGAGGACAAACTGTCAGAATATCAGAACATACCATATGACCATCAAATGATGAAAACAACCTCTCGTCTTACTCTACTTTGGTGCCTATGAACTACAACATTGTCCAGTATGGCACTATAACTCTAAGGTCGTAGTAGGGATATTAATACCTTGGTGGTAAATAACAGCTCTCTATTTGACCTTGAGACTTACCAATAGAAGGTAAGTCATTTCTGGTTTTAGAAACTTAGCTAACTAACCAGGCCTTTTTGAGGAGAACTTTTAACACAATCTTTCTATGGTAGCATAATCTCTAACTACACACACACACACACACACACACACACACACACACACACTAAACTAGATAAATATAATTCTCACCTCTAATCAAGGAAGTTTCTATTTGCATCAAGAGATGGAGACCATTACAGAAAACTGCATCAGATCAAATGTAAGAGTGTGGAGCTCAGTTATAACTGGCTTTTGCTGGTTTCGCTCTGGGATCATAATGGGAGAGAGGAAGGAAATGTTTTAAGAGCATGAGAAATAGGACAGTTGTTATGAGATTGAGTCTCATAGAAGTGTCAAAAGCTGCATTTTTGAAATATCTATACATTGTTATCTATATGCTGGGTAATACCGAAATTGCTTCTCTTCTGTTTTTTTTTTTCTGTCTTATATTAAAGAGAGAGAGAATAGATGAATTATAAAAAAGTATAAGATGAAAAAAGAGACATTGTTTCAGATATTTTTCGTGGAGCCTTATCATGCATGACACAGCAGGCTCTGGCTCTGTCACAGCCTCTGAAGAGTTCCTTAGTAGCAGATAGGGCCAAAAGGCACAGTATAGTGAAACTTTGCAAAGGATCTTTTCTGTGAATCTTGTGTTCCCCCCTCCCAATTTGGCTGTAAGTAATAGGTCCTGGATATTTTCTAAAGTGGTAGACTAAGTGGTACCTTCCCTATTTTTCTTTTCTAATTCTATATGAGATTTAGAGTTAAATAATTTTTCTAAATACAGACAGCCAGTTAGACCAGCACCATTTATTGAAAATGCTTTCTATTTCCCATTGAATATTTTTGACATCTTTATTAAAGATCAAGTGTGCATAACTGTGTGGTTTTATTTCTGAGTCTTCAATTCTATTCCATTGATCAACCTGTCTGTTTGTGTACCAATACCGTGCAGTTTTTATCACTACTGCTCTGTAGTAGAGCTTGAGGTCAGGGATGATGATTCTCCCAGCCGTTCTTTTATTGTTAAGAATTGTTTTTGCTTTTCTGGGTTTTTTGCCTTTCCAGATGAATTTGAGAGTTGGTCTTTCCATGTCTTTGAAGCATTGTGTTGGGATTTTGATGGGTGTTGCATTGAATCGGTAGATTGCCTTTGGTAGGATGTCCATTTTTACTATGTTAATTCTGCCAATCTATGAGCATGGGAAATCTCTCCATTTTCTGAGATCTTCTTCGATTTTTCTTGAGAGACTTGAAATTGTTATCGTAAAGATCTTTCACCTATTTTTTAGAGTTACCCCATGATATTTCATATTATCTGTGGCTATTGTGAAAGGAATTGTTTTCCTAATTTCTTTCTCAACTTGTTTATCATTTTTATAAAGGAAGGCTACTGATTTATTTGAGTTAATTTTATATCTGGCCACATTGCTGAAATTGCTTATCAGATGGAGAAGTTCTCTGGTAGAATTTTTGGAATCATTTACGTATACTATCATATCATCTGCAAATAGTGATACCTTGACTTCTTCTTTACCAATTTGTATCACTTTATCTCTTTTTGTTGTCTTATTGTTCTAGCAAGCACTTTGAGTACTATATTGGATAGATATGGGGAGAGTGGGCATCCTTGTCTTGTCCCAGATTTTAGTGGGATTGCTTCAAGTATCTCTCCATTTAATTTGATATTGGCTGTTGGTTTGCAGTAAATTGCTTTCATTATGTTTAGGTATGGGCTTGAAATTCCTGATCTCTCCAATACTTTTAACATGAAGGGGTGTTGTATTTTGTCAAATGCTTTTTCTGCATCTGAGGAGATGATCATGTGATTTGGGGGGGGTTGTTTATACAGTGGATTACATTAATGGACTTTCATATACTGAACCAATCTTGCATCCCTGGGATGAAGCTTACTTGGTTGTGATGAATGATGGTTTTGATGTGTTCTTGGATTCAGATTGCAAGAATTTTATTGAGTATTTGTATATTGATATTCATAAGCAAGATTTGTTTGAAGTTCTCTTTTTTGGTAGGGTCCTTGTGTGGTTTAGGTATCAGAGTAATTGTGGGATCTATTTTATGGAATAGTTTGAGGAATATTGGTATCAGGTCTTCTTTGAAGGTCTGGTAGAATTCTGAACTAAATTCATCTGGCCTTGTGCTTTTTATTGGTTGGGGTGGGGGCTTAATGACTTCTATTTCCTTATGAAATATGGGCCTGTTTAGAAAGTTTACCTGGTCTTGGTTAACTTGATATGTGGTATCTGTCTAGAAAAACACCCATTTCATCTAGATTTTCCAGTTTTGTTGAGTATAGGCTTTTGTAGTGGCATCTGATGATTTTTTGAATTTCCTCCATTTTTGTTGTTATGTTTTCCTTTTAATTTCTGTTTTGATAATTTGGATACTGCCTCTTGGCCCTTTAGTTAGTTTGGCTAGGGGTTTATCTATCTTGTTTATTCTCTCATTGAACCAGCTTTTGGTTTTGCTGATTCTTTGTATTGATCTTTTTTTTTCTATTTGGTTGATTTTAGCCCCAAGTTTAACTCTTTCCTGCCTTCTAATCCTCTTGTATAAGTTTACTTCTTTTTTTTCGAGAGTTCTCAAGTGAGTGGTTAAATTGCTAGTGTAAGATCTCTCCAGTTTCTTTACCACTGCACTTAGTGCTATGAGTTTTCCTCTTAGCACTGCTTTCACTGTGTCCTATAAGTTTGGGTGTGATGTGTCAACATTTTCATTAAATTCCAAGAAGTCTTTAATTTCTTTCTTAATTTCATCCATGACCAAATTATCATTGAGTAGAGAGTTGTTCAGTTTCCACATGTATGTGGGTTTTCTGTTGCTTTTGCTGTTATTGAAGAACACCTTTAGGTCATGATGGTCTGATATGGTACATATCAATTTTATTGCTTGTATGGTTTGAGGGTTGTTTTGTAACCAGTTATATGATCGATTTTGGAGAAGGTACCATGAGGTGCTGAAAAGAAGGTGTATTCTTTTGTTTTAGGGTGAAATGTTCTGTACATACCTGTTAAATCCATTTCATTCATAATCTCTATTAGTTTCACAATGTCTCTGTTTAGTTTCTGTTACAGTGACTCCACTGGCGAGAGTGAGGTGTATAATTTTTGGGTAGTGGTTTAGTCCCTGGAAGCTCTGATTGGTTGGCATTGTTGTTCTTATGTGGTTGCAAGCCCCTTCAGCTCTTTAATTGCTTTCTCTAATTCCCCCAAAGGGGGTCCTATACTCAGTTCAGTGGTTTGGTGCTAGCACTGACCCCTGTATTGGACAGGCTCTGGATGTGTCTCTCAGGGGAGATATATATTCGGTCCCATTCAGCATGCATTTTTAGCTTCATCAATCTTATCTAGTTTTGGTGACTGTATATATATATATATATGGGCCACATGTGGGGCAGGCTCTGAATGGCCGTTCTTTCAGTCGCTGCTCTAAACTTTGCCTCCATATACCCTCCCATGGGTGCTTCTTTAATTCTTTTAAGAAGGAGTGGGAACATCTGCATTTTGGTCATTGTTCTTCTTGAGCATCCTGTGGTCTGTGGATTGCATATTGGGTAATTGGAGCTTTGGGGCTAATATCCACTTATCAATGAGTGCTTACCAAATGTGTTTTTCTGTGATTGGGTTACCTCAATCAGGATGATATTTTCTAGTTCATTCCACTTGCCTATGAATTTCGTGAAGTTTTGTTTTTGACAAATGAGTTGTATTCCATTGTGTAGATATACCACACTTTCTTTTTAATCTGTTCCTTTGTTGAAGGGCTTCTGGGTATTTTCCAGCTTCTGGCTATTATAAATAATGCTGCTATGAACATAGTGAAGCATGTGTCATTTTTGAATGTTGGAGCATCTTTTGGATATATACCCAGGAAAGGTAGAGCTGGATCCTCAGGTTGTGGAATGTTCAATTTTTCTGACAAAACTCCAGACTGATTTCTAGAGTGGTTATACCAGTTTGAAGGTCCACCAACAATAGAGGAGTGTTCCTCTTACTCCACATGCTCGCCAGCATCTGCTGTCACCTGAGATTTTTATCTTAGCCACTCTGACTGGTGTGAGATGGAATCTCAGGGTTCTTTTGATTTGCATTTCCCTGATGACTAAGGATGTTGAACATTTCTCTAGGTGCTTTTGGGCTATTTGATATTCCTTAACTGAGAATGTTTTGTTTATTCTGTACCCCGTCTTTTAATAGGATTACTTGTCTCTCTGGAGTCTAACTTCTTGAGTTCTTTGTATATTTTGGATATTAGCCCTCTATCAGATGTAAGATTGGTAAAGATCTTTTCCCAATCTATTGGTTGCCATTTTGTCCTAATGATAGTGTCTTTTGCTTTACAAAAGCTTCCCAGTTTTATGAGGTCCCATTTGTCAATTCTTGATCTAACAGCATAAGCCATTGGTGTTTTTTCCAGGAAATTTTCCCCAGTGCCCAGGTGTTTGAGACTCTTCCCCACTATTTTTCTATTAGTTTGAGTGTATCCGGTCTGATGTGGAGGTCTTTGATCCACTTGAACCAAAGCTTTGTACAGGGTGATAAGAATGGATTGACTTTCATTCTGCCACATGCTAACTTCCAGTTGAACCAGCACCATTTGTTAAAAATGCTATCTTTCTTCCACTGGATCATTTCAGCTCCTTTGTCAAAGGTCAAGTGACCACAGGTGTGTGGGTTTGTTTCTGGGTCTTCAGTTGTGTTCCACTGATCTTCAATTGTGTTCCACTGGTACAGAGACTGCCTGTTTTTATGACTACTGCTCTGTAATGCTGCGTAAAGTCAGGGATGGTGATTCCCCCAGAAGTTCTTTTATTGTTGAGTGTAGTTTTTGCGATCCTGCATTTTTGACTATTCAAAATGAATTTGCAAATTGCTCTTTCTATCTCTATAAAGAATTGAGTATAAATTTTGATGGGGATTGCATTGAATCTGTAGATTGTTTTTGGCAAAATGGCCATTTTTACTATATTATTCCTGCCCATTCATGAAAATGGGATATCTTTCCATCTTCTGAGATCTTTTTCAATTACTTTCTTCAGAGACAGATCTTTCACTTGCTTGGTTAAAGTCACACCAAGATATTTTATATTATTTAGGACTATTATGAATGCTGTCATTTTCCTAATTTCTGTCTCAGCCTTTTTATCCTTTTAGTTGATGAAGGATAATGATTTCTTTGAGTTAATTTTGTACCCGATAATTTGCCAAACTTCTTTATCAGGTTAAATAGTTTGGTGGAACTTTTTTGGTCACTTTAGTATATTATCATATCATCTGCAAATAGTGATATTTTGACTTCTTCCCTCCAATTTTTATCCCTTTCACCTCCTTTTGTTGTTTGATTGTTCTGGCTAGGACTTTGAGTACTATATTGAATAAGTAGGGAGAAAGTGGGCAGCCTTGTCTAGTCTGATTTTAGTAGAATTGCTTTGAGTTTCTCTCCATTTAGTTTGATGTTAGCTACTGATTTGCTGTATATTGCTTTTACTATGTTTAGATATGGGCCTTGAATTCCTGATCTTTCCAGGACTTTTACCATGAAGGGGCTTTGAATTTTGTCAAATGCTTTCTTAGCATCTAATGAAATGATCATGTGGGTCTTATCTTTGAGTTTGTTTATATCTTGGATTACATTGCTGGATACTAAACCATCCCTGCATCCCTGGGATGAAGCCTACTTGATCATGATGGATGATCGTTTTGATGTATTCTTGAATTCTATTCGCAAGAATTTTATTGAGTATTTTTAGATGGATATTTGTAAGGGAAATTGGTCTGAAGTTCTCTTTCTTTGTTGGCTCTTTGCATGGTTTCTGTATAAGAGTAATTGTGTCTTCATAGAAGGAATTTGGTAGTGCTCTGTCTGATTCTATTTTGTGGAATAGTTTGGACAGTATTGGTATGAGTTCTTCTATGGAGGTCTCATAGAATTCTGCACTAAACCCATCTGGACATGGGCTCTTTTTGGTTGGGAGACCTTTAATGACTGCTTCTATTTTGTTAGGAGTTGTGGGACTCTTTAAATTGTTTATTTGTTCTTGATTTAACTTCGGTACCTGGTATCTGTCTAGGAAATTTCCATTTCCTCCAGATTTTTGGCTTTTGTTGAATATAGGCTTTTGTAGTAGGATCTGATGATTTTTGAATTTCCTCTGATTCTGTAGTTATGTCTCCCTTTTTCATTTCTGATTTTGTTAATTTGGACACACTCTCTGTGTCCTTTCGTTAGTCTGGCTAAGTGTTTATCTATCTTGTTGATTTTCTCAAAGAACCAACTTTTGGTTCTGTTGATTCTTTCTATGGTCCTTTTTGTTTCTACTTGGTTGATTTCAGCTCTGAGTTTGATTATTTCCTGCCTTCTACTCCTCCTGGTTGTATTTACTTCTTTCTGTTCTAGAACTTTTAGGTGTACTCTCAAGCTATTGATATATGCTCTCTCCTGTTTCTTTCTGCAGGCACTCAGAGCTATGAGTTTTCCTCTTAGCACAGCTTTCATCGTGTCCCATAAGTTTCGGTATGTTGTCCCTTCATTTTCATTAAATTCTAAGAAGTCTTTAATTTCTTTCTTTATTTCTTCCTTGACCAGGCTATCATTGAGTAGAGCATTGTTCAATTTCCATGTATATGTGGGCATTCCTCCCTTATTGTTGTTGAAAACCAGCTTTAGCCCATGGTGGTGTGATAGGACACATGGGATTATTTCTATCTTTCTATCTATTGAGGCCTGTTTTATGACCAATTATATGGTCAAATTTGGAGAAAGTATCATGAAGTGGTGAGAAGAAGGTGTATCCTTTTGTTTTAGGATAGAATGTTCTATAAATATCTGTTAAGTCCATTTGGTTCATTACTTCTCCTAGTCTGTCTATGCCTCTGTTTAATTTCTGTTTCCATGATCTGTCCATTGATGAGAGTGGGGTGTTGAAATTTCCTACTATTATTGTGTGAGGTGCAATGTATGCTTCGAGCTTTAGTAAGGTTTCTTTTATGTATGTAGGTGCCCTTGTATTTGGAGCATAGGTTTTTAAGATTGAGAGTTCATCCTGCCCCTGATTGCTTCTAGGTCCTAGCACCTAGGGGGCACAGTTGGCACTAGGCAATTCCCTCTTGTGTGTGGACTGTGGGCAGAGGGTAGTCTCCTCTGATTTCTCAGGAGTGTTCACACTTCTGAGGGTCCAGCTCTCTCCTCCACAGGATTTGGGTGCAGGGAACTGTTTAGCTGGTTCAGTTCAGTCCTGTGCGCAGACCAGAACCACAGGTCCTGGTGGCTGACTCTTATATTCCTGTGTCCAGAGGAACTATGCAGTTTCCCCTTGGATCAGGGATGTGGGCAGAGCTGTGCAGAGGTGGCAGTCTGTCCTGTGGTCTCAGGATGTCTGTGCTTCTGGATCAATAATTTATCTCCTTAAATCTTCAACAGTGATAATGGTTGTTAGAGATTTGTGTTTTTAAAACATCAATTTTAAACTTTATTCCCAGTCTATACAAGGTAAATATATTTTATTTGGATACTTTGCAAAATATTTGAGATACATAAATCTTGAATTATGAAAAAATAATTGTTAAAAAACAATTAAGAATTCTGTAAAGATCAATGTATTTTCTTTTCTCATCATTAACAACAAACTGACAATAAATACAGTCCGCAGGAACATTCTGTATGTTTTCACAAGTTCCAAAGTCTCCAAATATCACGTTTTCTGTGAAAAACATCCCCAAGTACATGGTTAAAACATGATTTTGATATGTAGGAAAGCAAGCAAATAAGAATCTTAGATGATTTATTAAGTCATAATTTGGCAAGCATGATATTGTGCGACAATGAGTGTATATAAAAATCTAATATATAAAGAAAACAACAGGAATACCAACAGACTAATGGGCTAGTGTAAGAGTAACACTAGATATCCACTCCAAAAAGGAGAGACTTCATGGAGATTAAAGTACTAAATGTATTTTTTTGCTAAAATGGTCCCTTAAACATTTTAAATTAGCAACGAAATCTTATTTATTCTTCTATATTTTATGCAAATAAACATAGTGTATCAAATGGATATATGAATTCTAATATAAACCTAATTTTATTTATATTCTCTTGATTTTCTGTAAAAAGAATTTGATTTCTTTGTACAAACTTTGCTGTGTTTTATATTGTAATGGTTCTATGCTATAATTCTATGCTACAATTTGGATTGTATTGTAACAAGGTAGTCATGAACATTTATGATAGCTTTAGTTCATGATTATTTTCAAGGCAGAGAACCCGTACATAGACCTTAGCGTATTTACCAACAGAATTGTATAGGTGAATGTGTGAGGCTCTTCTGTATTCAATTGCTTAGAATTTTTAAATGTTCTCTAACATTCCATCATACTCTCTGTGATAAATATCACACTGTTGCCACTAATTGTATGTATTGCTCTTTGAGAATTCTGCCGTTTTCAATGCCATCACACAATGGACAAGAGGAATAGCTGCTACTGTCACAATTATTTTCAGAGAAAATTCGGGACTTTATTCCAGTTCCAATGTTGTAATTAACATAAATGGCAACGTGTTTAAAATTTGTCTCTGGCAGTCTTTCTGCTATATTTACAGAGAAGACATTTAAAATTTGCATATTCCAGGGTTATCTTCTGTGAAAGAAGGAATACAGTAAAAAGAATTAAATCTCCAGGATTATCAGATTCAAGTTCATTTTCTTTTTTTTTAAACTTTTTTTTTTTTAGTTCTTTTTTTTTTGGAGCTGGGGACCGAACCCAGGGCCTTGTGCTTCCTAGGCAAGCGGTCTACCACTGAGCTAAATCCCCAACCCTTTAAACTTTTAAAAGAAGATTTCATTTATTTTTTAACTATGTGTATTACAGGAAACAAAACACAAGAGGGCAAAAACAACAAAGTCACCCAGTCACAAGCAGCTCAGCTCTATGTGTTGTTTTAGATCCTGCAAGTATACATATGCTTAGGCAATTGACATTATAAAGAATGTACCATGCTTTCCCCACATTGTGAATATTCACCAACTAAAAACTCCACACTACACAAGGATTTTGACAACCAAGAATACACCATGGCATCTCATTCTGTCAGAGAAAACTGTAATCCTGTCTTTCTTGGCAACAGAAATTTCATAGAAGACAAAAACGGCAGCAGTCTTCTAGATAGACGTACTGACAAAGTTACAACTCAATTATGCATTCACTCAGTGCGCAGCTCACAAGGAAATGCAAAGCAACAGACCACACTGAGCATAGCACTCCTAAGCTTATCAACAGAACTATACACTAACATATGTAGAAGCCGTGTTCCCTGATCAAGAAATGTATTCCTGTGGAGAAGCTGGGAGATGTACCCATGGTGGGGTCTCAGAATTTTAGTCTCCACACAGCTGCAGACCTCACCCTGAGAACCTCTCTGTCCCTCCAGTCATCTGAGCAATATGAATTTCCTCACACTGTCCAGACATGGCTTAACAGTTCCATCTTCAAGAAGAACTCTCATTGTCAGTTCTACCATATCACTAGCTATACTTTTAGCCATGTGCTTTCTTTTAGGATATAACTTTCAGATGATGAGGAATGAACTGTGCACAATGAACTCAAGTATTCAAATTTGTTTTCAATTGCTAAAAATAATAACAATAAAAAGTTATTATTTTCATTTTATACCTGGCACTAGATTAGAAGTTTTTATGTAGGATACTCTTGTCTGTCTATATATCCATCCATCTATCAGTGCAAACTGGAGATGAATGTGCAAGAATGAAAGAAGGCTAAATACTCTTGACTCAAACCAAACATCTTAAATATGTAACTTGAACTTGGAACTCAAATGCTCCATGACTGATATATCGAGATAACCAGAAAGAAATAATATTTTTGGACACTTCCCAGTTTTAGTAAAAATGAAATACAGGGCAAAATATATAGGATTCTCTTTCCAATTGTTTGGCATATGAACAACGTTTGTATCAATTTTTCTCTGTTTTATGTGTCAACATAAAATTGACAGTTTTTAAGATATTAAGAATTATGTATGCTGTAACAAAGATGAAAACAGTACATAAATTAATGTGTCCTTGTTCTAAAAAAAGTATGGGATGAGTATAATTCACTCCTTTTTTTTCATTGCTCAAAATTGCTGCAGTTGCCCTCAGAAATGATGACTTGATTTAACATTGACATTATAACTTCAAATACTCTCGATTTATATAGTTTATGGGGGAAAATATAAACAACTGAATCAAACTGTTTGGTTTAAATCAACAAAATGACTTGCCCAAAGAAAAGATTTTGATAACCCTTTCCTGAATTTGTTTCGTCTTCACTCCATAAATGATGGGGTTGACACTGGGTGGGACTACCACATAGAGGTTGGCAAGGAGAATATGCACATGCAGCGGTATACTGTGACCCCCAAAACGATGAGCAAAGAAAGAGAAGAACGCTGGTGTATAGAACAAAAGAATAACACAAACATGGGAACCACAAGTACCTAGAGCCTTGAGCCGGGCATCTCGAGAAGGAATTCTAAACACAGAACGAGGGATAAGGGCATATGAGACAATGATCAGCACAACATCTAGGCATAAGGAAAAAAATAGCCACTATCATGCCATAGTAAATATTGACCTTGATGCTGTCACAGGCCAACCTGGCAATGCCCATGTGTTCACAGTATAAGTGACGAATGATGTTCTTCCCGCAATAGGTGAGCCTATAAACAAGGAAGATCAGGAGGAAGCAGATGAAGAAGCTTCTAATCACAGATGCAATGCCCATTTTGATGATGACAGATGGGGTTAGAATGGTGGTGTATCTTAGTGGATAGCAGATGGCCACATAACGGTCAAATGCCATAGCCAGCAGTATGGCCGACTCTGCCACAAAGATGAAGTGGAGGAAAAACATCTGAGACACACAACTAGCGAAGGAAATGCCTGCAGCTTGGAACCAGAAGATTGCTAACATTTTTGGTGTTGTGACTGTAGACAGAAAGATATCAGCCAGTGCCAACATGGACAGGAAAAGGTACATGGGTTCATGAAGGCTGCGTTCAGTGATGATCAGGAATAATAGCAGGGCATTTCCTGCAATGGCCACTATGTACATTGAACAGATGGGAATGGAGATCCATATGTGTGACTCTTCCAGTCCTGGGATCCCAATCATGGTGTACCAGATGTCTCTGACGTTGGTGTAATTTAAAATGGTTGAAGGTGTTGTCATGTTTATTTTGCCTACTAGTTCTGGAACTGCCAATCAGAACAAAAATAACAACAACAGCAACAACAACAACAGCAACAACAATGACAACAAGAACAAAAAAATACAAGAAGACAAAATTATGATTATTTTATTAGACTAAATGTGAATACTAACAGTTGGGTAAGATTAAGACAAGACACTTCATTATGTATACTATATGTATTTTGCTTCATACCTCAGAGGCTCTGGCAGGCTTTGCCTATGATCAGTCATTATTCCTATTCAGTTCTGATGTTCACACACAGTTCTCTTTATCACGGTCTAGAGAGATGTAGTAGTCAGAAACCTGCTGGTTTTGAGGAACCATAGCTATTGAATCAGTGTTAACCATTACCTAAAGACTATCTTACTATAAAACTTATGGTTAAAAAGAGCCCTTTTCCTTACTTGAGTAATTTGTTTGACAAATCAAGGATTTAAAAATATAGGTATTTCCTGTTTTTGAGAATGCTATATCAGAGGCAAGAGCTGGTTCAGTAGTTAAGAATGCTGTATCAGCTTTGCATTTTGGTACTGGATCTACTTTTTTGTTTGATTGCTTAATATTAGTGCATTTAACAATGTTTCATACCAACCTGACATCTGACATTTTTTTTCTTCTCTGGACCATATTGTGATCTACAGAGTTAATACTTGAGAACTGTGCACCAAGTTACAATAAAATCACATAAAGAACTCTGATAATGTTTTAGGTAAGATTATGACTGTTATTGGAGCACATTCACTACTGCATATGGTTATCTGCTGTTTGTGAATCATGGTTTAGGCACAGCAAGAACCATCAGTGAGTTAATGAATCCACACTATTAGAAGTCAGCACACATAATCTTTATCTTTCTCATAAAGGAGTTCTCTTCATTATTCTAGCCTCACCTGTATTGACTTCTGTTTACACATATGACATATGTCTTCTACTTTCTGTTTATATTTCAGGTTACATTTTTTATTCATTTTATGAATGAATTTCAATGATACTGAGGGAAAACACTATAGAAAAAATGGAAAATTTAATGAACTGTAAACAAGTCAAAGAAACAAGATGAAAACCTTAAATTCACTCTAGTATAGTATTATGTTAAATATAATCAGATGAAGATCATAAATGAATTCAATTAGATGTCATACCTATTAGAGGACTCAAAGCATGGACCAACAACCATCTCTCAAAACAAGCTAGGATAGGAATGTTTCGAGAAATTCAATGTGTGATAAACATAATATAGTCTATGTCTAAATAGGAGTAAAGGTCATCAAATTATTATAATTAAATCTGTTTTAGAGACACATTTAACTCACAAAGGAAAGCTTGTCCTTGGGAAGAACAAGAAAATAAAATAAAAGTTCAGATAAGGAAGATATAACTGCATATATTTCAAACCATCTAGCATATTGAGGGCTAACCAAAATTAGACATAGGTGTATACACTTAGATTGTAGCCATTGAACTTCACAGAGCAGAATTTATGGCATTGGGGGTAAACATTGTTGCAAAGAATGATTTATTAAACCTGGAAGGAAGAATATATACATTATGCATAAATATACACATACACATACACATACACATTCATATCCATACACAATGTGCATTAATAAATAATGCTTTATTTTTTCAAAGTAATGTTTTAAAGGTATGGTGTGACTATTTTTGTTTTGCTTCCAGTTGCATAATGATGTATTACATAACATAATTTACATTTTATTTCATTAATTCAAACTTAGATTCAATGATAGCTCTGAGTATTTCATCATATAACATAACAAATTTTTGTTGAGGAAAAAATTGTTCCAGTAAAATGAAAGATATAGTTACTGCCATTGTCTCCCAGTAGGAAAAAATGGTGGCTCAAGAAAGTAAGCATAAACAGAACAACAACGTAGCCATCAAAACTGTGTTTGGTTAGCTGTGTGTATAAAGAAATAAATGCATAAAATAGAGATTTCTTTACAGAGATTAATGTGTGATGAACAAAGTCATAAATTATTTGATATAATTTGAAAAAAATGTAGTGATGCTACTAATCAACGTAGAGTAAGTCAAGAGTTAAAGTAGCATGTTGTAAAGTAAGTTGTACTTTTTAAATAATTATTTGGTTTCCTGTGTGTTGATAAACAAAAGCATCTTTAGGGTAATATATGTTAATTAGTTGCCTATATGTATTGCTTTTTAATAGATATTGATAGAGATCACATTATCTTTAAAACATGTATTACATCCTGAAGAAGTAAAAGACAATTCAGTAAGAGCTTAGGTTCTGGACTCTGACCAATAGTAGATATGATTCTATAAGTGATGCACACATCATAACAGACATGATTCTATAACTGATGCATAGATATGATACATCATAGCAGGAAGAAGCTAACCTATGAGCCAGATTTTATCCTATCATGTTTTATCAGGAACAAGATCACTTGTTATTTTTAGAATTTAGAAATCACCCTGGGACTATTTTTGGAGATCGACTCTATCTGAAACAAAGACCATAAAGCACTAGGATTAGAAGAAATATAAACAGGAAACATGCAGTCAGCTGGCTTTTAAAAACTTGACAAGGCAATGTGTATGTATGTATTAAGAATGCATATATAACTATCTTTGTTGCTTATTAAAATATATTTCTATGTGGTATATCTTGATTATGTTTTTTCTTCCCTCTACTCCTCCCAGTTCCTCTCCATCTCCCCTCTCATCTGGATCATCCCTTTTATGTATCGTTAGAAAACAAACAACCTTCTTAGGAAATGATATAGTAAATACTATGTAATACAATATAATAGTGCCTGTTTCTTAAGTTGCATTTCTAGAAAATGCATGCTTTGCATGTCTAGAAAAATCTATAAATGAATCTGAAAGCTTATCAAATGGGCATAGGGCCCTAGAAAGGCAACTGAACATCTCTGAGTTCTCCCTTCAAGTCTTCACCATCGCCATGATCTTGGCTGAGACACTGACATATTCTAAGCTTCACTACAGCTGAAGTAAAAAGGGCTCATGTTATTATTCTATTTGAAACAAAATATAAAATCCAACAACAGATATGGAGTTCAAATACCAAAAGCACCAGGCTTGAGTTTTTGGTCCTATTATAATTCATCCTTTAGATGAAAAAAAATCATTAAAACATAACAGAACAGAGTGTATGGGTAATTCTAATGTGTCTCAGGTGCATAATCTAGGTAAGAACAGTGACAGCTCTCAACTGTTCAGACTGTTCTATCTACAGGATGCCCTTGAATAATTTGTCTTGTATATATTGAATTAAATATTCTAAGGCCTTCCCAGTCAATTTTGCCCCATGATTTTGTTAAAGCTCATGAAATATATTTTAGACATCATCCTCCTGTAAATATTATTACTTGTATGATGTATAAACAACACATTATAAATATGACATATGAACAGGCTAAGCAGCTTGCTTAGTTCGCACAACCAGTATTTAACAAGGCAGGAGCTCAGCTCACCTCTTTCTAACTAAGCCCTCGGTTGTCACTCACAAAGCAACAGTCTATAAACTGGCTTTACACCTGGCCTTTGATGCAATTTTATTCTTGTCTTCTTACAGAGTTCAATAGCTCCGTTTTTCACCATTACATTATTATTATTATTATCATTATCATTATCATTATCATTATAATTGTCATTATTATTAATTTATTCAGTGTGATGTGCCTAGTTTTGGGTTTGTGAGAACAAGACGTAATAAAGACCAAAGGTAAACACTAGATTTTATTGAATATTAAGGGTTAGTGGAGGTCTGGACTTTGCAAGAAGGTAAAGACTATGAATATGTGATGTTATAAAACCACTGAGCTTGGTAACTGCTCAGGAGATAACCACTTAAACAGAAAGTCATGGGAAATCAAAAAACTTTGATAAACCTTCTTTTGAAAGTGAGGATAGGCCTGAATTGTTTTTTCTTCCTTTAACACAAGCTGAAATTCATAAAAATACTCAGGTCCCTATATAGCTTGCTATTCATAGATTTGTTAGAATCACCTCACTTTTTGTTCATAATAAAGTTATTTTTTTCTACTCATTTCTATCTACATCACTCCTATGCTATTAACTTCTGAGCCTCTCCTATTTCCTCTTCCTCACTTTGTTAAAAAATTTGCCCAATGTGAAAAATGTGAAAGCGAATACATATAGTACCAAATCAAGCATCTCAAGAAGTAAACAGACCAGAAAATAAAACTTACCATGAGATCCTCCAGTGCACTAAGCTCGTCTGACTCAAGAATAAGCTGTCCTCACTCCAGGAAGGCTTTATAAATTAATGTGCTCTTTCATTTCTGGTTTGAATGATGCGAGGTGCACTCCTGTTGCTCTTAGCACAGTGAAGACTCTGAGGTAGAATCTGAAACTGTATCATAGATTATTCTTCATTTATAGAAAGCCTAAATTGTGATAGACTACATTGGGGTGACAAAGCCCTATTTTTCCTGACTTATTACTTTTGAAAAAAAGTGATTCCCAATTCTGTAGACACTTCCGTCATGGTGATTACCTTTCAAAATATATAATCTACTTATCAGTGAGCTCTTCTGGGAGTGAAATAGTAATACCCTCCTATTTCAGGTGTTCTGTTACAAATATTTCTAACATATTTCATGAGTGTAACACCTTATTCTATCTTCAACCTTAAAACAGCTAAAGCTATTGCCTGGACAAGGACCATACTTAGGATAGAACTGGCTGGAAAATTGTCACCATCCCCTTCCTAGGAAGCAGAACCATCTATCTTGCTCGTAGGGGACATGCTCTGCAGACAGAACTTGAATTCTCTTATTTCTAATGACAGGTGTTACCTCCTCTCTCTGCATTTGCAGACTCCCTGGCGGTCAGCAAGATGGATGGTTTCTCATTAATTATGTCCTACTGCTCATTCAAATGCTGTATAATCCCGAGAGGCCTAAGACTCAGTAGAGTTGAGGAATCCCAGAAAATGTCTGGGGTCTTCTGAAGCCCAGGTCCTTAGGTAAGAAAAACAAAACAAAAAATACAATACAGTGACTGTTTTGGTAGAAATATTTTTCTTTGCATTTTTATTGGATTTTTAAAAAAATTATATTTCAAATATTATCTCCTTTCCTGGTTTCCCCATAAACTCCTTATCCTCTCCCCATACCCCTGCTTCTTTGAGGGTGTTCCCCCAACCACCCACCCTTTCTGGCCTCCCTGCCCTGACATTCTTCTACACTGGGGCATTGAGCCTTGTCAGAACAAAGGCTTCTCCTCCCATTGATGACATGGAGGGACCCATGGCTCCAGCTCCATATATAGCAGAAGATGGCCTTGTTGGGCATCAATGGCACAATTTTTTAAAAAATGGATACTGTAAAAATGTGACTGTCAGTGCTAGTGTGCCTACACTTTAATCTTATCACTGTACACCTTAGAGACATATATGTAATTCATTTAAAATTTTATTCTTTACCTCATTAAATTTATTTCAAATTTTATGTGTATATGTGTGTATCTGAGTGAGTATATGTGATACATTTGTATGTACCCAGGAAGTCTGAAAAGGATACTGGAGGACTTAGTACTAGAGTGCAAAGTGATTCTGATAACAAGGATCCAGTTGATGATGATATGGGACAGTAACAAATTTTTGCCTTAAGATTACCAGTTTTTTTGAACAACACCAATGCTATAAGAGATAATGATAAATTGAAATATTTAAGACTCAGTCAACAGTCAAAGAATTACTACAAGACTCAAAGAAAAGTGAACTGTGACTTCCTCACTGGACTCTGTAGTGTGAATTATCTAACCTGCTTTGTGCTCCTGGCTGGTTACACACACACACACACACACACACACACACACACACACGCATGTGTACATGCACACACACCAGTTAATTTTGGTGTGCTTGTCTATTCAATGGCTGAGCACTTCAGCTAGCAAGCAGTCTCCTCAGGTATTTCAAAGTTAACATCCTTTAAAATCTATAGTTTGTCTTTTGCTAGACCCAAAAGTCCTGCCTCTGTCTGCCCAGTCATTGGCCATTGGCAACTTCACTTCCCAGTCAGAGCCAACTGGGGGCAGACTTCCTTTAGCCTAAGTGCAAGACACTACAAACATATTTTTTGGAGGGATAATACAATTAGCATGAGAATTAATTAGTATGATAATACAACTAGCAAGACACTACAGTACTCATTTGCACCTAAAATATAATTTGTAAATTGCAATCTGGATATTTTACCTGATGGCACAAAAATATTTGGTATTAAAATCAACTTCCCATTTTCAGAAACAGTTATTTAATGAAAATAACTTCTCATTAATAGGTTTTCTCAAAAACATATTTCAGATTTCTATATAGTTATGCTAACAGATGCCTTGAAAATTAACAAATTGGTGTTTAGTTTATTTTCACATTCCTTGTTATAAGTACCATTTGCTACAAGTACACAGATACTGACAGCATCTTCATATGAACGAAATCATATGCTATCCATATGTGCTTTCAATCAAGAAAAGTCCATACAGTTGGCTTTGTTTCTAAACTTCAACAGCAATGCTTTTGCTTCAGTCTTCTGAGGCCTTTCATTGTAACCCAAAAGGTTAAAGCAGAAGACGCTATGGACAGTGATGACTACAGTGTTTTGCTTCAGGGATGGTTTTATTGGCTCATCTTTAACAACAACAGCAGCAGAAATTTAAAGACTTTGCTATTTCCTTAGTTGTTTGAGGGATGATTGTTTCATAATTCTTTTATGGTTGTGTTAGTTAAAAAGATAAATCCTGAGATCTCTTTGATACTGGATCACCAGCCAGGCAGCGTACACCAGCTTAGAGAAGGCCTTGAACACACATATACAGCAGAGGAGTCCCGGGTCTGGGGTCAGTCAGAGAAGATGCTACAAGTGCCAACAATGGAACTTGAACTGCATGCTTATTATGGGCAAAAGGGATAAGCACAGCAGACTGGAGTAAAGTATTAGAGGTTATATAGGGAAGGTAGTAGCATGTCATCCAGATGACATGTGACATACAAGTGTGTCTTTATGACTCTCTAAAACTCCTCTGAATATTTTCTTTCTTCAAATGCTTAGATGTGGCAAAAATCTAATTCTATTTTTCCATTTGGTCCCCAGCTCAAATGACCTATCCAGACATGGTAAACCACCTTCAGTAGCAGTGCTTCCTAACAATAATGTATCACCAACTTGAGAAAGAAAGAGGAAAGTTGTCTCTCTCTTTTATCTCCAGGTATTTATAGATTGGGGCCTAGCCTAATAATTATCAGAGTGTCAACAAGCAGCAGATAATGGGAGCAGATACAAAAACCACAGCCAACCATTAGGTCGAGAGAGACAGCCTAAGTTGGAGGTCCTCTTTCTGTCCCTTCTTTTGGAGCTCAGAGAATCCCAAAGAATTGGTTGAAGAAGAATTTTTGGAGTCAGCGGATTCAAGAACACTAGGTAAATAGGGTCCACAGAATCAACTAAGTGCGGTCATAGGGGCTCACAGAGATTGAGGTGGCAATCCCAGAGCCTGCATGCTCTGTGCTAGACCCTTTGGATATGTGTTATGGTTGTTAGCATGGTGTTTTTGTGGGACTCCTAATAGTTGGAGTGGGGTATCTCAGACTCTTTTGACTATTCTTGGAGAACTTTTCTTTCTACTGGGTTGATATGTGGTTTTGTGGCCAGTCTTATTTCATCTGGGATGCCTGTTCTTTTCTGAAGGCAAACAGAGGAGGAGAGGATGTCGGGGAGCTGGTTGGGACTGGAGGAGTGGAGGGAGGATAAATTAATGTTTAGATGTATTGAAAACAAAATAAGCAAGCAAACAAGAACAAATGCCAAGTAGCGGCAGCAACAACAACAACAACAGCATAAACAACAAACCTGTCAAATGATATTGACAAATTCTCAGAATAAAAACAATTAGTATGAATCTCATTGTTCTTTATATAGTTCAAAAAGTCCAAACATAGCTTTGGAAAAACAGATACATTATTCATAGGCAATTATAATATGAAATAATAATTATTCCCACTGGAGAATTTATCAAGTTATATAGGATGAGTAGTTATATATTTCTACTGATGTAAAACACAGATCAGAATTCTAGAAATAAGAGTGAAGAGTGTAAGAAATGCAGAAATTGGAGACAGAGAATTAAAAAGATGGTTAGGAGTAAAATAAAAGCAATATTTTGTTTAATGCAAATGCCTGCATAACATTCCCTCTAACGAAGATATTTAAGGGTAGAAAGTCCCACAGAACATCTCCGTGAGACCTCAAGTTTTAGAAACAGAGTGATTATTCTAGAATAGTATTCTGTCTTCAATACAGCATCTCAAGAACTTTCCAAGCATGAACTTCTGTAAGTGAACATAGTTTTCTAAATCCAATTCAGATAGTTCTTTATACACAAAACAATAAAACAGGACTTGTAAGATACACATCAGACATAAAATGCAACACAAATGCATCAGAGCTGTAAATGTAAGATCTGAAACTACAAGGTGGGTAGTGTTGGACAGAATATTTTTAAAGTACCTGATAATAATAGGACAATACCTCTGCCATAATTTTTTAAAGAAAAGCCCAGCTGCAAATATATATTTTTGAATTTTTGGTAAATTGGTCCTATAGACCTTCTTAAATTTTACTGGTTGTTGCGTTTGCTCCTGAGAGTAAGTTCTTTTAATATAGACACTAAGTACATGAGACATAGGACACAGAGGAATCTAACTGGTAATTACCTCAGGGCATTTTCTTTATTGGATAAATTTCACAGAGCTACAAAGTTCTACACATGATATTATAGGGTATCATCATCAAAAGTTTTATGAAGCTATAAAAGCTTCAGCTTATGAAAAGTCTAGTCCAACAAGATATGTTTACAGTACAATAGTAGCAGAAATATTAAGGTAGTGATTATTTTCAGTTTGAATTTTAGATGAAAACAATACCTGACACAATTAACTGGGTCAAAAGCTCATGGGTTTGTAAGTCATAAGAGAGAATATAACATTATAATTTTGTTATATATATATATGTATATATATATATATAGTGTAAAACTATAAAATTAACACAAATCAGTAGCCTGCCTCTACTTAAAGGATAAACTGGCTGAGAAAGAAATTAGGGAAATGACACCCTTCATAATAGTCCCAAATAATATAAAATACCTCGGTGTGACTTTAACCAAGCAAGTGAAAGATCTGTATGTCAAGAACTTCAAGCCTCTGAAGAAAGAAATTGAAGAAGATCTCAGGAAACAGAAAGATTCCCCATGCTCATGGATTGGCAGGAATAATATAGTAAAAATGACCATTTTGCCAAAAGCAATCCACAGAGTCAATGCAATCCCCATCAAAATTCCTACCCAATTTTTTATAAAGATAGAAAGAACAATTTGCAAATTCAATTGCAATAACCCAAAACCCAGGAGAGTGAAAACTATACTCAACAATTAAAGAATTCTGGGGGAATCACCATTCCTGACCTCAAGCAGTATTACAGAGCAATAGTGATAAAAACTGTATGGTATTGGTACAGAGACAGGCAGAAAGATCAGTGGAATAGAATTGAAGACCCAGAAATGAACCCACACACCTATGGCTACTTGATCTTTGACAAAGGAGCTAAAACCATCCAATGGAAGAAAAATAGCATATTCAACAATTGGTGCTGGTTCAATTAGAGGTCCATTATTATCATACTGTACAAAGCTTAAGTCCAAGTGGATCAAGGACATCCACATCAAACCACATACACTCAAACTAATAGAAAAAAAAGTGGGGAAACTTCTCAAACACATGGACAGTGAGGGCAATTTCCTGAACAAAACACCAATGGCTTCTGCTCTAAGATGAAGAATAAACAAATGGGATCTCATAAAACTGCAAAGCTTCGGAGACCCAACCGCCTGGTCAGGTGGGCACTCCTGAGGCTGCAGAGCGGAAGAGACCACCAACACTGCTCACCCCTGCCCACATCCCTGGCCCAAGAGGAAACTGTATAAGGCCTCTGGGCTCCCGTGGGGGAGGGCCCAGGAGCGGCAGGACACCTGCCTGAGACACCGCCGGAACCTGAAAGAAACAGACCGGATAAACAGTTCTCTGCACCCAAATCCCGTGGGAGGGAGAGCTAAACCTTCAGAGAGGCAGACAAGCCTGGGAAACCAGAAGAGACTGCTCCCTGCACACACATCTCGGACTCCAGAGGAAAAAGCCAAAGACCATCTGGAACCCTGGTGCACTGAAGCTCCCGGAAGGGGCGGCACAGGTCTTCCTGGTTGCTGCCGCTGCAGAGAGCCCCTGGGCAGCACCCCACGAGCGAACTTGAGCCTCGGGACCACAGGTAAGACCAACTTTTCTGCTGCAAGAAAGCTGCCTGGTGAACTCAAGACACAGGCCCACAGGAACAGCTGAAGACCTGTAGAGAGGAAAAACTACACGCCCGAAAGCAGAACACTCTGTCCCCATAACTGACTGAAAGAGAGGAAAACAGGTCTACAGCACTCCTGACACACAGGCTTATAGGACAGTCTAGCCACTGTCAGAAATAGCAGAACAAAGTAACACTAGAGATAATCTGATGGCGAGAGGCAAGCGCAGGAACCCAAGCAACAGAAACCAAATCTACATGCCATCATCGGAGCCCAATTCTCCCACCAAAACAAACATGGAATATCCAAACACACCAGAAAAGCAAGAACTAGTTTCAAAATCATATTTGATCATGATGCTGGAGGAATTCAAGAAAGACATGAACACACTTAGGGAAACACAGGAAAACATTAATAAACAAGTAGAAGCCTACAGAGAGGAATCGCAAAAATCCCTGAAAGAATTCCAGGAAAACACAATCAAACAGTTGAAGGAATTAAAAATGGAAATAGAAGCAATCAAGAAAGAACACATGGAAACAACCCTGGATATAGAAAACCAAAAGAAGAGACAAGGAGCTGTAGATACAAGCTTCACCAACAGAATACAAGAGATGGAAGAGAGAATCTCACGAGCAGAAGATTGCATAGAAATCATTGACTCAACTGTCAAAGATAATGTAAAGCGGAAAAAGCTACTGGTCCAAAACATACAGGAAATCCAGGACTCAATGAGAAGATCAAACCTAAGGATAATAGGTATAGAAGAGAGTGAAGACTCCCAGCTCAAAGGAACAGTAAATATCTTCAACAAAATCATAGAAGAAAACTTCCCTAACCTAAAAAAAGAGATACCCATAGACATACAAGAAGCCTACAGAACTCCAAATAGATTGGACCAGAAAAGAAACACCCCCCGTCACATAATTGTCAAAACACCAAACGCACAAAATAAAGAAAGAATATTAAAAGCAGTAAGGAAAAAAGGTCAAGTAACATATAAAGGGAGACCTATCAGAATCACACCAGACTTCTCGCCAGAAACTATGAAGGCCAGAAGATCCTGGACTGATGTCATACAGACCCTAAGAGAACACAAATGCCAGCCCAGGTTATGTATCCAGCAAAACTCTCAATTAACATTGATGGAGAAACCAAGATATTCCATGACAAAACCAAATTTACACAATATCTTTCTACAAATCCAGCACTACAAAGGATAATAAATGGTAAAGCCCAACATAAGGAGGCAAGCTATACCCTAGAAGAAGCAAGAAACTAATCGTCTTGGCAACAAAACAAAGAGAATGAAAGCACACAAACATAACCTCACATCCAAATATGAATATAAAGGGAAACAATAATCACTATTCCTTAATATCTCTCAATATCAATGGCCTCAACTCCCCAATAAAAAGACATAGATTAACAAACTGGATACGCAACGAGGACCCTGCATTCTGCTGCCTACAGGAAACACACCTCAGAGACAAAGACAGACACTACCTCAGAGTGAAAGGCTGGAAAACAACTTTCCAAGCAAATGGTCAGAAGAAGCAAGATGGAGTAGCCATTCTAATATCAAATAAAATCAATTTCCAAGTAAAAGTCATCAAAAAAGATAAGGAAGGACACTTCATATTCATCAAAGGAAAAATCCACCAAGATGAACTCTCAATCCTAAATATCTATGCCCCAAATACAAGGGCACCTACATACGTTAAAGAAACCTTACTAAAGCTCAAAACACACATTGCACCTCACACAATAATAGTGGGAGATTTCAACACCCCACTCTCATCAATGGACAGATCATGGAAACAGAAATTAAACAGTGATGTCGACAGACTAAGAGAAGTCATGAGCCAAATGGACTTAACGGATATTTATAGAACATTCTATCCTAAAGCAAAAGGATATACCTTCTTCTCAGCTCCTCATGGTACTTTCTCCAAAATTGACCATATAATTGGTCAAAAAACGGGCCTCAACAGGTACAGAAAGATAGAAATAATCCCATGCGTGCTATCGGACCACCACGGCCTAAAACTGGTCTTCAATAACAATAAGGGAAGAATGCCCACATATACGTGGAAATTGAACAATGCTCTACTCAATGATACCTGGTCAAGGAAGAAATAAAGAAAGAAATTAAAGACTTTTTAGAATTTAATGAAAATGAAGATACAACATACTCAAACTTATGGGACACAATGAAAGCTGTGCTAAGAGGAAAACTCATAGCGCTGAGTGCCTGCAGAAAGAAACAGGAAAGAGCATATGTCAGCAGCTTGACAGCACACCTAAAAGCTCTAGAACAAAAAGAAGCAAATACACCCAGGAGGAGTAGAAGGCAGGAAATAATCAAACTCAGAGCTGAAATCAACCAAGTAGAAACAAAAAGGACCATAGAAAGAATCAACAGAACCAAAAGTTGGTTCTTTGAGAAAATCAACAAGATAGATAAACCCTTAGCCAGACTAACGAGAGGACACAGAGAGTGCGTCCAAATTAACAAAATCAGAAATGAAAAGGGAGACATAACTACAGATTCAGAGGAAATTCAAAAAATCATCAGATCTTACTATAAAAACCTATATTCAACAAAATTTGAAAATCTTCAGGAAATGGACAATTTTCTAGACATATACCAGGTATCGAAGTTCAATCAGGAACAGATAAACCAGTTAAACAACCCCATAACTCCTAAGGAAATAGAAGCAGTCATTAAAGGTCTCCCAAACAAAAAGAGCCCAGGTCCAGACGGGTTTAGTGCAGAATTCTATCAAACCTTCATAGAAGACCTCATACCAATATTATCCAAACTATTCCACAAAATTGAAACAGATGGAGCACTACCGAATTCCTTCTACGAAGCCACAATTACTCTTATACCTAAACCACACAAAGACACAACAAAGAAAGAGAACTTCAGACCAATTTCCCTTATGAATATCGATGCAAAAATACTCAATAAAATTCTGGCAAACCGAATTCAAGAGCACATCAAAACAATCATCCACCATGATCAAGTAGGCTTCATCCCAGGCATGCAGGGATGGTTTAATATACGGAAAACCATCAACGTGATCCATTATATAAACAAACTGAAAGAACAGAACCACATCATCATTTCATTAGATGCTGAGAAAGCATTTGACAAAATTCAACACCCGTTCATGATAAAAGTCCGGGAAAGAATAGGAATTCAAGGCCCATATCTAAACATAGTAAAAGCCATATACAGCAAACCAGTTGCTAACATTAAACTAAATGGAGAGAAACTTGAAGCAATCCCACTAAAATCAGGGACTAGTCAAGGCTGCCCACTCTCTCCCTACTTATTCAATATAGTTCTTGAAGTTCTAGCCAGAGCAATCAGACAACAAAAGGAGATCAAGGGGATACAGATCGGAAAAGAAGAGGTCAAAATATCACTATTTGCAGAAGACATGATAGTATATTTAAGTGATCCCAAAAGTTCCACCAGAGAACTACTAAAGCTGATAAACAACTTCAGCAAAGTGGCTGGGTATAAAATTAACTCAAATAAATCAGTTGCCTTCCTCTATACAAAAGAGAAACGAGCCGAGAAAGAAATTAGGGAAACGACACCCTTCATAATAGACCCAAATAATATAAAGTACCTCGGTGTGACTTTAACCATGCAAGTAAAAGATCTGTACAATAAGAACTTCAAGACACTGAGGAAAGAAATTGAAGAAGACCTCAGAAGATGGAAAGATCTCCCATGCTCATGGATTGGCAGGATTAATTTAGTAAAAATGGCCATTTTACCAAAAGCAATCTACAGATTCAATGCAATCCCCATCAAAATACCAATCCAATTCTTCAAAGAGTTAGACAGAACAATTTGCAAATTCATCTGGAATAACAAAAAACCCAGTATAGCTAAAGCTATCCTCAACAATAAAAGGACCTCAGGGGGAATCACTATCCCTGAACTCAAGCAGTATTACAGAGCAATAGTGATAAAAACTGCATGGTATTGGTACAGAGACAGACAGATAGACCAATGGAATAGAATTGAAGACCCAGAAATGAACCCACACACCTATGGTCACTTGATTTTTGACAAAGGAGCCAAAACCATCAAATGGAAAAAAGATAGCATTTTCAGCAAATGGTGCTGGTTCAACTGGAGGGCAACATGTAGAAGAATGCAGATCGATCCATGCTTATCACCCTGTACAAAGCTTAAGTCCAAGTGGATCAAGGACCTCCACATCAAACCAGACACACTCAAACTAATAGAAGAAAAACTAGGGAAGCATCTGGAACACATAGGCACTGGAAAAAATTTCCTGAACAAAACACCAATGGCTTATGCTCTAAGATCAAGAATCGACAAATGGGATCTCATAAAACTGCAAAGCTTCTGTAAGGCAAAGGACACTGTGGTTAGGACAAAACGGCAACCAACAGATTGGGAAAAGATCTTTACCAATCCTACAACAGATAGAGGCCTTATATCCAAAATATACAAAGAACTCAAGAAGGTAGACCGCAGGGAAACAAATAACCCTATTAAAAAATGGGGTTCAGAGCTAAACAAAGAATTCACAGCTGAGGAATGCCGAATGGCTGAGAAACACCTAAAGAAATGTTCAACATCTTTAGTCATAAGGGAAATGCAAATCAAAACAACCCTGAGATTTCACCTCACACCAGTGCGATTGGCTAAGATCAAAAACTCAGGTGACAGCAGATGCTGGCGAGGATGTGGAGAAAGAGGAACACTCCTCCATTGTTGGTGGGATTGCAGACTGGTAAAACCATTCTGGAAATCAGTCTGGAGGTTCCTCAGAAAATTGGACATTGAACTGCCTGAGGATCCAGCTATACCTCTCTTGGGCATATACCCAAAAGATGCCTCAACATATAAAAGAGACACGTGCTCCACTATGTTCATCGCAGCCTTATTTATAATAGCCAGAAACTGGAAAGAACCCAGATGCCCTTCAACAGAGGAATGGATACAGAAAATGTGGTACATCTACATAATGGAATATTACTCAGCTATCAAAAACAACGAGTTTATGAAATTCGTAGGCAAATGGTTGGAACTGGAAAATATCATCCTGAGTGAGCTAACCCAATCACAGAAAGACATACATGGTATGCACTCATTGATAAGTGGCTATTAGCCCAAATGCTTGAATTACCCTAGATCCCTAGAACAAACGAAACTCAAGACGGATGATCAAAATGTGAATGCTTCACTCCTTCTTTAAATGAGGAAAAAGAATACCCTTGGCAGGGAAGGGAGAGGCAAAGATTAAAACAGAGACTTAAGGAACACCCATTCAGAGCCTGCCCCACATGTGGCCCATACATATACAGCCACCCAATTAGACAAGATGGATGAAGCAAAGAAGTGCAGACAGACAGGAGCCGGATGTAGATCGCTCCTGAGAGACACAGCCAGAATACAGCAAATACAGAGGCGAATGCCAGCAGCAAACCACTGAACTGAGAATAGGTCCCCTATTGAAGGAATCAGAGAAAGAACTGGAAGAGCTTGAAGGGGCTCGAGACCCCAAAATTACAACAATGCCAAGCAACCAGAGCTTCCAGGGACTAAGCCACTACCTAAAGACTATACATGGACTGACCCTGGACTCTGACCCCATAGGTAGCAATGAATATCCTAGTAAGAGCACCAGTGGAAGGGGAAGCCCTGGGTCCTGCTAAGACTGAACCCCCAGTGAACTAGTCTATGGGGGGAGGGCGGCAATGGGGGGAAGGTTGGGAGGGGAACACCCATAAGGAAGGGGAGGGGGGAGGGGGATGTTTGCCCGGAAACCGGGAAAGGGAATAACACTCGAAATGTATATAAGAAATACTCAAGTTAATAAAAAAAAAAAAACTGCAAATCTTCTGTAAGGCAAAGGACACTGTTGTTAGGACTAAACGGCAACCAACAGATTGGGAAAAGATCTTTACCAATCCTACATCTGATAGAGGGCTAATATCCAAAATAAACAAAGAACTCAAGAAGTTAGATTCCAGAGAGCCAAATAACACTACTAAAAATGGGGTACAGAGCTAAACAAAACATTCTCAGCTGAGGAATATTGAATGACTGAAAAGCACCTAAAGAAATTTTTAACATCCTTAGTCACCAGGGAAATGCAAATCAAAACAATCCTGAGATTCCACCTCACACCAGTCAGAATAGATAAGATTAAAAAGCACAGGTGACAGCAGATGCTGGGGAGGATGTGAAGGAGGAACCCTCTTCCATTGGTGGTGGGTCTGAAAACTGGTACAACCGCTCTGGAAATCAGTCTAGAGGTTACTCAGAATATTGGATATTTTACTACCTGCGGACCCAGATATACCTCTCCTATGCATAAACCAAAAGATGCTTCAACATATAACAAAGACACATGCTCCTCTATGTTCATAGCAGCCTTATTTATAATAGCCAGAAGCTGGAAAGAACCAAGATGACCTTCAACAGAGGAATGGATTCAAAAAAGGTGGTACATCTACACAATGGAGTACAACTCAGCTATCAAAAACAATGGCTTCATGAAATTAATAGGCAGATGGAATGAACTAGGAAATATCATCCTGAGTGATGTAACCCAGTATCAGAAAAACACACTTGCTATACACTCATTGATAAGTGGATATTAGCCCAAAAACTCAAATTACCTAAGATGCAATCCACATACCACAGGAAGCACTAGAAGAAGGATGACCAAAATGCGGATGTTCACACTCCTTCTTAAAAGGAGGAACAAAAATATCCATAGAGGTTATATGGAGGCAAATTTTAGAGCAGAGACTGAAGGAATCGTCATTCAGAGCCTGACCCACACGTGGCCCATATATATATATGCAGCCACCAAAACTAGCTAAGATTGATGAAGATAAAAAGTGCATAGTGACAGGGATGGGATATAGACCTCTCCTGAGCGACACAGCCAGAGCATGTGCAATACAGAGGTCAGTGCTAGCACCAAATCATGGAACTGAGAACAGGACCCCCTTTGAGGAAATTAGAGGAAGCATTGAAATAGCTGAAGGGGCTTGCAACACCATAAGAAAAACAATGCCACCCAACCAGAGCTTCCAGGGACTAAACCACTACCCAAAGACTATACATGGACTGACCCAGGGCTCCAACTGCATATGTAGCAGAGAATAGCCTTGTTGGGGCACCAGTGGAAGGGGAAGCCCTTGGTCCTGCCAAGATTGGACCCCTAGTACAGGGGGATGTCGGGGGTATGGTAAGGAGTATAGATGGGGGCGAACCCCCTATGTGTGTAGGAGAGGCATGGGGACTATGGACAGGAAACCAGGAATAACATTTGAAATATAAATAAATAAATATATTTAATGATTAAAAAAAGTTCAAACATCACAGCTGTTTGGAATATCTTTGCTTTGCAATTGTAGTTCTTTGGTATTAATAAAAACTGTACCCAGTGGGGGGGAAAACAAAAATAAACCATCACCTAATTTGTTACCATTACAATATAATTTATTATATTTTAGTGCTGAAAGCAGCACTCACCTAAGAACCTCCTTTTCACAGCACAAGGAAATTATTATAGAGCTCAATGAATGATCAAGTGATAGAGAATAAAGAGTCCATGTACTTCTTAGCATTAATTGCAACATCTAGATTACACTCCTTTGCCTAGGCTCAGGTATCTTCATAAAAGAGGCGGAAAGATTGTAAGGTAGTGGGCATGAGCAGTAAAACCATATTTTGTGGAACACCATGGCCACAGCATATCTGAACTCACAGTGGTTGGGGCTGCTTCTCTAAAACCTGCAGAAGATCAAATCATTAAGCTTTCCAGCATGGATAAAGTAGAGGCTCAAGCAATATCACTCTTGTCTAAGTGGGATCAGTTTCCTTCAGAGATGTGATCTAAGAGAGGCAATGTTCTAGAAGATTGTCTTACATCAATGGACAGACAGACAATACTAAATGGATTCTATTGATTTTTAAGTAAAGAGCATGGTGTTGGTAGGGTAAAATGGTCTGATTAGGGGAAGAACGAACTAAAAAGCCCTAGGGGCCTGAATTTGATCAGAACACCTAATTTATGAAATTCTCAAACAGCATAAAATATATAGTTAAAAGAATTCCAGATATAACTTGACTTATTCTTAATCTTTCCACAAACTTCCCCAGAGACCACATTTGTTTCCGTTTTAGTTATGTGATTTCTCTCAGTAGACACTAAAGTTTTTGCTCAGAAGAGGACAAATGTGCAAACTATACCATATCTGTGAAGTGTGCAGGATTGACATGGCAGTGCTCAGGGACCTTGCATTGCTGTGTGTTTCAGGCTGTCTAAATTCTCCTTTTACTTAATATTACTTCTCCCAAAGGGGCTCATCTACATCTGAACCTGACAGGTCTCCTGAGCATTGAGATAATACATTAGCAGCCATCACCAGCAACATGATCATGTGCTCTCACTGGCACGAAATAACCTCTTCTCATAGAAGACAATATTAAAGATAAGTAGATAAAAATCACATAGGGAAAGGAAGATCCAAATAGATTCTAGTTGTATTATATATGCAGAGGAAGAAAATAAGAATTTCATTACACTGATATGGTTAAAGACACATTTAATATGGAATAATTTTTGCTCAAAGAAGAATATTGGCCATTTTGTTGCAGGAGTATATCTAGTTGTGCAAATAACTGTGGAAATAATTTTGACAAAAATCAAATTCATAGAGGAAGTTGAAATGAATGGAGATTGAAATACCTTTGAGTAAATTATCATCTGTGGAAAGACAAGTGTGGAAAAATCTCTCAGATGCTTATGAGACTGAAGAAGATGCCAGAACTTCTTATCTGTAAGAAAATTTCTCTTTATTGGAATTTCA
Source organism: Rattus norvegicus (assembly GCF_021556685.1). Taxonomy (NCBI): domain Eukaryota; kingdom Metazoa; phylum Chordata; class Mammalia; order Rodentia; family Muridae; genus Rattus; species Rattus norvegicus. The sequence continues at coordinate 170,608,697 of NC_141534.1, read as the reverse complement.
TAGGTTTTTGGTACTCAATTCCTTAATTTCTAATGAATGGGACTAACACCAGACACAAAGTTGAGAACACTTGGAGAATCACAAAGAGAGTACATCTGATGAAATGTTGGCATTAAAATAGGTCAGTTTTGGCGTATCTGAATGTGTTTTCACAACAAATAAGATAAAATAGGCAGTATTTAAAAGAAAGTTGCATCAAAGTTCCACAGTCTTTCATGTGAGTCATCTGCTCTCAAGGTATGAGTTCTAGGCAATGGACTGTGCTCATGGCTTCAAAAATAAGTCATTCTACTGCTCAGGCTCAGGCTCTGTGAAAGAATTCAGTATTTTCTGAGTCTAGAAAGATGAAAATTCTGTCACCAGAAGTCAGAGGTTAGAGTAGTCCTGAAAACTGCCTGTCTGCTAAAGATTAACCTGCAAGGAATTTTACTCAAGGTGAGCCTGGGAGAGAGACGCCATCTATGGGCCACAGGAATAAGTAGGTCCCAGTCTCAATTTTGTAGGCAACTCCATGAATCTTAGGCTCTGATATGAAGCTTTTCACAGAGGGAGTAAATATCTTGGTTTTGAAAGCTGTCTTCACAAAAGTAAACTTGCCTAAAACAAAACAGTAAGATTTTAGTAACTTGGAAGAATTTTATTTACACCCTTTAGAAAAGTTCCCTTGCCAAATTCTAAGTTATCTAAGAGTTTCAACGTTCTTTTTTTTTATCTTTAGTAAATTGAGTATTTATTTACATTTCAAATGTTATTCCCTTTCCCAGTTTCCAGGTCAAAATCGCCCTATCCCCTCCCCCTCCCCCTCCCCTTCTTTGTGAGTGTTCCCCTCTTCACCCTCCCAACATTACCAACCTCTCCCCAACAATCCAGTTCACTGGGGGTCCAGCCTTGGCAGGGCCAAAGGCTTCCCCTTCTACTGGTACCCCTACTAGGCTCCCTATGAATTTGGAGCCCAGGTTCAGTCTATTATAGTCTTTGGGTAGTGGCTTAGTCCCTGGAAGCTCTGGTTGGTTGGCATTGTTGTTCATATGGGGTCTCAAGCCCATTCAGCTCTTTCAGTCCTTTCTCTGATTCCTTCAACAGGGGTCCCATTCTCAGTTCATTGGTTTGTTGCTGGCATTCACCTATGTATTTGCCATATTCCAGCAGTGTCTCTCAGGAGAGATCTACATCCAGTTCCTGTCAGCCTGCTCTTCTTTGCCACAATTGCTCTTATACTGAAACCACACAAAGATCCAAGAAAGAAAGAGAACTTCAGACTAATTCCTCTTATGAATATCAATGTAAAAATACTCAATAAAATTCTTGCAAACCGAATCCAAGAACACATCAAAACAATCATCCATCATGATCAAGTAGGCTTCATCACAGGTATGTAGGGATGGTTTAATATACAGAAAACCATCAATGTAATCCATTATATAAACAAACCACTGAGCCATCTCTCTAGCCCTCTAAGGGAGTTCTTTATGTCTTTCTTAAAGTCCTCCATCATCATGATCAAATGTGATCTTAAATCTATATCTTTCTTTTCTGGTGTGTTTGGATATTCAGTGTTTGCTTTAGTAGGAGAATTGGGCTCTGATGATGCCATCTAGCCTTGGTTTCTGTTGCTTGGGTTCCTGTGCATGCCTCTTACCATCAGGTTGTCTCTGGTGTTACCTTGTTTTGCTATTTCTGACAGTGGCTTGACCTTCCTATAGGCCTGTGTGTCAGGAGTGCTGTAGACCTGTTTTCCTGTTTTCTTTCAGTCAGTTATGGGAACAGAGTGTTCTGCTTTCAGGCGTGTAGTCATTCCTGTCCACTGGCTTTCAGCTGTGCCTGTAAGTGGGAACCAGAAGGGCCTGACCCCACTTCTCTTAGGTCCCTTTGCGCAGGGGGCCCAGATTGCACTAGGTGTTTTCCTCTAGAATCAGAAATGTGGACAGAGAGTAGTCCCCTCTGGTTTTCCAGGTGTGTCTGCCCCTCTGAAGGTCTAGCTCTCCCTGCCACAGGATTTGGGTACAGGGAGCTGTTTGACTGAGTCCATTCAGATCAGGGTGCCATCTGGACCGCAGGGCTCCTGCAGCTTGACTGCTCCTATTTTTCCATGCCCAGAGGCACTATAAGTTTCCTCTTGGGCCAAAGATGTGGGCAAAGTTGGGCAGAAGTGGCAGTCTCTCCTGCCCTGCAGTCTCAGGATTGTCCACACTTCTGGGTGATCAGCTCTCTCTCACAGGTAGCAGGGAACTGTGGGCCAGGATCAGCGAGGTTTGAGTGCCAGCTAGAAACTGGAAGAGTTTCAACTTTCTGATTAATATGTTTTCCTGTAGACATCAATAAGCCTTTAAAAGGTCTTTACTAACTCCACTTTTGATAGAGGGCTAATATCCAAAATACATAAAGAACTCAAGATGTTGGGGCTGGGGATTTAGCTCAGTGGTAGAGCGCTTACCTAGGAAGCGCAAGGCCCTGGGTTCGGTCCCCAGCTCCGAAAAAAAAGAACCAAAAAAAAAAAAGAACTCAAGATGTTAACCACCAAGAAACCAAACAAGCCAAAAAAAATTGGGGTATAGAACTAAACCGAGAATTTACAACAGAGGAATTTCCAATGGCTGAGAAGCAGCTAAAGAGATGTTCAAAATCCATAGTGATCAAAGCAATGCTGATCAACACGACCCTGAGATTCCATATTACACATGTCAGAATGGCTAAGATCAAAACCTCAGGTGATAACACATGTTGGCCAGGATGTGGAGAAAGAGGAAAACTCCTCCATTGCTGGTGGGATTGCTAAAAGGTACAACCGCTCTGGAGATCAATTTGGAGTTTTCTCAGAAAATTAGAAATAGACCTACCTAAGGATCCAGCAATACCACTCTTAGGAATATGCCCAAAAGATGCTTCACCATGCCACAGGGCCACATGTTCCTCTATGTTCATAACAGCCTTATTTATGATAGACAGAAGCTGGAAACAACCCAGATATCCCACAACAGAAGAATGGAAACAGAAAATGTGATCCATTTACACAGTGGAATACTACTCCGCTATTAAGAATAAGGACATCTGGAACTTGAGCCCGAAGCAGACCTTGGATGCTGGTTCTGTACCTATTTCTACAACACCGAGAGGAAGCCTGTCACCCAGGTGCTCTAACACACACAGGATCACAGATCCTGCCCCCAAATCGGTACTAACTGGATCCCACTAGGTCCAGGGACACAGGAACATGCACTCAGCAACTGGCATGGGTACCTTCTGATCTGAACTTGTGCCATGAGCAGACTGTCGCGCCCACCTCGACCGGCAAGGAAGACGCAACACCGTTGGATCCTTCTCAATCAGCCTTTATTGCAGGAACACCTTATTGATGATACGGGGACCCCGGGGAACAAAGGCACTTGCCTTAAGTACAAAACAGACAGCATGGCTAAGAACTTGTCCTCTGGGGATTGGTGGAGTAAAGACATCTTATTAACATGCTTATCAACTATGACCTAGTAAAGATGTCAGAAGAAAGCTAAAGGTGGTAATAATACAAGCAACCACTAGATGTCAGTGCTATAAATAATTGCTCCCAACATCTCCCTCTTTTTTGTTTTATTAAAAGATGAGTCCATTAGGTGGAGGTAGTGGTCTGAGAGAGATCAGACATGCCTCACAGAGTGCCCAGCTCAGCCATGATGAGCCACTCTTGCAGTTTGGACTGCACCCCAATGGCTAGAGATGACTGAAATGTACAACACACCATTCTGGGCTATTGGTGTGCTAATAATAGGGGAGAGACAGAGCAGAGGGGCATGGGACCAGCCCGAATGTACAAACAGGGCGGGGCCACCTCTGTCCATGACTGGTCTAGATCTGGGTGTCACGTCAATACACGTCATTGCTCCTGTCTTAGGTCGTTCCTCTCAAAAACTCGGCCTTACCCGTCACTGGAAATTAACCCTATCGCCACCGGGCTCCTGGCTTAGGTTGGTCCGAGCCTGAGGAAAGTTGCCCGTCTCTGGATACAATGACTTCACATGACAGTGACAAAATATGATCTAGGGCGAACTCTCAATCTTTCAGAGAGGCCAGCCACACACTGGGAGAAGCACCGCTCTCAATGGCCGCCATAGCCTGGTAAACAATCGCTTTGTGTCTAGCATGCTCTCGTTGTAAATGGCAAAAAAGCCATAGACATACTCCACATCCCAAAAGGACAATGGCCCCCCCAGACAAACATGCCGGCCCATTCTTTGAAAAATGAGAAAGCATTGGTGATCCACGAGGTGAAATCCCCAATCGAGATGGGTTCCATTCTGGTGTTGTTAAGGACAGCAATCTGCATCAGCAATTGTCTCGATAATTGTTCCGCCTCCATGGACCAGTTTCCTTTCAAATAATTTGAGATTTCTTTGCTCTGTTGAGAATACTGAGAAAAGTTAGCTTTCAATGGAGTAACACATAAGCCTCTAAGAGAGGAAACGCAGGACAGCTGCGTCATATGATATAATGCCTCAATCTGTTCTTGAAGCAGATCTATTCGTTGGTTAGCTAATAGAAAGCCAGATGCCAAGTGGGCATTGAATTCTTCTTGTATCTCCAATGCTACTGTGGTTCTTTCTACAATCTTATTGATAGTCTCAGCCGTCTGTATTTGATTAGTCACAGCAATCGCGGCTGTTGTAGCTGCAGTGGCTGATAGTACAATGGCTGAAATTATAGCTGCCGTAATACCAAAATCCCTTTTAGTTCTTAATAAATGAAGTATGAGAAAATCATCTGGATTTGCTACTACAGGGATAGGCACAAAGGAGGGAATCTTTACAATCACTGCGGTATCATTGGTGCCATCCCAGCATTCAGCTAAATAACAAACTACATCAGAGCTATTACAATTTAAAGCATTATCACTTGCATTAGCGCTTATCAGAAAAAAGAAAGGTGGCCTAACACATACTGGAGCGCCAACAGCGGCATCATTAGCTATTAGGCTATTAATCTTAACACCTACTAAACTTGTATTGTTATTGGTTCTAGTGGCTGAAATGTTATATAATGTAAATTCTTCACCTAATAATCGAGCAAAAGGAGTTAGAGATGTGTATGCTCCCTGCTCATTAGATAATACCCATTGATACCAGGGCCAAAAATTACGTTTGCCAGTCTTATTTCTCTTCCTATCATATTGGGCATTGCTAAGAGGAGGGGAAAATTCAAATCCCGGTAGGAATTGTTTAGGTCTATGGAACGGACTCTGACATGGGGTAAATTTAGGTGGAAAGGCTTTATATGGGGGGCAAGTAGGTAGGACTCTACGACAGGTAGAGTTAACCAGTGTGCGAATGCCTTGCCCCGGGAGTGATGGAAAGCTACCATTATGAATCATAATCAAAGTTGTAATGTACGAATTAGCAGAATTATTAATTGACGTATCTCCATTGCCTGAAGAGGCTCCTTGTGTAATTTTACTCAGAGCAGCCTGGATGGCTCCAGTGCCCATAGCACGGTTGCTCACAGGATCTAACCAGTTTGCCAAAGTGGTCCTTTGCAGCCATATACAAGGCTGGGAGGAATTCTTAAGGGTGAAACATAAAGTATGTAACAGTGAAAGATTAGTGGCAGTATATCGTTGAGGCAATTCTCTACTAGGCACTATACAAGGAACATCACGCAAACAGGATGTGGAGAAAAAGGTTGGCAAAACAGTAGAAGTGCTATGAACTGGCATAAGTACCGGCCAGGATCTGGCGATAGCCCACAGCGTGAATGAATCAACCTGGATTACCATTCCCAGTAATAATAGTAGGGTTCGAGGTCTCATCTTCACGAATAGCAGGAGGCAGTTTGCGAATCAAACGTTCAGGCACCCAGATTGGATTGTCTTGATTCTGTGGAAAGACACAAACAGCTCCCCTAGATCTCGAAATTACGGGATCTGGGCCACACCATTCACCAGTTAAGACATCCTTCCACTTTACATCTGTATAAGTCATGGGTTTCGTGGCTGCATGGCGATCTGCAGCAGAGCGGCCATGCGCATCCAAAATTAAAAAATTTAGAGTAAAGAGAGCTAAAGACAACTGTTCTTTTGGTGTCCTGCCATAGGCAATTCCCCCTTTTTGTTTTTGTAAGAGCTCTTTTAAAGTACGATGTGCTCTTTCCACAATTCCTTGACCTTGGGGATTGTATGGCAATCCTGTAGTATGTTTGACCTGCGTTGTTTGGCAAAATGTCTGAAAAGACTTTGCAGTGTAGGCAGGTCCGTTGTCTGTCTTGAGGCTGTCAGACTTTCCCCAGGCTGTCCACGCCTCTAAGCAATGACTAATGGCATTACGAGCCTTTTCACCAGTCATTAGAGTGGCATGTATAATGCCAGAGCATGTGTCAACAGAAACATGTGCATATTTTAAATTTCCAAATTGAGATATGTGTGTGACATCCATCTGCCAGGGCTTTAATGGAATCAGGCCACGAGGGTTAATTCCCACCTGAGGAGGGTGGTGAAATTGAACACAATTCTGGCAACGTAATACTACATCATGAGCTACAGCTCTAGAGATTTTAAATTTTTGTTGAAGAGTGAAAGCAGGAACATGAAACTTTTGATGAAATTCTCTAGCGAGATCAACTGGGGCTGCATGAAAAATAAATTCTCTGCAAGTACTAGCATCCACCAAAGCGTTATTACTGGCCATGGGACCAGGCAAATTAGTATGAGCTCGAATATGTTGTATGAAAAACTTATTTTTTCTGGCCCAAATCGATTTTTGCAATTCTAAAAGAATTTGACATACAGTACTAGTCGACCTAATTGGCCCTGCAATTTCAAGTGAGCGCACAGCGTTAACTACATAAGCAGAATCAGAAATTAAATTAAAAGGATCATGAAATCTTTTGAAAACCTCCAATACAATTTTGCATTCTGTAATTTGAGGGGTGCCTGGACTGAATTAAATTAAGACTGGTTCTTGAGAATTAACCATATAGGCACCTACACCTGTTTTGGAGCCATCTGTATAAATATCTAATGCTCCAGACAAAGGTTCTGAGGCAGTGACCTTAGGAAAAATTACTGGATGTTCAGTAAAAAATTGCAGCAAAGGATCCTTAGGATAATGATTGTCAAACTCTCCGTCAAAACTACAGCGTAATATAGCCCAATCATCTATCAAGGCACACAATGTTTCTACCTGAGTTGCAGTATACGGTACAATAATCCTCTTTGGTAAAATACCAAAATGTTGAATGCAAGATTTAACACCTAACAAAGCAAGCTGTGCAACAGCAGAAGGATAGTATTCAAGGGTCTTATTAGGAGAAATATGAGGATAAATCCACAGAAGTGGTCCCTGTTACCATAGCACCCCTGTAGGCTGACGAAAAGTTTTCAGTATACACAAAAAAAGATCCTCATTTTCCTTGTATCTTCTCAGCATTGCCTTTTCTAGTCCTCTCTCCACTTTCCTTAGAGACATTCGTGCTTCCTCAGTTAAAGCACGGGGTGAAGTAAGCTGAGAATCCCCTTTAAGGATCTCATAGAGTGGTTGTAAATCTGCATTAGGCATGTTAATATAGGGTCGAATCCAATTTATACTTCCCAGCAACTTTTGAAAATCATTTAATGTTTTTAAATGATCTTTTCGTAATTCAATTTTCTGAGGGGAAACATTATGAGGAGTAATCTTTGCTCCTAAATATTCTCCTTTTTTGCCCATTTGAACCTTCTCTGGTGCTATAAACAATTGATTACTTTCAAGCGTCCTTATCACTTCAGCATAGGCCGTTTCTAGGGTACTACAGTCTTTAGCAGAAAGCAATATATCATCCATAAAATGTATTGTTCTCAATTTTGGGAATTGATCACGTATAGGCTGTAAGGCTTTCCCCACATACAGCTGACACATAGTAGGGCTATTAGCCATACCTTGAGGTAAGACTACCCACTGATAGCGCTTATCGGGTTCTTCATTGTTCATAGAGGGTAAGGTAAATGCAAATCGCACGCTATCTTGTGGGGCAAGAGGGATGGAAAAAAAGCAATCCTTAATGTCAATAATAATAATAGGCCAATTATCAGGAATACTGGAGAGCAATGGTAAACCCCTCTGTATGGGACCCATTATTTGCATCTGAGAATTGATAGCTCTTAAATCATGCAATAATCGCCACTTTTCTGATTTTTTCTTAATGACAAATATAGGTGTATTCCAGGGCGAAGTGGATGGCTGTATATGTCCCAATTTTAGCTGTTCAGACACTAATTCAGTAGCAGCAGTTAATTTATCAGAGGATAAAGGCCATTGAGGAATCCACACATGTTCCTCCGTAATCCATGTAATGGGTATGCTTCCCTCAATGGCCCCTAGGAAAAACCCAGACCTGTTCTGTCTCTTTTTGATTCCAGTAGCACTGGGTCAACTCGTCCTTGTAAATTTTTTCCCAAACCTTTTTTGGGCATGTAGCCCATTTTAATCATCATGTCCTTGGCCTGTGGAGAGTACTCATTAGTCAGCCTCAGGTCCAGATTTATTAAGACATCTCTGCCCCACAGTGTCACAGGAATGTCTATGATATAGGGAGTAACCCTTCCTGACCTTCCTTCTGAATCCTCCCATGTCAATTCCTTTGAGCTAATTAGAGGAGCCATTTCGTACCCAAGGCTGCGTAGGGCCTGAGAAGATTTTTGTGCAGGCCACCTGGATGGCCAGTCATGCACAGAGATAATGCTTCGATCTGCTCCAGTGTCTAATAAGCCAAGAAAAGAGCGTCCTTCCACAGTCAAGGTTAACATTGGACGATTGCCAAGCTCTAATGAGATGAAAGCAAATCGGGAGCCTGTAGATCCCAAGCCCCTATCTCCTCTAATTCTATTATCAGCAGGAAAATGTTTATGCAGGCTGGGCAGAAGCAGCAGCTGGGCAATTCTGTCTCCAGGGGAAATAACAGAAATTCCCTGGGGAGAGGCTACCAGGACTTTTACTGTGCCTAAATAATCAGGGTCAATTATTCCAGGTACAATGTGTAAACCTTTCAGGGCAGAAGAGGAGCGCCCCAACAACAGCCCAACTGTATCTTTAGGGAGAGGTCCCTTAAAATCTGTGTCTATAGGCTGTACTCCCATTTGGGGGGTCAATACGAGTCTGGTGGTGGAGTGGAGGTCCAGTCCTGCGGAGCCCTTAGTGGCTCTCCTCGGTCCTTCGGGTGGTGAAGAGAAGGCCAAGACCTCCGTCTGTTCTGTCCCTGCCTGTCCTTCTGTAGAGCCCCATATATTTGAGGGCCCTGGGGACATGGGCCCCATCGTCCGTTTTTTGGCCATGCACCACCATCTCCTGCCACCAGAGGTCGGCCATCCAAGTCCTTTACAGATCGACATTCACTTGCCCAATGGTTCCCTTTTCTACAGCGAGGGCACAAGTTAGGTCTTAGAGGTTTTTTAATACTCTGTTCCTTATTATTTTCAGGGCATTGCCTTCTGTAATGCCCTTTGTAGCCACATTTGTAGCAGGTATCTGTAGAACCCTTCCCTTTTAATTGCATCATTGCCGCAGCTAGACCAACATTAGTTAATGGTCCGCCTATCTCCCTGTAGACCTTCATCCAAACTTCCAAACCTTTATGTTTGTATGGCGTTATAGCAGACTTACACTCTTTAGTACACTGTTCATACACTAGTTGTTTAATAAGAGGCATAGCTGTATCAGGGTCTCCGAAGATCTTAGTAGCGGACTCCACCATGCGGGCTACAAAGTCTGAAAATGGCTCAGTGGGTCCTTGCAGAACCTTGGTAAGGTTCCCAGAGACTGCGCCTCTATTAGGCAATGCTTTCCAGGCTTTAATTGCTATATCATTAATTTGAGAATAGACCTGATCTGGATAACCGGTCTGGTTCAAAGCAAATCTGCCTATTCCCAATAGCATGTCAGCGTCCCAATGTCTCTGAGGGTCGGCTCCTGAAGCCAAGTTGATTGCAGCCTGAGCGTTAGCATTTTCATAAAGAAAAGATTTCCAGTCCAAATATTGACCCGGAGAGAGACAAGCTCTGGCTAAAGTCCCCCAGTCTCCAGGGGTGAGACAGTATCTGCCAAGAGCCTCAATTTGAGCCGTAACAAAGGCTGCGCTGACTCCATAGGTTTTGACTGACTCTGCTAATTGTTTTATTGTCTTAAAGTCAACAGGTTCATGATGTCGCTGCCCGTTTGCATCCAGAAAAACTGGAAAACTCAGTCCTAACTCTTTCCACACTTCTGGGCAAAAAGAAGTACCTCCTGCAGACTTCACCACTGTTTTCCTTTGAAAGTTATACGGTGGTGCAGGAGGTGCTGTTGGCATAATTGCCTTCTTATTTAAGTCCTTGGCTTGTTTCTGCACAGCATAAGTGTTTGGCCAGTCAGAATGATAAATCTCTTTCTCATAATGAGCTACCTCCTCCTCAAGGTCAGCTAAGTCACTATCACTAAACTCTGAATCACTAGACATCTCCAAGGTCAATGCCTTTAATGAGGGGTAAATTCTCTTTGTTCCTTGATTCTGATTACTATTCCCGCCTTTGTCTGTCCTCTCCTTGATCTTTTCTGCCTTTTCTTTTACTTCTTTTCCTCCTTTTCCTTTCTTTCCTTCCTTCAAAACTTTCTCTCCTTCTGACATACTCTCCTGTTGTTCTGTAAGGATTCTCTGACCTGTCCTAACAGCTTCTTCACATCGTTTATCTTCCAAGCAGGCACGGATCATACGCCAAAGCGGCCTTGTCCCTGGTTTAAGCTTGCCCACTGTAGTCTCCTTATCCAGATCTTTTCCCAGCTTCTCCCATGCTCTCAAAGTGAGCGACCCTGACACTATAAACCACGGGGCACAACGGTTACACTCATAAAGAAAACTCAGCAGGATTTTCTTTTCAATTTTAAGCTTACGCTGACCAAGAAGCTCCTGAAGAGCTGACAGGAGCGGGGTGGAGTGTGAGCTTCCCATGCTTTTACGACCTTATTTACGATCGATTTACGAGCAAGGCGAGCTGGCGAGCTGGCGTGTTTATTTACACACGATCTTGTGGCTCATCAGTGGACTCTTCCCAAAAAATGCATTCGTGCCCTGGACGGTGGAAATTCAGACAGAAGCAACACCACAACACAAAAAGAGTATAAGGCAAAAGTGCTAGTCCAACCCACAAAGGATCAAATGGAAAAGACAACATTACCGTGCTCCACAAACCCCTTTTTGCCTCTAAACCAAGGCTATCATTGCCTCTGCTTTTCCAGAGAACTTTATTGTCCTACCAGGGAAGTTTTACAATCCCTTATCCCGGAGCTTTATCGTCCCAATTTCAGGAACTTTACTGTTCCACTTCTAGGAACTCTATTGTCCCAATTCCGGCAACTAACTGCCCCCCCCCCACCTCCCGGGAACTTACCAGACGCCGACCGTCCTGAGGCTGAAAAAGTTCTGGATCCAGACGAGAAAAGATTTTCTCGGGTCCCCGTATGGGCCACCAGTTGTCGCGCCCACCTCGACCAGCAAGGAAGACCCAACACCGTTGAATCCTTCTCAATCAGCCTTTATTGCAGGAACACCTTATTGATGATACGGGACCCCGGGGAACAAAGGCACTTGCCTTAAGTACAAAACAGACAGCACGGCTAAGAACTTGTCCTCTGGGGATTGGTGGAGTAAAGACATCTTATTAACATGCTTATCAACTAAGACCTAGTAAAGATGTCGGAAGAAAGCTAAAGGTGGTAATAATACAAGCGACCACTAGATGTCAGTGCTATAAATAATTGCTCCCAACAGCAGACCTTAGGCGCTGGTTCTGCAACCATTCCACAACACCCAGAGGAAGCCTATCACCCAGGTGTTCTAATACTCCCAGGAACATAGGATCACAGGATCACAGGATCACAGGTGCACCAACAGGCACAGGATCCCAGAGGAAGCTTGACTCCCAGAAGATGGGACACACAGGAGCACTGGAGATCTGACAGGCTCAAGGTCACGGCTGAGGCCATAACATCTTCTCCAATACCCAGCATTACTGGGACCCACATAGGAACCATGGAGACACAAACCCCAACCCACCCAGAGGAACAGGTTCCTTCCAGCTTGTATCTGTGCCAGAAACAAACTCAGGGCTCTGGCTTCTACTCTCGCCCACTCCTGCAAAACCCAAAGAAAGCTTGACTACCAAGAGCTCTGACACAATAGGACCTCAGGAGCTTGGTCACACCAGGAATTCCATATCTCAGAGGAAGCTTGGCCCCAAGGAGATCTGAAACACTCAGGATCCCAGGATCCCAGGATCCCGGGATCCTAGGATCACAAAGAAATCTGGACTCTGAGGAATTCTGACATGACCAGGATCACAAGAAGGACAGGCTCCAGTCAGAGACAGCTAGGGCAGGCATTAGACATAATGAAATGGTGAGAGGCAAGTGAAAGAACATAAGCAGCAGAAATCAAGCCTACTTGGCATCAACAGAACCCAGTTCTGCCATTACAGAAAGTCCTGGATACCACATCACACCTGAAAAGCAAGAGTATCTCTAGATTTGTTCTCACTGGATTTCCTGGCCTGGAAGTCTACTTCATCTTGTTTGCCATTCCTTTCTCATCCATTTATGCAATGGTGTCCTGGGAAACTGCATACTTCATGTGATATGAACAGAGCCAAGCCTGCACCAGCCCAGGTTCTATTTCCTGGCCATGTAACACTTACAGACCTTTGCATGGGGCTATCCACTGTGCACACGGAAGCATCCTTTGGGGCTTCCTTCAAGAAATAAGATGCCTGCGTTGCACAGTCTTATTTCATTCACAGTTTGTCCTGCATGGAGTCCTCTGTTCTATTTCTCATGTTCTTTGACCAGTACAAGGCCATTTGCAACCCTCTATGCTATTCCTCCATCCCAACCAAGAACCAAAACATAAAAATTGGAGTGGCCATCTTATGTGGGAGTCCTATGAGTATTCCTCTAGTTATTATCTGCCTGAAGTTCTTAAATTACTGCAGGAGTCATTTCCTCTCCCAAACTTTTTTAAATTGGATATCTTTTTATTTACATTTCAAATGTTATTTCCTTTCCCGTTTTCCTGGGTATTAGCTGTCTATCCCATCCCCCTCCCCTTTTTCTATAAGGGTATTCCCCTCCCCACCTACTCCTCTCCTTCCCGCTTGCACCAAGACTTGATTCGACTGTCATGTTCAGATATCCGCTTTAACAGTTTCTATGCTCTGTCTCTGGTGATTTGCACCCTGTTGCTGGATGCAGTGCTCATTCTTGCCTCCTGTGTGATGATCCTACACACAGTTCTGTCCATTGCATCCCGGGAGGAGAGAATCAAGTCTTTGCAAATGTGTGTATCTCACATTTCTGCCGTTTTGGTTTTCTACATCCCCATCATTGGTCTGACCATGGTTCACCGTTTTGGGAAGCATCTCTCTCCACTGGTTCAGGTCCTCATGGGCAACATTTACATCCTTTTCCCACCCTTGATGAACCTCATTATATATAGTGTCAGACTCAACAGATACCAGTGAGTGTCCAGAGACTGTTTTCCTTGAATGGAACCTAAGTCCTCAGGTCCACAGTGATTGTTCTTAGCAGTAAAGAAGTGCAATCTCAGAAGACTGTGAGGAACTGAAGCTTAACTAATTAGCTCAGCTTTTGTTGACAGTTTACATTTTAAAAATACTTATACTTTTTACTGCAGCTATCATGAATTGACATTGACTCACATAATATTCTGATATATACATATATATATCAGAATATTAGCTTGTAATGTGCTGACAAACATGGGTGTATGAGTTTAATTTACTCTGAAATATTTCCCACATTATGACATCATACCAGTGGATTTAGGGTACATTTATTTCTTCCTATTAGGAGAAAAGTAGCTTTTTATGAATATATCCCTTCATGAAATTACTACATTATATTTTCAACTCTTCTTACTTCAGTCAATATATTAAGGTCGCATACATGATCTCTAATTTGCAGCTTATCCATGTGGCAATATAATGCATGAGTATGGTGAAGAATTTGGGGTTTTTAAAAATATTTATTTTATTTTCTAATTTTATATATGTGTATGGTAGGATAGGCTCATATAAATACAGGTGCCTCCTGATGACCGAATCTTTAGCACACCCTGAATCTGGAGTTATAGGAAGTTCTGCATTGCTGGACCTGAGTGTTCATAGCTCTGCCATCTCATTTCTTTGGCTCTTTAATAATTTAAAACATAATAAAACAAACGCCAATAGATATCTTGTGTTGGTGTGTCTTCAGCAAAATAGCTACCTTGTTCTATCACATGAATAGGATGAAGCTGGAAATATAAGCCTCTGCTTCAATCACACTAAATGATAGAGTAGGACACAGTATACATTTGTGATTACCAGATTTACCAATATGTAATGGTGACAGAAGAGTAACTTTAGAGAAAGATTTTGGTGACTTGAAAAATTTTGTCTTTAATTCATATCCCTTTGTATTACTTCATTTAACATTTGGGTGGATTTAGACAAATTCATTTATTACATTTATTTAGTAAATAAATGCCTTTATTATACTTTATTAGAAATATTTATATGTTCATAACTTAACATCTCCCTCAAAGTTCTGATAGAGACTATATTCAAATGTTTATATGTTTCTAAAATAATATTTCCACTGATGTTTTGATGTAGATGGTATTTTCCTTTTGATATTTGGATTGTAAGTGTCATAAAATGTCACAATTTAGGAAATATTTTATGAGTTTTGCATATATTATCTGTTTCATTACCATGCAAATTATGAGTCTTTTCTACTTTCCATTTTACTTGTTTAACAGAATTTTAAACGGAAAGGTGAGCAATTACTATGCACTAAAGAGAATAGAGAGAAGGCTCCAAAGTAGAAGGCACTTGCTGCACTTGGAGTTGACCCTTGTGTGTTTCCTAGCACTGACATATGCCTCACATCTTTTAATTCCAGTTACAGTGTATCCAATACTATATTCTCATTTCTGTGGGCACCATCCATGTATGAGATGCCCTTATGTGGGTGTAAGTAAACACTCATATGCATACACTAAAAGTAAATTAAATAAACTATATGTTAAATAAAAATAAAACCCACAGGACTATATTTTTATAACTTCTTCAGATAGTATTAATATGAGTACTCAGTTTAATTTCTAATTAATATTATGTCTATTGAAGCATAATCAACAACTATGACGCATCCTTGTTAGATGGAATTCTTGCTGTGGTGAACTATGAACGAAACTTTTAGTGCTGTAGTAACTACTAGAATGAAAGTATAGCATATTCTACCATTCTTGTAAGCCTCGCAGATGATTTTGGTTCATTAACTCTAAGGACCTCAAGCCCCTGACCACCAGCTATCTCATTTCTATACTGTAGGTTTGCCATTGTGAAACTCCATATAAGTGTAAACTAGTCAACTAGCTAACTTTACTTGCAAGAAACTCTCTGTTCAACAATTACCAAGTTATAATTTTTAATATTGTGTGTATTGTTTTATGTTTTAAAGCACCATTTTCTCTTAATATTCCACTCCACTATTAAAGAAAATAAATTTTTATGTAGGCATTGTTTTTTTACTTATCATTATGATTTTCCATAAAGATATGTTAAATATTTAAATCCTATAACTGCAAAATTTCCCCTTGTTGGTAGAATAAATTATTTAGTGTGTACTTATATCCTTCTGTAATGCTGTCGCAACAAGGATATAACACTGTAGCTGTGAGAAGATACGGAAGTAAACCTCTTGCTTCAGTTCTGCACACTGCTCCGCCCCGAGTATTAGGTGAGAATGATTTAATAATCTTTTCTTGGGGCTGTTTCTCTATTGTTTCCTTTTCCCTATTCTAATGTATTAGTGTTTATTTTATCTTACGTTATTTTATTACTTTGCATTAGAAACCTGTTTGCTTACTAATGAGAGTCAGAGAGGGTGTGGATATGGAAGGGAGATGCAAAGAAAGTGGGAGAAGGTGAGGAAGGGGAAACAGTAATCAAGATATATTATGTGGGGAAAACTATTTTCAATAAAAGAAAAGCTACAATTACAAATTAGAAAATGAGATATCTCTTCATCTGTGTGGAATTAATATATATATATGTACATATATATATATTAGAAAATCACACAGTAGAGGAAAAAGTTGCAATGGGAGATTCAGGATCATCTGTGCTCTGAGCACCAATACCAAAGCCAATCTTGATCTATGATGGGATTAGTTATGCCCGAAGAACTCGTTGTAAGCTCAAAATAAAACTTGCTGGAAAATGTCTTTAGTCTATGTAGCCTACATAACAAGAAAAGCTAGCTCTCCTGAGTGCTCAGCCTTTCATTAGTGTACTGTTGAACAAAATCATCTCACACAGAGCCTATTATATAACAAAATGTTCAATGGTGATGTGAAGTACTAAATGCACTGAAAGTAAACTTCCTCATACAAAACTAACAATTGAGAAACATGGCTTACACAACTAAAAGAATCTTAGATATAACAAAGGACACCTTTACTCAAGTGAAAAGCCAGCTTACAGGAGGGAAAAGTTTTCGCCAGCTGTATGCCTGATAGAGAGCTGAGATCTACAATATACAAATTACTTAAAACATTCTACAATAAGAAATATTTAATTTCCATATCATTGTATATTCATATACATTTATTTTTCAATATCCTGAGCCATCAGAGAAATGCAAACTGAAATTACATTCACATTTTAACTTACCCCAATCAGAATTACTAAAGTTAAAAGAAAATGACATCACATTCTTTTTTTTTCTTTTGAGTGGTAGTATGATGTGTTAGTACTGTTAAAACATAAATTTAGAATAATGCACATAGTTACAATTTGTATTAATGTGTGCTAGTGTGTGGTTTCATGGATGTGTGTCTCAACTCTCATTTAATTAATTAACTAACTTTTCATCCCAATCTCAGGTTTCCCTTCCTCCTTTACTCCCAGTCCCTCTGTCTAACCTCTTCTCTCTTTATGCTCCTTCTATTTCTCCTCAGAAAAAAGACCTCCCATGGACATCAACTTTCCTTTGCATATCAGGTTGTATTAGGACTGGGTGCATTTTCTTCTACCGAGGCTAGACAAGGCCTCCAAGTTAGAGGAAAGGGTTCCAAAGGCAGCCAACAGAGTCACAGACAGCCCCGGCTCCTGCTGTTAGAGGTCCCACATAAAGACCAACCTGTACATCCCTTTATATTTTTAGGGGGCATATGTTCATTCTATGTACACATTCTGGTTGACAGTTCAGCCTCTGCAGCACTACAGACCTAGGTTACTTTGTTTGGTATGTTTTCTTGTTGTTACCCTCATCCTTCTGTCTCCTTCAATATTTCTTCCCCTCTTTCAAAAGATTCCCTAAGTTGCACTTAAAGTTTGGATGTAGGTCTCTGCATATATTTTCATCAGCTGCTGGATGAAGCCACTCAGGTGACTGTTATCCTAACCTCCTGTCTGTGAGCACAGCAGAATATTTTTAAGAGTTTCAAGGGTGTGCTCTCATGGCATAGGACTCAGGTGGGTCAGACATTTCCTCAGTATCTGCTCTATCTCCTATTGCATGCCATAGGCAGAAATCATTGTGGGTAGAAAGTTTAAAATATGGATTGGTATTCTTATCTCTATCAATGAATAATTAGCCATTGGTGAATGTGTACATTTGGTTGATTAGCAGTAATATATATATATTGTTTAGGGTTTTATTTTCTTAGGACTCCTGAATCAACAAAACCATTCACTTACTTATTCTCTAATTTATACACATTTCCCATTTTACATGTATGCCTGAGATTTCTAAAATAGGGTAGAAAATATACTTTCCCAAAACAGTTGTAGTCCAGACTCCTAACCAGTGTGTTTGTTTTCCTTATCTTAATAGAGTTAAATTACATTTCTGTCAATAGGCTCAAGTCAAAACCCTGATATAGGTGAAGGATTTGGAACTGCTAATAAAATATCCCACATTCCCAAGTGTCAGAGTACCCACAAGGGAGGGAACATGGAAAGAAAGGGACAGATAGGGTAAAGGGGAAAGACTACCAGAAAGGAGGGGCAATGAGTGATATTAATTACAGTTGATCCCTGAGGAGATTCTTCTGAAATAAATCCTCATACCGGCCAGGCTTTTGTGCCGTGCCTGATGAAAAATGTGCTATGATCAAATTCTTCACAAAGCTAAATATCTGAAGCTCATGACAATGTCATTAAAGAATGGACTGGGTCTAATTTTCAGGTTAGTGGGAGAATGTAATGTACTACTCTTTGGGGTTTTACAGGGACCAGGACTAGTGAAACTAGGCCACAGGCATCTGACTTTTCACTAAGAGAAAATGAGTAGCATTCTCAGGCAAGAACCCATGGGTGATGGTTGTGGGTCTTCATGACTCTCCTACACTGCTTCAGCCTGGCTTCTTGAGGGGTTGTAATATGTGATGTCTATAATTAAAGAAATCATCAAGTTTTGGCAAGGGAGTTTTGGCCATGGTATGGAGGAAGTATCTGGGAATGACTAAGAATGTATATTTTATTAGATACATGTATAAAATTCCTAAATAATATTAGTAAAGTTAATAAAAATAAATTAGCAGAACTAATACAAGTGCAAGTCCAAAGAAGATTGTGAAAACAAGTCAGGGGCCATTGAGATGAATTGGGTAATTTGGGTCCTTTTGAGTTCCTGTCTGAAATTTTAATTCTCTACCCTTTAGACTTCTAACCCTGTCACTTTCTTCTCTAAGATTTTCTGTGTCTACTTTTCTGACATGGTAAAAAATGTGCTTTTCCCTATTTTGCAAGTGCCAGAATCAATGTCAACTTCAGAAATGTCAAGATTTCTGATTTACTTTTCCTTACTTTCTGGGCAAAACGTTTGCTGCTCAACTGAAATCCAGTGCAGTATATTTGCTTAAATTCAAACCTCCCTGCATCATTTCATTCTCTTCTTTATAGGCTTCATAAGAAAATAGGATGACTTGGAAACTCTCAGGATGAATAATACAGATGTGTGTCCACTGCAACTTTTGTAATACAACATTCAAGGCGAGAAAGTCATTCTGTTTAACCATTTTTATTTATTCTCATTCTTCATGTTAAAAGCAGGATGAAGACAGGAATCCATAACATCCTTAATAAATGACAACCACAGATCTTACGTGGCTCCTCAATTTCAGTACCATTAGAAAGCATTGGCAGTGACATGACACCCGAATCTTGAAGAGTGAAGTCCAGCCATCTAGGAGACATGTTCTCCCAATGCAAAGAGATCATGTCAGTAATGTCTGAAAGTACATTAAGATTCAGTATGGTGAATAGTCTATACCAAACAGAAAAGTATATGGCCACATATTTCTGAGTGATGCTGAAACCCAACTGCCTATATGTATCCAATGGTATCCTAGAATTCTGAATCCCAAAGCCTTCTCAGTACCATTAAATCCCATCTAAAGCCATAGCCTTTAAAAGAAAACCTACATGCATGTATGAATTTTTCAAATAATAATTACATTCATGCAGGTATGTCTAACCACTTTCTATTTGTGCTTTTCTAAGTAAGTGATGTCATAGCCATATATTTATATATGCTTTCAAGTGAGCCTCTTCTTTTGCTGTGTATACATTATAAATATTATATACAATGAAATCTATTAATAAACAATACATGATAACATAGTTTTGGGAAACAGGTTATGAGAAGCTAGCGTATACTAGAAGAGTGTCCTGCTAAAAAAAAGACATATTTATAAGTTGTGGTATTGCTTAAAAGTCAGTTTTCTGTCATCTTGTATTCACTCCAAACGCTAAAATTTCATCAACTGAGTAATTCTTCTAGATACATTTATCATGTAAACTTAACTGTCTTTTATGTATTTGTTTATGTGATTATATTATTTTGCAATTAGCTATTATTATTTGATTCTTAAACAATACTTAGATGTGTTCTGACTTTCTAGGTCTCATTTATTCTGGCAAACACTTTCAGTAAAGATAATACCATGAAAAATACGTTGTAAACACCAACACTGTCAGAATGCTGCTCAGTTATAGCGACTTCTTGCTTTACTTTATATGAATTTATTGGATTTACAAAGATTTCATCTACAACAATAGTTCTTAACCTTCTTAATGCTGTGACTTTTTAAATACAGTTTCTCTTGTAGTGAACCCCTAACTCTAAAACTATTTTTGTTGCTACTTCATAACTATAATTTTGCTTCTGCTATGAATCATAAATATCTGATATGCAGGATATCTGATGTGGGAATCCTGTGAAAACGTCATGTAAACCCACAGGGTTCCTTACCCACAGGTTGAAAACTGCCGATCTAGGTCTATTCTTCATACATAGCTTGTCTCTATTGTACATTTCAGTACTCTCGAAATAATCTCAAAAATTTCATGGAGCTGTTATTTGTATATGCTTTTTTTCCATATCTAGAACGTCCCCGGGAATGATTGAATTACCATTGTTGTTGAAAAACAATAGCTCTGAATATCCACACAGAAGGTAGCATCTTCAAGAGGCAAACTCTGAAGAACTGTTGCCTATCATTTTACCTGAGGCAAATTTGTACCTGCAATGCCTGTAATTTGGCTCAACACCTCAAGCTGTCCATTCCTGCTCAGTGGCTTCCCAGGTCTGGAGAAAGCCCATCACCTGATCTCTCTCCCATTACTGATGGCTTATATCTCCATCCTGCTTGGCAATGGCACCCTCCTTTTCCTCATTAAAGATGACCATAACCTCCATGAACCCATGTAATATTTCTTAGGTATGTTGGCAGCTACGGATCTTGGAGTAACACTGACCACCATGCCCACAGTTCTGGGTGTACTGTGGTTAAATCACAGGGAAATTGGCCATGGAGCCTGCTTCTCTCAGGCCTACTTTATCCATACTCTCTCTATTGTGGAGTCAGGGGTCTTGCTTGCCATGGCCTATGATTGTTTTGTTGCCATTCGCAACCCATTAAGGTATACCACCATCCTTACTGATACTAGGGTAATAAAGATTGGCATAGGTGTAGTGATGAGGGCTGGTCTGTCAATCATGCCAATAATCATTCGCCTGCACTGGTTTCCCTATTGTCAATCCCATGTACTCTCCCATGCTTTCTGTCTACACCAAGATATCATCAAGCTAGCCTGCTGACATCACATTCAATCATCTCTATCCAGTTGTGGTTGTATTTTTCTCAGGACTCTTGGATT
The DNA here is from genome assembly GCF_021556685.1 of Rattus norvegicus. NCBI lineage: Eukaryota > Metazoa > Chordata > Mammalia > Rodentia > Muridae > Rattus > Rattus norvegicus. Next base: position 170,587,486 of record NC_141534.1, on the reverse strand, counting down.
TTTTTATTATTTGTTTTTCTTACATTTTGATTCTCAAGACTGTCATGGGCATTGCTTCTACAGATGAGAGGGCTAAAGCTCTCAACACATGTGTCTCCCACATCTGTTGCATCCTGGTTTTCTATGTCACTGTGGTTGGTTTGACATTTATTCACAGGTTTGGTAAGAATATTCCTCATATTGTTCATATCACAATGAGTTATATCTACTTCCTCTTCCCCCCTTTTATGAACCCTGTCATCTTCAGCATTAAGACCAAGCAGATTCAGATCAGTTTGCTTCGCTTGTTCTCACTGTCTTATTCTAGAACTCGAATCTGATAACTCTCTGAGAACTATTCTTGAAATTTGATCAAGTTGACAGCAGTTCATGTAGGAGAAAGCAAGTAAATTACTTTAGTAGAAACCAATTAAGGTGCCTGATACTAGACTGTTATTATTGATTTATTTTTGCATAATATGTTCAGAACTTGAAGCATTATGTAGAGATCTCACTTCCATGTTAAGTGATTCAATAAGGTATGTTATCTGGTTTGGTGAATTTATGGTCGCTGATTTGTACATTCATATGTAGTCTTTGAGATTAGAATATACACGTATTTGGATCAAAATCATAATTTTCCATGTTGCCTGTAAATACATAGGGTTAAGTCTTTCAACATTTCTGCTTAAATGAGACAGGTTTCTCCTTCTGGAAACTTCTTCTTCTTTTTTTTTTAATTTGCTGGGAGATTTAATTGAAATAGTACTGGGATTTAAACCAAGACTCTCACAGTCTTGTCCTGACATTGACCCCACTCGAAACAGCTAAGGCAGGTCCCTTCAGACCAGCTGTTGTGTTCCCACTTGTCAAGGGATGAAGGTAGACAGATCCTCTCTGAGGACCTTCCCACCCTTCACTTCTTCAAAAAACCACTGACCTCTGAAACAATTGGGCTGATAAAATGTGCCTGACTGTTCTTTGAACCCTCCAGAAGTTATGGCCTTTTTCTTTGGTTTTCAAAATCCCACCAAAGGCTCTGCTGGGTGGCTAAAATAATCAGTTAATTGTGTTTGATTTCAATGAAAGCAATGTGTTTTAAATTAGCCTGATAATAACCTTTTCCGTGTGCAGAGGTGGGGGTGAGGTGGGGACTTTTGTCCACTTGGAAGTGGGGTTCTGTAGGGCCTGTGTTTGGCCTGCAAAGCCCCTTCATACTCACACTAAGAAGAAGTCCCCTTTGGTCTCCTTTATCACCTGAACCCATGCCAAATCTTGTTCCTTGGTGCCCCTGGGGGCACAATTGTGTGCCTGTTAACTACACATTATTTTTGCCCTGTGAATGAATCTACTAGATTGTCTTATATTTTCTGGAGGTTAGCTATATTGTTTCTGACTTTTGTAGGCTTGATGGTGGTGGGTGTAGGGTACTGTATCTCCAAGTTGCCATGTAAGGTTCATAGGATGTTAGCCAAAAGGCCAAGAAGCGATTCCTTTTAGAAACTTGCACATAGTGAAATGACCTGGACAGAGCCCTCAATTCACACTGATTATTATAGGAAAAGTATGGCAGTGAAAAGTCTGCCCAGGTACAGTTTTGGCAAACATTTATCAAATAACAAAGTCAACAGAAGATATTTAAGCCAGATATATAATTCTAGTGCATACAACCATTATCTTGTTGATTCCGGTTAACGCTGAGGAGAAGCAGGCATTTTTATAGTAATATGATAAACAGTCCTATTTGCAGAACTGCACAGGTAATACTATCTGTAAATTCTGGTGCACAGAGTTCCAGACATTGCTATTCCTACTCATTTTTTTCCCATGGTAAGAAGAGAGAGGATGGAGTCAATAGTAAATAAAAAATAAATGATCATTTTTTGCTCAAAATTCCTTTTGAGGTTAATTTTGATCACTTTTGGCATGAGTAAATGGTGCTTGTTATTCCATGGCCTCTTAAAGAGCAAATATTTGCTCAGTGATCTGTATAGTTGCTCTATTCACAGTTGCAAAGTGTTGAAAAATAAAACCAAACATTCTTCAGGAGATAAACTCAGAAGAAAGATGTGATAAAATACATAATGATGAAACTACTCAACTGTAAATAAAAATAAAATAATGGAATATGCAGGTAAATGAATGGACTTTGAAAAGGTTATAATGAGTGAGAAAACCCATACCCAGAAATCCAAATAAGGCCTGTTGTCTCTTTTATGACCCCTAACTCCAAATTCTTGGATATAGTAGTATTACTCATCATCAAAGAAACTCTTCTTCCCACATCAAGTGGAGGGTATCATAGAAAACCTCAACTGGACACTTTGCAGAAATTAACAGTTCATCAGGAACTCAGCCCAAGTGGATACATCTACATCAATGCTTGCATATCTACGGCAGTGAGCATCCTAGAAAACAAAGTGGAAATATTTTCAGAGCCTGGATCCAAGGGATTTTGCTGTGGAATCTCTTTTATAAATGGCTGCATAAACAAGATATAAGCAATAACTTTATATAGACATATCAGTATAGAATAGGAGATTTTTCATTGTGTAACCCACATGAAGAAGTACAGGCACTTAATGGCTGTTGGTGTAGAGGTATTAGCCTCTTAGGGAGGAACTCCCTTGCTGTTGTCCAATTCAGAGTGGTCTGTCTTGAACTCATGTAGATACACACAAGAAAAATGGACTGAACAATAAAACAGACAAATCAAATACATATAAATTTTTAGATGTATTTGTGTGTGAGTATGTGTGTGCCTAGACATGCAACAATTACAGTAAAAAAGGGACAATCACCTCAATAGTGAGGAACATGAGAGGGTTTGAGAAAAAATAATCGAGAAGTTCTGGAGGAAAAAAAGGGGACAGTGATCGAATTCCATTTCAAATTTAAACATAAAAAGAAATCAGTATTTGTAACTCAGATGGTTTTTAAAACTTACTAAACATGTATTTATTAGCAATATAAACCTCTAGGATCATACATACAATATTCAGAGATGGCTCATTCAATTCTCATATCCCCGCATCCTGTCTCTTGACTCTGTCATCCTAGCAATGCCACAAAATTGTGATAATTTTGTTTATCTTCTGGAAATTATGAGTAACTTAAAACAAAAACAAACTAACTCTGCTTTTTTATGGCAACATTTTATAAGATAGAGATCTCTGAAATGAGAGATGCCTTAAGGTCTTTATTAATTAGTATCGGATAGTAAAGGACATAGCTCATTTTGAGTCATTCCATCCTGACTTTGTGGTCCGGAGTTCTAATAAAGGAAGGATGAGAAAACCCTGAGGAGTAAGCCAGTCAGCAGCACCTATCTATGGCTTCTGCATCAGCTCCTTTATCCAGGTTCCTCCCCCTTTTAATTCAGCTCCTGTCATGACTTCATTTGATGATGAACAGTGATTTGGAAGTGAAATCAAACAAACCCTTTTCTCCTCAAGTTTCTTTGGTCATGGTGTTTCACCACAGGAAAGGGCCCTAATTAAACCACCATCCAACAAGGCAAACAAATGATAAAACAAATATGATACCTGAAAAGTCTGCTAAAAATGAACTACTTCCTGTTTTTGTTTTTTTAAAATAACCTAGCTTTGTGTTTGACTTTCATGTAAAACTTTTTATATATTGTAACTTATTCTTTACACAGGACAAGAAAATACAACTCTTAGGACCATATTACTTAACTTTCTACATAGATTATTTTTAATAAAAGTATAATTTCAACATTGTTGATAGTTGAAACTTGAATAGATCTGGATATTTCTCTGTGTATTCTTGGTTATTTTGATTTCATCTCTTTTATTTTATAATGTTTCCTAAGGTAAGGAAAACATAAATGGTAGCATTATCTAATTATATCAAAACTATCCTGGTTAAGACGTAGCTCACTCAGGCAAGTGTTTCCCTAGCATGTACAAGCTCTTACTTAGGTCCTCAAATTTTATGTAACTTGATATGGTGCTGCATACCTGCAGTCCCATCAACTGAGATGTGGAAACCTGAGGAACAGGTGTTCAAGACCATTCTCATCTACATAGCAAGATTGAGGCAAGTCTAGAATACATGAGATGCCTTCTCAACAATCCTCTTTCCAGAGGACAAATACTCAGAGTATCAAAACATACCATATGACCATCAAAAGGATGGAAACAACCACTAGCCTTGCCCTACTTTGGTGCGTATGAACCATAACTTTGTCCAGTATAGTACTATAACTCTGAGGTTGCAGTAGTGATAGTAATACCTTGGTGGTAAATAACAGCTCTCTATTTGAACTTGAGGCTCACCCAACAGGAGGTAAGTCATTTCTGGTTTTAGAAATGTAACCAACTCACCAGGACTATTTGAGGAGAATTTATAACACCACCTTTCTATGGCAGCGTAACCCCTAACTACATACATACACACACACACACACACACACACACACACACACACACACACACACACACACAACTAGGTAAATATAGTTCTCACCATTAATCAAGGAAATTTCAATTTGTATCAACAGTTGGAGACCTTTACAGAAAACTACAACAGATCAAATGTAAGAGTTGTGAAGCTCAGTTCTTATTGGCTTTTGCTGGTTTGGCTCTGGTATCATAGGGAAAGAGAGGGAGGAAAGATTTTAGGAGCAAGAGAAATAGGAAGTTTTCTATGAGATTGAGTTTCATAGAATTGTCAAAAGCTGCATCCATGATATTCACCAATAATGGTTACCTAAATATATCCTGAACAAGGATGACAAAGAGATAAGTTATTGTTGAGTGTTTGGGAGCTCATGAGCCCTCAATGCTAAAAGCAACTATGGGATGCTGATAGCTGAGGAAATAGTTTTCCCAAGGAAAGAGCATACTATTTGATTATCTAAGACCAAACAGGCATTTCTGAAAATATACCTGTGACGATATATCAACTTAGCTCGTGATATAAATATATTTAAGACTATGTATATATAAAAATAACAATTAAAATCAATAATTTTGAAGAAGAATGAGTCTATATAATTGCTCAGGAGAGAAGAAAAGGAAGAGGAAAATGATACAATTATATTATAAACTCAAACATAAATTATTTTTAAAAATTAAAAAATCTTTCTTAAAAGCTGGGTATATTTCTTTCTTAAAATGAATTCAGAGAACCTGTCCAACATCAAAGGAAACATTTTTCTTCTTGTACATAGGCTAATATCGAAGTATGCTCCTAATATTAGGGATATTGATATAATAGTACTTTAAAATAATATTTTTGTAATACTTTGAAATTTTTATAAGATACATTTTTGGTGTTTTAACCTCCAAGCTCCTCACTGATTCACTATTTCCTACTATTCCAACTTTGTGTACTCTTCTCAGATTATTTTAATTTTTGAAAATAATTTCTTTATGTTTTGAGATTTTAATTCAATTACACCATTTTGCCTTTACCTTCTCTCCTTCCCAACCCTTTTCTAAACCCTCCTTTCTCTTTTTGTCAGGACCACGGACTGTTTCCCATTAGTTTTGCATACATATATACTTTTGTACCTGAAAAATTCAATTTCTGTTGCCCAAATTGGTTCAGCACACTCCAAAGCAGGACAATTGCATTTTTAAATATCTTTACATTTTTTTCTTATGCTGGGCAATGCCCAAATTCTTTCTCTTCCTTTTTTTCCTGTCTTATATTGAAGACAGAGAGAATGGAGGAATCAGAAAAATGTATAAGAGGTAAACATGGATTCAAGTGTGTCTTATGGAGCCTCATTCTGCATGACACAACAGGCTCTGGCTCCACCACAGCCTCTGAAGCATTCCTTAGTAGTAGATAAAGCTCTAGAACAAAAAGAAGCAAATGCACCCAAAAGGAGTAGAAGGCAGAAAATAATCAAACTGAGGGCTGAAATCAACCACGTAGAAACAAAAAGAACTGTACAAAGAATCAACAAAACCCAGGAGCTGATTCTATGAGAAAACCAACAAGATAGGTAAACTCTTAGCCAGACTAACCAGAGGACAGAAAGCGAGAGTATCCAAATTAACAAGATCAGAAATGAAAAGGAAGCCATAACAACAGAATCTGAGAAAATTCAGAAAATCATCAGATTCTACTACAAAGGCCTATATTCAAAAACCTGGAAAATGTTGATGAAACTGATAATTTTCTAGAAAGATACAGGTACCAAAGTGAAATCAGGATCAGATAAAACGTCTAAACTGTCCCATAACTCCTGCAGAAATAGAAGCAGTTATTAAAAGTCTAAAAACAACAACAACAAAAGGCCCAGGTCCAAATGTATTTAGTGCAGAATTCTATCAGACCTTCATGGAATACCTCATACAAATACTGTCCAAACTATGCCACAAAATAGAAACAGAAGGAGCACTACCCAGTTCCTTCTACGTAGTCACAATTATTCTTATACCTAAACTGCACAAAGACCCAACAAGAAGAAGAACTTCAGACCAATTTTCCTTATGAATATCGATGCAAAAATACTCAATAAAATTCCTGCAAACCGAATCCAAGAACACATCAAAATGATCATCCATCGTGATCAAGTAGGCTTCATCCCAGGAATGTAGGGATGGATCGATATATGGAAATCCATCAATGTAATCCACGATATAAACCAACTCAAAGAAAAAAAAACTACATGATATCTCCTTAGAGGCTGAGAATGCATAACACCCCTTCATGTTAAAAGTCTTGGAAAGATCAGAAATTCAAGGCCCATCTTTAAACATAATGGAAGCAATATACAGCAAATCAGTAGCTAACACCAAACTAAATGGAGAGAAACTTGAAGCAATCCCTCTAAAATCAGGGACTAGACAAGGCTGCCCACTCTCTCCCTAATTACTCAATACAGTACTTGAAGTCCTAGCCAGAGGAATAAGACAATGAAAGGAAGTCAAAGGGATACAAATGGGAAAGGAAGCAGTCATAATATTATTTGCAGATGATATGATAGTATATTGAAGTGACCCCAAAGTTCCACCAGAAAACTACTTAACCTGATAAACAACTTCAGCAAAGTGAATGGGTATAAAATTAACTCAAATAAATCAGTAGCCTTCCTATGCTGAAAGGTTCAGGCTGAGGAAGAAATTAGGGAAATGACACCCTTCACAATAGTCCCAAATAATATAATACCTCAGCGTGACTCTAACCAAGCAAGTGAAAGATTTGTATGACAAGACAAATCATCAAGTCTCTGAAGAAAGAAATTGAAGATCTCAGAAGATGGAAAGACTTCCCATGCTCATGGATTGGCAGGAATAATATAGTAAAAATGGTCGGCTGCCGGCTCCGGGTTCTGCGAGGAACCTCCTGCCAGCCACCTTGTCTCCCTGCCCTCGCTGCCCACCAATGTGCCCACGTGCGGCAGCTCCGCCTCGGGCCGCCGCTCACCCCAGGGTCTATGGAAGTGATGGAAGAACCCCTCAACCTTGCTCACCAACGAAGAGGCGATTTCTTGTCACAAAAAGGCAACAGCATATCTCTCTGAAGCCATGAAGCTGACACAGTCTGAGCAGGCTCACTTATCACTGGAACTGCAAAGGGACATGAGACAGCTTCTTGTCATCCAGGAGAGGTGGGAGAGAGCAAAGCCAGAGGAGCAGTTGAAAGCGCAGCAGAGCACAGACCGGGATGAAGCCCCCCACCTGCAGGCATCTCACAGACCCTCTGAGGATGCAGAAGGCCAGAGCCCTCTTCTTTCTCAGACCCTTCCACAGAGAAGCGCCTCCCTGAGGTGCAGGGGGTCTTTGACTGGGATCCAGACACGTTGCTATTTCTACTTCAGCAAAAGAATGAGCCTTCAGAGCCCTGTATTGGAAGCAAAGCCCCAAAAGATGATAAGACGATTATAGAGGAGCAGGCAACCAAGACTGCAGAGTTGAAGAGGCACGTGGAGTTCCTTGTGGCCGAGAACGAAAGATTAAGGAAAGAAAATAAACAGCTAAAGGCCGAAAAGGCCAGGCTCCTGAAGGGCCCAACCGAGAAGGAGCTGGACGCAGATGCGGACTTTGTAGAGAAGTCGGAGCTGTGGGGCTTGCAGTCACACTCGGACACCGTCACTGCCTCTTCCACCTGGCAGAAGTTTGCAGGTAACACCCAGAAGCCAAGGACATTCCAATGCCCAACCTCCCGCCTCTGGATTTTCCGTCTCCAGAACTTCCTCTGATGGAGCTCTCGGAGGACATTCTGAAAGGATTCATAAAGGACTGAATGGAAGGCTGGCCACACAGCTAATCCAGCAGAAAACACAAAGGGAAAGCCACGCCCCTAGGGAGGCCAGAGATGCCAGAGATGCCAGAGATGCTCCTTCATCCCGTGTGCTGTGGGAGAAGAGGCGGTGCCAGGACCTGGGAAAATCACTGTGAAACATCACTTATCTTCTTCACGACTAAAGCTCATGATTCCGACTTGGCAGACACTGAACTCTTGCAGGTCGCTTTCTTATGCTACAAACCAAATGGCTACCTGGAATAATTTTTCAAACAGTTATTTTTTTTATCTTCAGGGTTAAATGTATAAAAATATGTCATGTGTAATTAATCTATAATGCCATAAATGATAATGCAAAAGCTAACTATGGTGGCCTGAGAGGCTCACTTGTATTTGGAACATGCTTTCTATCATGCGTTGACTGTATGCATTTCATGCACATTTTGTTTGTTTAAGATAGGGTGTGTAAGATACACGCTTCCAGATGGAACTGTACGTGCCACGGTTTGCACTGCTCATAACATGATGATAACCTCAAGACTATCAGGAGAAATATTTAAATTTCCATTTTATGAAGAAAGGAACCAAATTATTAGTTACGCTTTTAAAAAAAATTACCAGTTTACATAATTAATCAGGGTGCATTTTCAGTTCTAACTTTGTGTTATATGATGCATCATTTGAAAATACTGAGGAACTCTTCCTTCATTCTGAATGATGCATGTGTGAAAGTAATGCTAGTTAGCAGTATTTGATTGTAAGAAATCAATAAAATAATTGTGTTTCATAAAAAATGGCCATTTTGCCAAAACCAATCTACAGATTCAATGCAGTCCCCATCAAAATTCCAACTCATTTTTCATAGAGTTAAAAAGAGCAGTTTGCAAATTATTTTTGAATAACAAAAAACCGAGGATAGTGAAAACTATACTCAACAATAAAAGAACTTCTGGGGTAATCACCATCCCTGAACTCAAGCAGTATTACAGAACAATAGTGATAAAAACTGTATGGTATTAGTTTGGAAACAGTCAGGTAGATCAATGTAATAGAATTGAAGACCCAGAAATGAACCCACAGACCTGTACTCACTTGATCTTTGACAATAGAGCTAAAACCATCTGGTGGAAAAAAGATAGCATTTTCATCAAATGATGCTATTTCAACTGGAGTTCAGCATGTAGAAGAATGCAAATTGACCCATTCTTATGGACCTGTACATAGGTTAAGTCCAAGTGGATCAAGGACCTTCACATAAAGCCAGATATAGCCAAAATAATAGAAGAAAAAGTGGGGAAGAGCCTCGAACACACAGATACTGTGGAAAATTTCCTGAATAGAACACCAATGACTTATGCTTTAAGATCAAGAATTGACAAGTGAGACCTCATAAAATCGCAAATCTTCTGTAAGGCAAAGGTTACTCTCATGAGGACAAAACGACAATCAACAGATTGGGAAAAGATCTTTACCAATCCTACATAAGATAGAGGGCCAATATCCAGCATACACGAAAAACTCAAGAAGTTAGACTCTAGAAAGCCAAATAATTTTATAAAAATAGGACACAGAGCTGAACAAAGAATTCTCAGCTGAGGAATATTGAATGTCTAAGAAGTACCTAAAGAAATGTTCAACATCCTGAACCCTGAGATTCCACCTCATGCTAGTCATTTTGGCTAAGTTGACAAACTCAGATGATGACAGATGCTGGCGAGGATGTGGAGAAAGAGGAACACTCCTCCATTGTTGGTGGGATTGCAGACTGGTACAACCATTCTGGAAATCAGTCTGGAGGTTCCTCAGAAAATTGGACATTGAACTACCTGAGGACTCAGCTATACCTCTCTTGGCCATATACCCAAAAGATGCCCCAACATATAAAAAAGACACATGCTCCACTATGTTCATAGCAGCCTTATTTATAATAGCCAGAAGCTGGAAAGAACCCAGATGTCCTTAAACAGAGGAATGTATACAAAAATATGGTACACCTACACAATGGAGAGCTACTCAGCAATCACTATCAATGACATCATGAAATTCATAGGCAAATGTTTGGAATTAGAAAATATTTTCCTGACTCCCCTTCTCCTCTGAAAGGGAGGAAGCTCCCCTTGGGTATCCCCCAGCCTGGCACATCAAGTCTCTGTCCCCATCCAATGTTTGGCTGTGGGTCTCTGTGTCTGTTTCAGTCAGCTGCTGAGTAGAGCCTCTCAGAGAACAGTTATACTAGACTCCTTTCTGAAAGCATTGTTAGCTTCTTTAAGGTGGAGTTAAATCTAAAGTCACTCTGGAGATAGGAATCAGGCAAGAAGTTACCCTCAAAAAGTCTTGTCAAGGCCTGTAAAGGTGACAAAGTGGGGGAGGGAGAGCTAAACCTTCAGAGAGGCAGACAAGCCTGGGAAACCAGAAGAGACTGCTCTCTGCACACACATCTCGGACACCAGAGGAAAAAGCCAAAGACCATCTGGAACCCTGATGCACTGAAGCTCCCAGAAACAGCGGCACAGGTCTTCCTGGTTGCTGCCGCTGCAGAGAGCCCGTGGGCAGCACCCCACGAGCGAACTTGAGACTTGGGACCACAGGTAAGACCAAATTTTCTGCTGCAAGAAAGCTGCCTGCTGAACTCAAGACACAGGCCCACAGGAACAGCTGAAGACCTGTAGAGAGGAAAAACTACACGCCCGAAAGCAGAACACTCTGTCCCCATAACTGGCTGAAAGAAAACAGGAAAACAGGTCTACAGCACTCCTGACACACAGGCTTATAGGACAGTCTAGCCACTGTCAGAAATAGCAGAACAAAGTAACACTAGAGATAATCTGATGGCAAGAGGCAAGCGCAGGAACCCAAGCAACAGAAACCAAGACTACATGGCACCATCAGAGCCCAATTCTCCCATCAAAACAAACATGGAATATCCAAACACACCAGAAAAGCAAGATCTAGTTTCAAAATCATTTTTGATCATGATGCTGGAGGACTTCAAGAAAGACGTGAAGAACTCCCTTAGAGAACAAGTAGAAGCCTACAGAGAGGAATCGCAAAAATGCCTGAAAGAATTCCAGGAAAACATAAATAAACAAGTAGAATCCCATAGAGAGGAGACACAAAAATCCCTGAAAGAATTCCAGGAAAACACAATCAAACAGTTGAAGGAATTAAAAATGGAAATAGAAGCAATCAAGAAAGAACACATGGAAACAACCCTGGATATAGAAAACCAAAAGAAGAGACAAGGAGCTGTAGATACAAGCTTCACCAACAGAATACAAGAGATGGAAGAGAGAATCTCAGGAGCAGAAGATTCCATAGAAATCATTGACTCAACTGTCAAAGATAATGCAAAGCGGAAAAAGCTACTGGTCCAAAACATACAGGAAATCCAGGACTCAATGAGAAGATCAAACCTAAGGATAATAGGTATAGAAGAGAGTAAAGACTCCCAGCTCAAAGGACCAGTAAATATCTTCAACAAAATCATAGAAGAAAACTTCCCTAACCTAAAAAAAGAGATACCCATAGACATACAAGAAGCCTACAGAACTCCAAATAGATTGGACCAGAAAAGAAACACCTCCCGTCACATAATTGTCAAAACACCAAACGCACAAAATAAAGAAAGAATATTAAAAGCAGTAAGGGAAAAAGGTCAAGTAACATATAAAGGGAGACCTATCAGAACCACACCAGACTTCTCGCCAGAAACTATGAAGGCCAGAAGATCTTGGACTGATGTCATACAGACCCTAGAGAACACAAATGCCAGCCCAGGTTACTGTATCCAGCAAAACTCTCAATTAACATTGATGGAGAAACCAAGCTATTCCATGACAAAACCAAATTTACACAATAACTTTCTACAAATCCAGCACTACAAAGGATAATAAATGGTAAAGCCCAACATAAGGAGGCAAGCTATACCCTAGAAGCAAGAAACTAATCATCTTGGCAACAAAACAAAGAGAATGAAAGCACACAAACATAACCTCACATCCAAATATGAATATAAAGGGAAGCAATAATCACTATTCCTTAATATCTCTCAATATCAATGGCCTCAACTCCCCAATAAAAAGACATAGATTAACAAACTGGATACGCAACGAGGACCCTGCATTCTGCTGCCTACAGGAAACACACCTCAGACAAAGACAGACACTACCTCAGAGTGAAAGGCTGGAAAACAACTTTCCAAGCAAATGGTCAGAAGAAGCAAGCTGGAGTAGCCATTCTAATATCAAATAAAATCAATTTCCAACTAAAAGTCATCAAAAAAGATAAGGAAGGACACTTCATATTCATCAAAGGAAAAATCCACCAAGATGAACTCTCAATCCTAAATATCTATGCCCCAAATACAAGGGCACCTACATACGTAAAAGAAACCTTACTAAAGCTCAAAACACACATTGCACCTCACACAATAATAGTGGGAGATTTCAACACCCCACTCGCATCAATGGACAGATCATGGAAACAGAAATTAAACAGTGATGTCGACAGACTAAGAGAAGTCATGAGCCAAATGGACTTAACGGATATTTATAGAACATTCTATCCTAAAGCAAAAGGATATACCTTCTTCTTCTCAGCTCCTCATGGTACTTTCTCCAAAATTGACCATATAATTGGTCAAAAAACGGGCCTCAACAGGTATAGAAAGATAGAAATAATCCCATGCGTGCTATCGGACCACCACGGCCTAAAACTGGTCTTCAATAACAATAAGGGAAGAATGCCCACATATACGTGGAAACTGAACAATGCTCTACTCAATGATAACCTGGTCAAGGAAGAAATAAAGAAAGAAATTAAAAACTTTTTAGAATTTAATGAAAATGAAGGTACAACATACCCAAACTTATGGGAAACAATGAAAGCTGTGCTAAGAGGAAAACTCATAGCTCTGAGTGCCTGCAGAAAGAAACAGGAAAGAGCATATGTCAGCAGCTTGACAGCACACCTAAAAGCTCTAGAACAAAAAGAAGCAAATACACCCAGGAGGAGTAGAAGGCAGGAAATAATCAAACTCAGAGCTGAAATCAACCAAGTAGAAACAAAAAGGACCATAGAAAGAATCAACAGAACCAAAAGTTGGTTCTTTGAGAAAATCAACAAGATAGATAAACCCTTAGCCAGAATAACGGGAGGACACAGAGAGTGTGTCCAAATTAACAAAATCAGAAATGAAAAGGGGGACATAAGTACAGATTCAGAGGAAATTCAAAAAATCATCAGATCTTACTATAAAAACCTATATTCAACAAAACTTGAAAATCTTCAGGAAATGGACAATTTCCTAGACAGATACCAGGTATCGAAGTTAAATCAGGAACAGATAAACCAGTTAAACAACCCCATAACTCCTAAGGAAATAGAAGCAGTCATTAAAGGTCTCCCAACCAAAAAGAGCCCAGGTCCAGACGGGTTTAGTGCAGAATTCTATCAAACCGTCATAGAAGACCTCATACCAATATTATCCAAACTATTCCACAAAATTGAAACAGATGGATCACTACCGAATTCCTTCTACGAAGCCACAATTACTCTTATACCTAAACCACACAAAGACACAACAAAGAAAGAGTACTTCAGACCAATTTCCCTTATGAATATCGACGCAAAAATACTCAATAAAATTCTGGCAAACCGAATTCAAGAGCACATCAAAACAATCATCCACCATGATCAAGTAGGCTTCATCACAGGCATGCAGGGATGGTTTAATATACGGAAAACCATCAACGTGATCCATTATATAAACAAACTGAAAGAACAGAACCACATGATCATTTCATTAGATGCTGAGAAAGCATTTGACAAAATTCAACACCCCTTCATGATAAAAGTCCTGGAAGGAATAAGAATTCAAGGCCCATACCTAAACATAGTAAAAGCCATATACAGCAAACCAGCTGCTAACATTAAACTAAGTGGAGAGAAACTTGAAGCAATCCCACTAAAATCAGGGACTAGACAAGGCTGCCCACTCTCTCCCTACTTATTCAATATAGTTCTTGAAGTTCTAGCCAGAGCAATCAGACAACAAAAGGAGATCAAGGGGATACAGATCGGAAAAGAAGAGGTCAAAATATCACTATTTGCAGATGACATGATAGCATATTTAAGTGATCCCAAAAGTTCCACCAGAGAACTACTAAAGCTGATAAACAACTTCAGCAAAGTGGCTGGGTATAAAATAACTCAAATAAATCAGTTGCCTTCCTCTATACAAAAGAGAAACAAGCCGAGAAAGAAATTAGGGAAACGACACCCTTCATAATGGACCCAAATAATATAAAGTACCTTGGTGTGACTTTAACCAAGCAAGTAAAAGATCTGTACAATAAGAACTTCAAGACACTGAGGAAAGAACTTGAAGAAGACCTCAGAAGATGGAAAGATCTCCCATGCTCATGGATTGGCAGGATTAATATAGTAAAAATGGCCATTTTACCAAAAGCAATCTACAGATTCAATGCAATCCCCATCAAAATACCAATCCAATTCTTCAAAGAGTTAGACAGAACAATTTGCAAATTCATCTGGAATAACAAAAAACCCAGGATAGCTAAAGCTATCCTCAACAATAAAAGGACTTCAGGGGGAATCACTATCCCTGAACTCAAGCAGTATTACAGAGCAATAGTGATAAAAACTGTGTGGTATTGGTACAGAGACAGACAGATAGACCAATGGAATAGAATTGAAGACCCAGAAATGAACCCACACACCTATGGTCACTTGATTTTTGACAAAGGAGCCAAAACCATCCAATGGAAAAAAGATAGCATTTTCAGCAAATGGTGCTGGTTCAACTGGAGGTCAACATGTAGAAGAATGCAGATCGATCCATGCTTATCACCCTGTACAAAGCTTAAGTCAAAGTGGATCAAGGACCTCCACATCAAACCAGACACACTCAAACTAATAGAAGAAAAACTAGGGAAGCATCTGGAACACATGGGCACTGGAAAAAATTTCCTAAACAAAACACCAATGGCTTACGCTCTAAGATCAAGAATCGACAAATGGGATCTCATAAAACTGCAAAGCTTCTGTAAGGCAAAGGACACTGTGGTTAGGACAAAACGGCAACCAACAGATTGGGAAAAGATCTTTACCAATCCTACAACAGATAGAGGCCTTATATCCAAAATATACAAAGAACTCAAGAAGTTAGACCGCAGGGAAACAAATAACCCTATTAAAAATGGGGTTCAGAGCTAAACAAAGAATTCACAGCTGAGGAATGCCGGATGGCTGAGAAACACCTAAAGAAATGTTCAACATCTTTAGTCATAAGGGAAATGCAAATCAAAACCACCCTGACATTTCACCTCACACCAGTGAGAATGGCTAAGATAAAAAACTCAGGGGACAACAGATGCTGGCGAGGATGTGGAGGAAGAGGAACACTCCTCCATTGTTGGTGGGATTGCAAACTGGTACAACCATTCTGGAAATCAGTCTGGAGAATCCTCAGAAAATTGGACATTGAACTGCCTGAGGATCCAGCTATACCTCTCTTGGGCATATACCCAAAAGATGCCCCAACATATAAAAAAGACACGTGCTCCACTATGTTCATTGCAGCCTTATTTATAATAGCCAGAAGCTGGAAAGAACCCAGATGCCCTTCAACAGAGGAATGGATACAGAAAATGTGGTACATCTACACAATGGAATATTACTCAGCTATCAAAAACAACGAGTTTATGAAATTCGTAGGCAAATGGTTGGAACTGGAAAACATCATCCTGAGTGAGCTAACCCAATCACAGAAAGACATACATGGTATGCACTCATTGATAAGTGGCTATGAGCCCAAATGCTTGAATTACCCTAGATGCCTAGAGCAAATGAAACTCAAGATGGATGATCAAAATGTGAATGCTACACTCCTTCTTTAAATGAGGAAAAAGAATACCCTTGGCAGGTAAGGGAGAGGCAAAGATTAAAACAGAGACTGAAGGAACACCCATTCAGAGCCTGCCCCACATGTGGCCCATACATATACAGCCACCCAATTAGACAAGATGGATGAAGCAAAGAAATGCAGACAGACAGGAGCCGGATGTAGATCGCTCCAGAGAGACACAGCCAGAATACAGCAAATACAGAGGCGAATGCCAGCAGCAGACCACTGAACTGAGAATAGGTCCCCCGTTGAAGGAATAGAGAAAGAACTGGAAGAGCTTGAAGGGGCTCGAGACCCCAAAAGTACAACAATGTCAAGCAACCAGAGCTTCCAGGGACTAAGCCACTACCTAAAGACTGTACATGGACTGACCCTGGACTCTGACCCCATAGGTAGCAATGAATATCCTTGTAAGAGCACCAGTGGAAGGGGAAGCCCTGGGTCCTGGTAAGACTGAACCCCCAGTGAACTAGACTATGGGGGGAGGGCGGCAATGGGGGGAGGGTTGGGAGGGGAACACCCATAAGGAAGGGGAGGGGGGAGGGGGATGTTTGCCCGGAAACCGGGAAAGGGAATAACACTTGAAATGTATATAAGAAATACTCAAGTTAATAAAAAAAAAAGCAAAAAAAAGAAAATATTTTCCTGTGTGAGGTAACCCAATAACAATAACAATAACAACCACAAAAAGCCCACATATGGACAAATAAGACCAAGGAACAAATGTTTCAGTCCTCCTTAAAAGGGAGAATAGAAATATTCATAGGAGGGAATTTGGAGACAAAGTTTGGAGCCGAGACTAAAGGAATGGCCATTTAGAGCCAGATTCACCTGGGGATCCAGCCCATATGCATACAGCCTCCAAAACTGGACAATATTGATGAAGCCAAGGAGTGCATGCTGACAGTAGCCTGATATAGCTTTCTCCCAAGAGTGTCAGCCAGAGCGTGATAAATACAGAGGTGAATTCTAGCAGCAAACCATTTAACTGAGAATGGGTTCCCATTTGAGAAATTAGAGAAAGGATTGAAGGAGCTGAAGGGACTTGAAACCCCTAAGTACAATAATACCAACCAACCAGAGCTCCCAGAGACTAAACCACTACCCAAAGTCTATACATGGACAGACCCTGGGCTCCAACTGCATATGGAGCAAAGGATGACCTTGTTGGGCACCAATGGGAGGAGAAGATCTTGGTCTTGCCCAGGCTGGACCCCCACCAGTGTAGGGGAATGTCAGGGTAGAGAGGCAGGAAGGCAGTTGGTTAGGGATGGGGAACAACTTTTAGAATAAGGAGAGTGGGATGGGATACGGGGCTTATGATGGGAAATCAGGAAAAGGGAATAATATTTGAAATGTAAATAAAAAATATCCAATAAAATACTTAAAAAAGATTTCCCTAACAATACTGTAAAAGATTTTAAAGGATGGTGTTTTTTACAAAGACCACTGTTGGGGAGTTGCCCTTGAGGCAAAAAAGTGATGACAATTCATCTCAAAAAAAAATCTTTTTGCATTGGTTACCTATTTCCTAAATAACAATTTGTCCCCAAACCTAGAAGTATAAAGGAAGCAATCTTATCCCACACTGTTTGGAGTCAGCGAGCTTTGCAGGGTGCGTATCCTTTGAGCTTTCAGTTCAGATGTCGTCTGGGCCTAGAGTGTGCTTCCAAATTCACCTATGTGGCTGTTGACCTCTCCCTAGGGCTGCTAATGTCTGCTTCCCTCAAAGGAACCAATTCATGAGAATAAGAAAGTGAGCAAGTGTGCTTTCCCAGAATGGAGGACTCCTCTTTTCATGGTTTCATGGTTATCTCAACACACACACACACACACACACACACACACACACACACACACACACACACAAAATCACCCGCCACCATTTCTTCTGCATGCTTATGGTTACCTAGATCAACTACACTTGAAAATACTCTGATGGATTATACAGCTAAAAGGAAAGAATAATTCACATAGAAACTATTGTTAGTCATTTCTTCCAACTTCTTGCCTAGAATAAATAAATAAAACATTTTCTTGACTAAAAACCAAGTTAAGGTCCCACTGTAAATGTTAAATTCCTTTGCAATTATTGCCTAGTTTGATGCCATGAAATAGAATAATTTGGTTCCACGTTTGTTTTCAGTAATGTTGTAGTTCAGTGTGATTCATGTCTCATGATTAGTCACTTTACTGGGAAGCAGGGCACATGGATAGCATAAAGAGTTGTAGAGCTGAGAAGCATGGTTGAGCACAGTTCCTTGGTAGACAGATGGGGAGAGGCATAAAAAGATGCTGGGAGGTAAAGAACAGACCCAACCCGGACACTTGAATTGCTGAACTAGAACACATTCTTCCAGATTCGAGGACACAGTACTGGAGCTGTGTGACAAAGCCATCTGTTCTCATCGCTGAGAGCATAGACAGACGAACAACTTAGTGTTCACTGAGGGGAAAGGTAAATATGTTAGAAGATATTTCTGTCCTCTGTTGGAAGATCATCTCATTGTGATAGTGATTACTGTGTGACTCTGAAAATTTTAATTCATGAATAAATACCAAAGAATACCATCACACTAAAAAGAAAAATAGACAGTGGACATGAGTAGTAAAACTGTATTTTGGCAACACTATGGCTACAGCCTAGGTGAACTCACAGTGGTTGAGAAACCTTGTAAAACCTGCAGAAAATCAAATCATTGAGTGTTTCAGCATGGATGAGGTAGAGGCCCAAGCAATATCACTCCTGTCTAAGTGGGATCAGTTTCCTTCAGAGATGTGATCTAAGAGAGGCAATGTTCTAGAAGATTGTCTTACATCAATGCACAGACAGACAATACTAAATGGATTCTGTGGATTTATAAATAAAGTACATGGTGTTGGTAGGGTAAAAAGGTCAAATTAGGGAAGAACCGATTGAGAAGCCCTAGGGGCTTGGATTTGATAAGAACACCTTATTTATGAAATTCTCAAACAGCATAAAATATATAGTAAAAAGAATTCCAGAGCTAACTTGACTTATTCTTAATCTTTCCACAGACTTCTCCAGAGACCACATTTGTTTCCATTCAGTTATGTGAGTTGTCTCAGTAGACACTAAAGTTTGTGCTCAGGAGAGGACAAACTCTCAAACTAGACCATATCTGTGAAGTGTGCAGGATTGACATGGCAGTGCTCAGGGACCTTGCATTGCTGTGTGTTTCAGGCTGTCCCAAACCTCTTTCCACCTTAATATTTCATCTCCCAAAGGTCTCCTCTACCTCTGAATATGATGGGCCTCCTGAGCATTGGACTAACACATTAGCAGCCATGACCAGCAACATGATCTCATGCTCTCCCCTGCATGAAGCAACCTGGCCTCATAGAATATAAGACAATGTTAGAGATAAGGAGATAAAATGCAAATGGGGAAGGAAGATCCATACAGATTCCATTGGTATTCCTTTTCTAGATTTAAGAACTGGGAATTTTATTAATTCAATTTGGTATTGAAATATTTTGGAAATATTATGGGATGTTTTACTGCTTGAGGAAGAATTTAGACAATTTTGTTGCAGGAGTATATTTAGTTGTTTAAATCATTGTTAAAATAATGTGGACAAAACTCAGTTTAGGGAGGAAAGTGTAGTGAACAGAGATTGAAATATCTTTGAGTAAATTGTATCTGTGGAAAGACAGGTGGTTCAGACATGAGGTCGAACACAATTTTTAAATGCTTCTGAGGCTGAGGAAGATGGTAGAAATTCTGTTCTGTAAGAATTTATTGTGCCTTTATGAGAATTTTAAAAATTCCTTTTGTACTTAATTATTGATGAAAGAGAATGATACCAGGCACAAATGGTGGCATTAAAATGAGTTGATTTTATAGTATCTGAATGTGTGTTTTCATAACAAATAAGATAAAATAAGCAGTATTTAAAAGAAAGCTACATCAAATTCCACAGTCTTTCATGTGAGTCATCTGTTTTCCGGGTATGAGTTTTAGGCAATAGACTGTGCCCAGAGCTTCAGAACCAAGTCATGCTACAGCTCAGGCTCTGTGAAACAACCCAGTATTTTCTGAGTCTAGAAAGATGAAAATTCTGTCACCAGATATTAGAGGTCAGAATTTCCTGACAACTTCCTGCATGCTGAAGCCTATACTGCAAGGTGTGCCATTCAAAGTGACCTGGGACAGAGAGGTTATCTATGGGCCAAAGGGATAAGCAGATCTCACTTCTAGTGTTGTGTGCAAGTCTCTGCCTCCTAGACTCAGCCGAGAACATTCTGGTACAGTAAATTTCCCTCTTTTTTCAAGGCAAACTTCATGAAAGTAAATTTACTGAAAAGGAAACGTTAAGATTTTAACAAACAGGAAGAATTTATATACTTTTAGAAAGTTCCTTTGCTAAATTCTAGGTGATCTTACAGTTACAACTTTTAGCTTACATCCTGTCTTGCAAGCTCCAACTGGCCTTTTAAAAGGATAATTCTTTCTGAATCAGATCAAGAATAAAACTTTGCTTAGTGCCTCTCCCGAGAGAAGTCTTACAAATAGCAGATGTTTGGTAAACATATTAAACCCTTCTGTAATTGAAAGTTTAATGTTCATATTTTGCCTTAATATATTATCCCTAAGGCTACAATCTTCAGTGGTGCAAAGGAAGTCCAACCCTAAATTATAGCTTACTGGTAAAAATTTAATCTATAAATTTCCCTCAATAACAGAAACAATTTTGTTTTTTGTTAAGAATACTTTAGAAATATATTTGCATCACCATAGAATAGCAATTTGTGATGAGAAGAAAAAATATTGTCTCTTCCAAAGTCGTATTTAGACTTTAGGGAAAGAAAACCTTTGCTGAAGAATATCTCTATAAGACTGTGTCATGAAGGGTTCAGATAATGGTCCAAAATTTGGGCACAAGATTGAAGCTGGATTCCAAGCGAATGATTCAGGATAATTGTAAACACTAAAGAAAAGTGAGAGGAGAAATCCTAAGATTCTAGGTTTGGTGCTGATATGAAAACCCTGAATTGGTGAGCAATTGAGCCTTCCTATCACTAGGCAGGGAGGGCAGCTGCAATCGAGGAAGGGTTCAGCCCACAGACCTGTGCCTCTCCAAGAGTGTATTTCCAAATCATGAGGCCACATGCAACAATTTTAAATGTTTTGCTTGTAGTCTATTTCTTCATTTTGTGTGCTTGCATTCACCTGCCCACAAACCCTTCGCTTTAAAGACTTAATCTTGACAAATAGAACTTGTAAGAGAACATTGGTATTTTTTGAAAAAAGATCTATGAAAATGTTCAAATAGGACAGTTTCGAGTGAGTGGATCCTTATATAAGTAAGGTAGTCTCTAAACTGCAGATCCACAGTAATTATTCCATTGAGCCGGGTCTCTACTGCCACACTCAGGAAAAGCAACTCTGAAACAACCAACTTCACTTTGCCTCCCACATTTGTGTGTGAAGCCCCTGTCCAGCAACCTCTTCTGCTCAAGGGTTTTTTTTTTCTATTTATACACTTGAAGAGTCATACAAATGGAAATATCTATGATTTTTCCTTGGCAGTATGCAATGTGCTCTAGTTTATTATTAAGAATGGTGAAGGATTTATCTCTACAATTTATGTTCTTTATTTTTATCAGATCCTATTAGAATGACTAAGTGTTTGGTTGTACTCAGGAAAAAATGATGATTTTAAAATGACAGAATATTCTTATATCTGTTAAATAATGGTTATTTGTGAGTGTTTTCATATCATTCCCATACTTGATTTTGTTTCTTGAGAAGAAAAGAACAAGTATTGACAATAACATACACTATCTTATTACAGATCTAGAACTACATGAGGAAAATGACTGGAATGGAAGCCACCTTTGAAGCTCAGAAAAAGTAATGAAGAAACATTCTGCCTTTTCAGTTTGAAATGCTAAACCTTAAAGCATAAAGCTATTTATTTTAGTATTTTCAGACGTCTGGTTAAGTCTTGTAAAGTATTTTCAAGTGAACCTGGACCATGGGAGAATTTACAATACTATTTTCTGTTTATAGAATATTACCCTCTGTATTTTCTGCCAAATATACAGCGAGTTGGATTTTAACATGGTAGAAAATGTTACTCATGAACACATTGCATCTTTTTTCTTGGTTGGTATACCTGGATTGGAAAATGTTCACTGCTGGATTGGCATCCCTGTCTGTCTCCTGTTTGTCCTGACCCTGCTGGGGAACAGCATAATCATTGCTACTATCAAGTTAGAGCCAAGTCTCCACCAGCCTATGTATTTCTTCCTTTGCATGCTGGCAATGAATGACATGTGTCTTGCCTTTTCTGCAGCTCTGAAGATGCTTGCCATCTTCTGGTTTGACGCACATTGGATCAACTTTGATGCCTGTCTAACTCAAATGTATTTTATCCACACTCTGTGCATCATGGAATCAGCCATCCTAGTAGCCATGGCATTTGATCGCTTTGTGGCCATTTGTGTCCCTCTTCATTATGCATCAATCCTGACAACGTCTATGGTGACTAAACTAGGTCTAGTTGGCCTGATAAGAGGTATGCTCATGGTTTTGCCATGTCCTCTTCTCATTAAGAGGCTGCCTTACTATACTAAATATGTCATCCCTCATGCCTACTGTGAGCACATGGCTGTGGTGAAATTGGCAAGTGGCAACACTCTCATTAACAGAGCATATGGAATCTCTGTGGCCCTCTCTGTGATAACAGTGGACCTAGGACTCATAGCAACATCTTACGTAAAAATCCTCCAGTCAGTGTTCCGTCTGTCGTCCCAGAATGCCCGCTCTAAAGCCCTGGGTACATGTGCTGCGCATGTCTGCACTATCCTTGTCTCCTATACGCCTGCACTGTTTAGCTTCCTATCTCACCGAATTGGAAAGAAGGTCCCTCCAAGTGTTCACATCATTTTTGCAAGCATGTACCTTTTAGTACCTTCTGCCGTTAATCCAGTGGTGTATGGTGTCAAGACCAAACAGATTCGTGATCGAGTGATAGATCTTTTCTTTACACACAAGAAATTTCCTGAAAAGTAAACATTACCAAAAGCCTCATTTTAGCAGATTATGTTTTATGCAGCCAGGGTACATCAACAATACTTAACTTCTGTTTTCAAATTTTAATTTTATTTAACTAATATTGCTAAAGGACTTATTTTACAATTTATATGCCACTAATTCTCAACTATATTTTACATAAAATATTTATAGAATTGTATAATTTATTTCACAAATTTCACAACTTTAGCTTAAATTGATTTAGAACCCTCTGCTTTGCATACTATTACTATATCTGAACTACTCTTTAGTAATATTAACTTCTCTATGAGAACTTTCCTGCCAATATATACACAGCACTGAAATCATTACTTCCATCCTTAACACCAAAAATTAAAATTGAAAAATTTCCAAATCTAATGATGTTCTTTACTTTACCAGAAAAGAAATGTTTTAAATATTTACTACAAAGCATAAAGATAGGTAATACAAATAATCATAGTCAAGTTGAAATGACAGGAGACAAGCAGACCTGAAGCTGAATGTTTTCTGCATAATTGACATAAACAGCTTTCTGATATAAGAAACTATATATTTCAAATGTATGGATCCAGGTTTAGTTAGAAATAAAATAAAAATAGACTAAGCCAGAGTAAAGGTTTGATTTTACTACTTTATTTAGCATGCAACACATTATACAACGCAGTCCTAGTCACAAGCTATCAGTAAGATAAGGAAATGGAGGATGAACATCATCAATGCTGTAATAGAAGAGAGAGAGGACCTCCATCATACAGAACCTCCTGTGTTACACTGTAGTGCTGTATGAATGTACACTTGGTGATTTTTATCTGTTTGTTAATAATACCAGAGCAATCATTAACTATTTTAAGGGTTATAAATGGTATCCAAATGCTAAATTTTAAAAATATGCAAAAGTCCTAAAAAACACAAAAAGGAGAAATGGAAAAATTAATAAACTAGTATGTAAAAACATGTTTTAAATGTGGTAGTAAATATTGAACTATAAGGACAGCCACAGTAAAAAAGAATTATCTAAGTATACCTGAAAAGACAGGCACATTTTCAGAGCATATAAAATACAATACAAACTCTGTAATCTGTAGGAAGAACTCCCCTCCTTTGAAAATTCCAGTCTTATTTTTAAATGTTTTATGAAACTATTTTGAAACATAAAATGAACAACATGTATGTCCTACTAAGGAAGGACACACATTCTGTGCATTTATAATTAGACTCAACTCTTTGTCCCTTAAAGAATTCCCATTTTCCCTAATCAAAGCTTTGAGAATCAATGTGGTAAAAAGAAAAGTAGTGAAAAGAAGTTCTGATTTCCCTAAATAATAATTTCATAATGTTTGAGACAGATGTGGCATAAATGAATGCTCTACAATTTTGCATTATGTAGTAATTAATTCAATCAATTGAACATGCTAATCTGAAAATCCCATAAGAAATTTACAAACAATATATGATAAATGTAGCATAAAATAACTTATGAAATTGGAACCTATCATACAGCTATTTGGGAGTATGTAATAGGAGGTTTACAAGTTCAAGGTATGTTTGGGTTACACAGTGTGCTCAAAGGGCAGCCTGGGCAAATGAATAAAACCTTGTTGAATTATGGACTCGGGAGTTAAGAGCACTTGTTGATCTCACAGTAGAACCAGTTTCAATCCCCAACATATACATAATGGCACACAATCATTGGCAATTTCAATGTCAGAGAATCTGATACTCTTATTGGAGGGCATCATGCACATGTGGTGAATAAACATACATGTAGGCAAAATACTCATATGTAAAGTAAGATGAATAAACCTGAATGTTTAAGGGGGAAAGGTCAGTTATATTTTAAAATGTTGATTAATTCATAGGTAAGGAGTGTTCAAGAATTAATAGTTTCAAGAAAAAAAGAGTCAGTCTTCATAATGATTTGGTCCTCAGAAGGGTAACCATGCTCTGGTGGAAGGCCATATATCTAAGAGTATCTGCACAGCACAAACTGTACTTGATGGGTTTAAAATTAAAAAAAAGAATAATATTGAATGGGTATGGATCTGGAAGGAGTTTTGGTAAGGGGCTAAATATTATCAAAACACATTGTATGAGTTCTCAAAGAACTAAAAATAAAAGTAAAACGTAGGGGTCATGGTGATATAGTTACATAGGTAAAATTCTTGCTAAAATGAGAGCATGTGAGTCCTATGTATATCTGTTTCTAGCACTTCTATGGAAAAATAAGAGGTGGTCATAGGAGAATGTCTAGATTCTTGTAGACCTGATAGATTGATGTACACACTAGTAAGCAGCAAGAGAGCCTGTTTCAAACAAAGTTGTAGGAAAGTGCAGAAACCCAACATCCTCTGATGTTCTGTGATACACAGGGGCTGATAATTACACATATGAACATGCATATACATACACACTGACATTTAAATCCCCCAATAAGAACAAAGCAGGAGAAATACCTGTGGTGAAAAAATTTATCTATAATATTCTAGATTCTAGGGTCAATTATAATAATTTGCATTATGTATCATTCTATTTTTCTTTATGATACCTAAGTGTACAATTAAATGGTTAATTATAAATAATAAAATTATCTTGGAATTTCTAATGCAAACTCAATTACAAAGAGCAAAAAGAGGTCTCAAAAAGACAAATGAGTTTCTGGTGTCTACCAGTGCCTGGAGCTGACCTGGTCCCACAGCTAGCTATACCCAGATCCTGTGGAGAGAGAACAGGATTCACAAAAGCATAGACAATCCTGAGAGCACAGGGACAACCACCACTTCTGCTGACATTCCTGGCCCAAGATGAACTCACCTGGAGCCCTCTGGACACAAGAAGCTAGGAGCAGTCAGGGACAGGATCCTTCAGGTCTCCACCTACACCCAGAGCTGAAAGCCAGTCTCCAGGAGCACTGACACACCTGAGAGCAGAGGTAAGACCTCCACTTCTGCTCCAAGAGACCTGCTAGAGCCTTCAGGACACAGGAACCCAGGAGCAGTCTGGGACAGGAGCAGTCTGAGACAGGATCATCCCAGTTTTTGACTGCACCAGAAGTTGACCCAGTCCCATAGCTCTCTATACCCAAATCCTATGAGGGAGACAACTGGACTCTCAGAAGTTCAGAAAATCCTGAGAACACAGGGAAGACCACCACTTCTGCTCATATTCCTGGCCCAGGAGGAACCCACCTGGAGCCCTCTGGACACTGGATCTGAGGACAGGATCTTTCTGGTTTCCACCTGAACCCAGAGCAGACCCAGTGACACAGTTCTTTGTACCCAGATCCTGCTTGGAGAAAGCTAGTGTCCAGGAGAGCTTAGACACAGACTTATAAGAGGGTCAAGCCACTGTCAGAAACAACAAGACCAGCTAACACCAGAGATAACCAGACGGCAAGAGACAAGCACAGGAACCTAAGCAACAGAAAACAAGACTACTTGGCATCATCAGAACCCACTTCTCCCACCAAAGCAAATATTGGATATTCCAACACACGAGAAAAGCAAAATTTGAATTTAAAATCCCATCTCATGATGATGATAGAGGACTTTAAGAAGGAAATAAATAACTCCCTTAAAGAAATACAGGACAACACAGGTAAAGTAAGTAGAAGTACTTAAAGAGGAAACACAAAAATCCCTTAAAGAATTACAGGAAAACCAAGCAAACTGGTGAAGGAATTGAATAAAACCATCCAGGATTTAAAAACAGAAATAGAAACAATAAAGAAATCACAAAGAGAGACAACCCTGGAGATAGAAAACCTAGGAAAGAGATCAGAAGGCATAGGCACAAGCATCACTAACAGACTACAAGAGATAGTAGAGAGAATCTCAGGGGCAGAAGACCATAGAAAACATTGACACAACCTTCAAAGAAGATTTATTTTATTTTATTTTTTTTTATTATCTTGAGTATTTCTTATATACATTTCAAGTGTTATTCCCTTTCCCGGTTTCCGGACAGACATCACCCTCCCCCCTCCCCTTCCTTGTGGGTGTTCCCCTCCCAAACCTCCCCCCATTGCCACCCTCCCCGCATAGTCTAGTTCACTGGGGGTTCATTCTTAGCAGGACCCAGGGCTTCCCCTTCCACTGGTGCTCTTACTAGGATATTCATTGCTACCTATGGGGACAGAGTCCAGGGTCAGTCCATGTATAGTCTTTAGGTAGTGGCTTAGTCCCTGGAAGCTCTGGTTGCTTGACATTGTTGTACTTTTGGGGTCTCGAGCACCTTCAAGCTCTTCCAGTTCTTTCTCTGATTCCTTCAACGGGGGACCTATTCTCAGTTCAGTGGTTTGCTGCTGGTATTCGCCTCTGTATTTGCTGTATTCTGGCTGTGTCTCTCAGGAGCGATCTACATCCGGCTCCTGTCGGTCTGCACTTCTTTGCTTCATCCATCTTGTCTAATTGGGTGGCTGTATATGTATGGGCCACCTGTGGGGCAGGCTCTGAATGGGTGTTCCTTCAGTCTCTGTTTTAATCTTTGCCTCTCCCTTCCCTGCCAAGGGTATTCTTTTTCCTCATTTAAAGAAGGAGTGAAGCATTCACATTTTGATCATCCGTCTTGAGTTTCCTTTGTTCTAGGGATCTAGGGTAATTCAAGCATTTGGGCTAATAGCCACTTATCAATGAGTGCATACCATGTATGTCTTTCTGTGAGTGGGTTAGCTCACTCAGGATGATATTTTCCAGTTCCAACCATTTGCCTACGAATTTCATAAACTCGTTGTTTTTGATAGCTGAGTAATATTCCATTGTGTAGATGTACCACATTTTCTGTATCCATTCCTCTGTTGAAGGGCATCTGGGTTCTTTCCAGTTTCTGGCTATTATAAATAAGGCTGCGATGAACATAGTGGAGCACGTGTCTCTTTTATATGTTGAGGCATCTTTTGGGTATATGCCCAAGAGAGGTATGGCTGGATCCTCAGGCAGTTCAATGTCCAATTTTCTGAGGAACCTCCAGACTGATTTCCAGAATGGTTTTACCAGTCTGCAATCCCACCAACAATGGAGGAGTGTTCCTCTTTCTCCACATCCTCGCCAGCATCTGCTGTCACCTGAGTTTTTGATCTTAGCCATTCTCACTGGTGTGAGGTGAAATCTCAGGGTTGTTTTGATTTGCATTTCCCTTATGACTAAAGATGTTGAACATTTCTTTAGGTGTTTCTCAGCCATTCGGCATTCCTCAGCTGTGAATTCTTTGTTCAGCTCTGAACCCCATTTTTTAATAGGGTTATTTGTTTCCCTGCGGTCTAACTTCTTGAGTTCTTTGTATATTTTGGATATAAGGCCTCTATCTGTTATAGGATTGGTAAAGATCTTTTCCCAATCTGTTGGTTGTCGTTTTGTCCTAACCACAGTGTCCTTTGCCTTACAGAAGCTTTGCAGTTTTATGAGATCCCATTTGTCGATTCTTGATCTTAGAGCATAAGCCATTGGTGTTTTGTTCAGGAAATTTTTTCCAGTGCCCATGTGTTCCAGATGCCTCCCTAGTTTTTCTTCTATTAGTTTGAGTGTGTCTGGTTTGATGTGGAGGTCCTTGATCCACTTGGACTTAAGCTTTGTACAGGGTGATAAGCATGGATCGATCTGCATTCTTCTACATGTTGCCCTCCAGTTGAACCAGCACCATTTGCTGAAAATGCTATCTTTTTTCCATTGGATGGTTTTGGCTCCTTTGTCAAAAATCAAGTGACCATAGGTGTGTGGGTTCATTTCTGGGTCTTCAATTCTATTCCATTGGTCTATCTGTCTGTCTCTGTACCAATACCATGCAGTTTTTATCACTATTGCTCTGTAATACTGCTTGAGTTCAGGGATAGTGATTCCCCCTGAAGTCCTCTTATTGTTGAGGATAGCTTTAGCTATCCTGGGTTTTTTGTTATTCCAGATGAATTTGCAAATTGTTCTGTCTAACTCTTTGAAGAATTGGATTGGTATTTTGATGGGGATTGCATTGAATCTGTAGATTGCTTTTGGTAAAATGGCCATTTTTACTATATTAATCCTGCCAATCCATGAGCATGGGAGATCTTTCCATCTTCTGAGGTCTTCTTCAATTTCTTTCCTCAGTGTCTTGAAGTTCTTATTGTACAGATCTTTTACTTGCTTGGTTAAAGTCACACCGAGGTACTTTATATTATTTGGGTCTATTATGAAGGGTGTCGTTTCCCTAATTTCTTTCTCGGCTTGTTTCTCTTTTGTATAGAGGAAGGCAACTGATTTATTTGAGTTAATTTTATACCCAGCCACTTTGCTGAAGTTGTTTATCAGCTTTAGTAGTTCTCTGGTGGAACTTCTGGGATCACTTAAATATACTATCATGTCTTCTGCAAATAGTGATATTTTGACCTCTTCTTTTCCGATCTGTATCCCCTTGATCTCCTTTTGTTGTCTGATTGCTCTGGCTAGAACTTCAAGAACTATATTGAATAAGTAGGGAGAGAGTGGGCAGCCTTGTCTAGTCCCTGATTTTAGTGGGATTGCTTCAAGTTTCTCTCCATTTAGTTTAATGTTAGCAACTGCTTTGCTGTATATGGCTTTTACTATGTTTAGGTATGGGCCTTGAATTCCTATTCTTTCCAGGACTTTTATCATGAAGGGGTGTTGAATTTTGTCAAATGCTTTCTCAGCATCTAATGAAATGATCATGTGGTTCTGTTCTTTCAGTTTGTTTATATAATGGATCACGTTGATGGTTTTCCGTATATTAAACCATCCCTGCATGCCTGGGATGAAGCCTACTTGATCATGGTGGATGATTGTTTTGATGTGCTCTTGGATTCGGTTTGCCAGAATTTTATTGAGTATTTTTGCGTCGATATTCATAAGGGAAATTGGTCTGAAGTTCTCTTTCTTTGTTGTGTCTTTGTGTGGTTTAGGTATAAGAGTAATTGTGGATTCATAGAAGGAATTCGGTAGTGCTCCATCTGTTTCAATTTTGTGGAATAGTTTGGATAATATTGGTATGAGGTCTTCTATGAAGGTCTGATAGAATTCTGCACTAAACCCGTCCGGACCTGGGCTCTTTTTGGTTGGGAGACCTTAAAGGACTGCTTCTATTTCCTTAGGAGTTTTGGGGTTGTTCAACTGGTTTATCTGTTCCTGATTTAACTTCGGTACCTGGTATCTGTCTAGAAAATTGTCCATTTCCTGCAGATTTTCAAGTTTTGTTGAATATAGGCTTTTATGGTAAGATCTGATGATTTTTTGAATTTCCTCTGAATCTGTAGTTATGTCTCCCTTTTCATTTCTGATTTTGTTAATTTGGACGCACTCTCTGTGTCCTCTCGTTAGTCTGGCTAAGGGTTTATCTATCTTGTTGATTTTCTCAAAGAACCAACTTTTGGTTCTGTTGATTCTTTCTATGGTCCTTTTTGTTTCTACTTGGTTGATTTCAGCTCTGAGTTTGATTATTTCCTGCCTTCTACTCCTCCTGGGTGTATTTGCTTCTTTTTGTTCTAGAGCTTTTAGGTGTGCTGTCAAGCTGCTGACATATGCTCTTTCCTGTTTCTTTCTGCAGGCACTCAGCGCTATGAGTTTTCCTCTTAGCACAGCTTTCATTGTGTCCCATAAGTTTGGGTATGTTGTACCTTCATTTTCATTAAATTCTAAAAAGTTTTTAATTTCTTTCTTTATTTCTTCCTTGACCAGGTTATCATTGAGTAGAGCATTGTTCAATTTCCACGTATATGTGGGCATTCTTCCCTTATTGTTATTGAAGACCAGTTTTAGGCCGTGGTGGTCTGATAGCACGCATGGGATTATTTCTATCTTTCTGTTCCTGTTGAGGCCCGTTTTTTGACCAACTATATGGTCAATTTTGGAGAAAGTACCATGCGGAGCTGAGAAGAAGGTATATCCTTTTGCTTTAGGATAGAATGTTCTATAAATATCCGTTAAGTCCATTTGGCTCATGACTTCTCTTAGTCTGTCTACATCTCTGTTTAATTTCTGTTTCCATGATCTGTCCATTGATGAGAGTGGGGTGTTGAAATCTCCCACTATTATTGTGTGAGGTGCAATGTGTGTTTTGAGCTTTAGTAAGGTTTCTTTTACATATGTAGGTGCCCTTGTATTTGGGGCATAGATATTTAGGATTGAGAGTTCATCTTGGTGGATTTTTCCTTTGATGAATATGAAGTGTCCTTCCTTATCTTTTTTGATGACTTTTAGTTGAAAATTGATTTTATTTGATATTAGAATGGCTACTCCAGCTTGCTTCTTCTGACCATTTGCTTGGAAAATTGTTTTCCAGCCTTTCACTCTGAGGTAATGTCTGTCTTTGTCTCTGAGGTGTGTTTCCTGTAGGCAGCAGAATGCAGGGTCCTCGTTGCGTATCCAGTTTGTTAATCTATGTCTTTTTATTGGGGAGTTGAGGCCATTGATATTGAGAGATATTAAGGAATAGTGATTATTTTTCCCGTTATATTCATATTTGGAAGTGAGGTTATGTTTGTGTGCTTTCATTCTCTTTGTTTTATTGCCAAGATGATTAGTTTCTTGCTTCTAGGGTATAGCTTGCCTCCTTATGTTGGGCTTTACCCTTTATTATCCTTTGTAGTGCTGGACTTGTAGAAAGATATTGTGTAAATTTGGTTTTGTCATGGAATACCTTGGTTTCTCCATCTATGTTAATTGAGAGTTTTGCAGGATACAGTAACCTGGGCTGGCATTTGTGTTCTCTTAGGGTCTGTATGACATCTGTCCAGGATCTTCTGGCCTTCATAGTTTCTGGCGAAAAGTCTGGTGTGATTCTGATAGGTCTGC
The DNA here is from genome assembly GCF_021556685.1 of Rattus norvegicus. NCBI lineage: Eukaryota > Metazoa > Chordata > Mammalia > Rodentia > Muridae > Rattus > Rattus norvegicus. The sequence continues at coordinate 170,555,538 of NC_141534.1, read as the reverse complement.
CTTTATATGTTACTTGACCTTTTTCCCTTACTGCTTTTAATATTCTTTCTTTATTTTGTGCGTTTGGTGTTTTGACAATTATGTGACGGGAGGTGTTTCTTTTCTGGTCCAATCTATTTGGAGTTCTGTAGACTTCTTGTATGTCTATGGGTATCTCTTTTTTTAGGTTAGGGAAGTTTTCTTCTATGATTTTGTTGAAGATATTTACTGGTCCTTTGAGCTGGGAGTCTTCACTCTCTTCTATACCTATTATCCTTAGGTTTGATCTTCTCATTGAGTCCTGGATTTCCTGTATGTTTTGGACCAGAAGCTTTTTCCGCTTTACATTATCTTTGACAGTTGAGTCAATGATTTCTATGGAATCTTCTGCTCCCGAGATTCTCTCTTCCATCTCTTGAATTCTGTTGGTGAAGCTTGTATCTACAGCTCCTTGTCTTTTCTTTTGATTTTCTATGTCCAGGGTTGTTTCCATGTGTTCTTTCTTGATTGCTTCTATTTCCATTTTTAATTCCTTCAACTGTTTGATTGTGTTTTCCTGGAATTCTTTCAGGGATTTTTGTGATTCCTCTCTGTAGGCTTCTACTTGTTCTCTAAGGGAGTTCTTTATGTCTTTCTTGAAGTCCTCCAGCATCATGATCAAATATGATTTTGAAACTAGGTCTTGCTTTTCTGGTGTGTTTGGATATTCCGTGTTTGCTTTGGTGGGAGAATTGGGCTCCGATGATGCCATGTAGTCTTGGTTTCTGTTGCTTGGGTTCCTGCGCTTGCCTCTCGCCATCAGATTATCTCTAGTGTTACTTTGTTCTGCTATTTCTGACAGTGGCTAGACTGTCCTATAACCTGTGTGTCAGGAGTGCTGTAGACCTGTTTTCCTGTTTTCTTTCAGCCAGTTATGGGGACAGAGTGTTCTGCTTTCGGGCGTGTAGTTTTTCCTCTCTACAGGTCTTCAGCTGTTCCTGTGGGCCTGTGTCTTGAGTTCACCAGGCAGGTTTCTTGCAGGGGAAAAGTTGGTCCTACCTGTGGTTCCAAGGCTCAAGTTTGCTCGTGGGGTACTGCCTAAGTCCTCTCCGCTGTGGCAGCAACCGGGAAAATCTGTGCTGCTCCTTCCGGGAGCCTCCGTGCACCAGGGTTTCAGATGACGTTTGGTGTTTTCCTCTGGCGCCTGGATGTGCACAGAGTGCAGTCTCTTCTGGTTTCCCAGGCGTGTCCGCCTGTCTGAAGGTTCAGCTCTCCCTCCCACGGGATTTGGTTGCAGAGAACTGTTTATCCGGTCTGTTTCCTTCAGGTTCCGGCAGTGTCTCAGGCACAGGGGTCCTGCCGCTCCCGGGCCCTCCCCTATGGGAACCCAGAGGCCTTATACAGTTGCCTCTTGGGCCAGGGATGTGGGCAGGCATGGGCAGTGTTGGTGGTCTCCTCCGCTCTGCAGCCTCAGGAGTGCCCACCTGATCAGGCGGTGAGGTCTCTCTCCCACGGGGTTTGGGAGCAGAGAGCTGCTGCGGTCCGGGATCCGCCGGTGTAGGACTTCCGGTAAACACAGGAAGTGCCCGGCCTTAGAGGAATTTTGCCTCTGTGTGTCCTGAGTTCACCAGGCAGGTTTCTTGCAGGGGAAAAGTTGGTCCTACCTGCAGTTCCAAGGCTCAAGTTTGCTCGTGGGGTACTGCCTAAGTCCTCTCCACTGTGGCAGCAACCGGGAAGATCTGCGCCGCTCTTTCCAGGAGCCTCCGTGCACCAGGGTTCCAGATGGCGTTTGGTGTTTTCCTCTGGCGCCTGGATGTGCACAGAGTGCAGTCTCTTCTGGTTTCCCAGGCGTGTCCGCCTCTCTGAAGGTTCAGCTCTCCCTCCCACGGGATTTGGGTGCAGAGAACTGTTTATCCGGTCTGTTTCCTTCAGGTTCCGGCAGTGTCTCAGGCGCAGGGGTCCTGCCGCTCCCGGGCCCTCCCCTACGGGAACCCAGAGGCCTTATACAGTTGCCTCTTGGGCCAGGGATGTGGGCAGGGGTGGGCAGTGTTGGTGGTCTCCTCCGCTCTGCAGCCTCAGGAGTGCCCACTTGATCAGGCGGTGAGGTCTCTCTCCCACGGGGTTTGGGAGCAGAGAGCTGCTGCGGTCCGGGATCCGCCCTCAAAGAAGATTTATAATGCAAGAAAGCTCCTAACCTAAAACATCCAGGAACTCCAGTACACAATGAGAAGATCAAATCTAAGGATAATAGGTATAGAATAGAGTGAAGATTCCCAACTTAAAGAGCCAGTGAATATCTTCAACAAAATTATAGAAGAAAACTTCACTAACCTAAAGAAAGAGATGCCCATAAACATATGGCCTACAGAATGCCAAATAGATTGGACCAGAAAAGAAATTCCTTCCATCACATAATAGTCAAAACACCAAATGCACAAAACAAAGAAAGAATATTAAAAGCAGTATACGAATAATGTCAAGTAACATATAAGGCAGACCTATCAGAATTAGACCAGACTTATCATCAGAGACTATGAAAGCCAGAAGATCCTAGGCAGATGTTATACAGACCCTAAGAGAACACAAATGTTCCCAGGCTACTATATCCAGCAAAACTCTATTAACATTGATGGCAAAACCAAGATATTCCATGACAAAGCCAAATTTACACACTACCTTTCTACGAATCCAAACCTACAAAGGATCAAAATGGAAAACTCCAACAAAAAGAGGGAAGCTACACCCTAGAAAATGCAAGGAAGTAATCTCCTTGCAAAGAAACCAAAAGAAGAGAGACAAACATAATTTCACCTCTAACAATGAAAATAACAGGAAGCAACAATCAGTATTTCTTAATATCTCTCAACATCAATGGACTCAATTCCACAATAAAAAGACATGGACTAGGAGAGTGTATATGTAAAGAGGACCCAGCATTCTGCTGCATACAGGAAATACAACTCCGTGACAAAAAAAGACACTACCTCAGAGCGAAAGACTGGAAAATAATTTTCCAAGCAAATGGTCCCAAGAAATAAGCTGCAGTAGCCATTCTAATATAGAATAAATTCAACTTAGAACCAAAAGTTATCAAAACATATAAGCAAGGACACTTCATATTTCTCAAAGGAAAATCCCACCAAGATGAACACTCAGTCCTGAATATTTATGCTCCAAATGCAAGGATGCTTACACCTACATCCATAAAAGAAACCTTATAAAAGCCCAAAACACACATTATACCTCATACAATAATAATGGGAGACTTCAACTTCTCATTCTTTCAATGGACAGATTATGGAAACAGAAACTAAAATGAGACACAGAGAAACTAACAAAAGTTATGAACCAAGTGGATTTAACTGAAATCTATAGAACATTTCATCCTAAAACAAAAGAATATATCTTCTTATCACCATCTCATGGTATAATCTTTCGCAAAACAAGCCTTAACAGATAAAACAAAATTTAAGTAATGTCAAGCATCCTATTGGATCACCATGGACTAAGGCTGGTCTTCAATAACAACAAATGACAGAAAGCCTACATATACATGGAAGTCAAACAACACTCTACTCAATCAAAACTTGGTCAAGGAAGACATAAAGAAGGAAATGAAAGACTTTTTAGAATTTAATGACTATGAAAGCACAACATACACAAACTTATGGGACACAATGAAAGCAGTGCTAAGAGGAAAAGTCAAAGCTCCGAGTGCCTCTAAAAAGAAACTGGAGAGAGCATACACTAGTATCTTGACAGCACACCTAAAAGCTCTAGAACAAAAAAAAAAAAAACAAATACCCAAATTTAGGACAAAAATCAACCAAGTACAAATAAAAAGAACTATACAAAGATTCAACAAAACCAGTAGCTGGTTCTTTGAGAATATCAACAAGATAGATAAACCCTAAGCCAGACTAACCAGAGGGCACAGACCAAGTATCCAAATTGACATAATCAGAAATGAAAATGGAGACATAACAACAGACAATGAGGAAATTCAGAAAATAAGGTCCTATTACAAAAATCTATAATCAACAAAAATGGAAAAACGGGATGAAATGGATAATTTTCTAGGCAGATACCAGGTACCATAGTTAAATTAGAATGAGATAAACCATCTAAACAGTCCCATATCTCCTAAAAAAATAGAAGCAGTTATTAAAGTCTCCCAATCAAAAAAGGCTCAGGACCAGTTTGGTTTAGTGCAGAATTCTATCAGACCTTCATGGAAGACCTAATACCAATACTGTCTAAATTATTCCACAAAATAGAAACAGACAGAGCACTACCAAATTCCTTCTATGAAGCCACAATTACTCTTATAACTAAATCACACAAAGATCCAACAAGGAAAGAGAATTTGAGACCAATTTCCCTTATGAATATCAACACAAGCATACTCAATAAAATTCTTGCAAACTGAGTCCAGGAACATGTCAAAAAGGTCATCCATCAAGTAGGCTTCAACCCAGGGATTCAGGGAAGGTTAAATAAATGGAAATCCATCAACGTAATCCACTATATAAACAAATTTAAAGAAAAGAAAAAAAAACACATGATCATCTCATTAGTGGGTGAGAAAGCATTTGACCACATTCAACACCCCTTCATGTTAAAAGTCTTGGAAAGATCAGGAATTTAAGACCCATATCTAAACATAGTAAAAGTAAAGTACAAAAACCAATAGCCAACATCGAACTAAATGGAGAGAAACTTGAAGCAATTCCACTAAAATCAGGGACCAGACAAGGTGACCCACTTTCTCTCTCTACTTATTCAATATAGTACTGGAAGTCCTAGTGAGAGCAATCAGAGAACCAAAGGTGGTCAAATGTGTTGGACCCTCCTGGGTAAACTTCAGTGTTTGACTCCTGCTGAGCTCTGCTGATGCATGTAGAAGCCTTTTCTTCCTAACAAAGGAACTCCCTGGCTGGGCCTTGGTCCTTTCCTTCCTGTCTTGTGTTCTCAGTCTTTGTTCCTGTGACTTAGGCTGGTTTTCCTGGATTTCAACCCAGTAAATTTGGGGCAATGTTTGGTCTTTTGTTCCTGAATCCTTAAGCTGGGTTTTCCCACTGTGCTTCCAGGAATTTTCCACCTGGTGAACTTGGGGTATATATTCAGTGAATAAAGCTACAGATTTGGCATTCTCTCTTAACATGAATGACCTGCTCATGTGTGTTTTTTAATCCCACATTAAACCAGGCTTATGCCTGGTTCTTGGTGCCATGTTGGTGTGGGCATCGACACAAATGGATACCAATTAGAAAGTAGGAAGTCAAAATATCACTATTTGCAGATGATATGATAGTAATACTTAAATGACCCCCAAAGTTCCACCAGAGAACTACTAAGCCTGATACCTTCAGCAAAGTGGTTGGATATAAAATTAATTCAAACAAATCAGTAACTTTCCTCTACTGAAAGACTAATAAGTCTGAGAAAGAAATAGGGAAAGGACAACCTTCACATTTGTCACAAAAAGATGTGAATACCTCGGTGTGACTCTAACCAAGCAAGTGAAAGATCTGTATGATGAGAACTTTAAGTTTCTGAAGAAAGAAATTGAAGATGATCTCAGAAGATGGAAAGACCTCCCATGCTCATGGCTTGTCAGGATTAATATAAAATGACTGTCTTGCCAAAGGCAATCTATTGATTCAATGCAATGCCCATCAAAATTCCAATTCAATTCTTCATAGAGTTAGAAATACTAGTTTACAAATCCATTGGAATAACAAAAAACCCAGGATAGCATAAACTATTCTCAACAATAAAAGGCCTTCTGGGGGAATCACCATCTCTGACTTCAAACTGTATTACAGAACAATAGTGATAAAAACTGTATGGTACTGGCACAAAGACAGGCAGGTAGATCAATGGAATAGAATTGAGGACACCTATGGTCACTTGATCTTTGACAAAGGAGCTAAAACCATCCAGTGCACAAAAGATAGCATTTTCAACAAATGGTCCTGGTTTATCTGGAGGTCACCCTGTTGCAGAATGCAAATCAATCCATTCTTATCGCCCTGTACAAATCTCAAGTCCAAATGGATCAAGGACCTCCACAACAAACCAGATATACTCAACCTAATAGAAGAAAAAGTGGGGAAGAGCCTTGAACACATGGGTCTAGGGAAAATTTCATGAACAAAACACCAATGACATGCTCTAAGATCAAGGGTTGACAAATGGGACATCATAAAATTGCAAAGTTTCTTTAAGGCAAAGGACACTGTCATTAGGACAAAGGGGCAACCAACAGATTGGGAAAAGATCTTTACAAATCCTACCACTGATAGAGGGCTAATATCTGATATATACAAAGAACTCAAAACAGATAATTTTAGCTGAGTAATATCTATGTTTTAATTATGAGTATTTGGTATTGAATAAGCATCAGTATGCTTTTCTTTGGGGAAGACTATTTCTCTTGCTCTAAGCGTTTTTTGGTCCTGTAGTTCTTTGTATAGAGTTGAGACCTCAATTTTCCTCAGGTGTATTGTGTGATTGTTTTAATTCATGTTTAGGTAGTCATGTTGGTGATAGATTGGACAGGCTTAGTGTTTTGGTATTTTTTAACTATTCCATAAGTGGGAAGTTCTCAGAGACATTGTAATAGCTGTATAGAAAACAAGGCCAGTATACATTCTCTTTATTACTGTTGAACCATGCAACATGTACCACATTCTCAAATGCTGAATTTATTCAAAATAGAGATCAAAGAGATTAGGTAATACTATATTTTTTCAGAACCACTTAATTTAAAAGCCTTGTCAGTTATTTAATGTTACGAGTGAAGACATAAACATTAACAATAATATGAATTTGTTGAAAGACAAATAGTTTATCTTTCTCATAGTTTAGAGTGAAATACAAATTATAATTTTGTAGATGCATAATTCACACAAGAATAAGCACAGAGATGACCAACAAAAATTCAGATTCTGCTAAGATTGCATTTTCCTATTCTCCTGTAGTTCATATTCAAGAGACTGGGGGAAGAAATTAAGAGAGGTGCAGAATTTTGGATGTAAGTAAATAAAATAATTAACCAAGAAAAACAAATGTGTTACTTCAACCCATCTATTTCCATAGGGATCATTTTAAGAATCGAAGATAGGGAAATGCTCCTCTGAAGTACCAGAGAGGAAAATTCCCCATGCATTTCATATTCTCCTGAGAGGTGTACCAACAAGAACATCACTTTGGGCCTGTGAACAAGCACTGTTGTGCTTTAGAATGAACTCTCAGAAGTGCTGTAGACAATCTAAACCCCCCGAGTTCTTAGACATTATTGTTTCAACATAAAACTCCCTAATTTCCAGGTATCTCTTAAAACTAGGTGTCCGTGATCTATGCTTATGTATAGAAAAGAGGTTTCCATGATGATACATAACTAAGGATCAGGTTTCTGTGTCTTTGTTCATGGAAATTGAAAATTTATTCCCAAAGCAGAAAGATATTAGTAGAAATTAAAATATAAGATATATAATGTAGAATAGATCTTAAAAATATTTTATACTTTCCACCAATGTCTATTTTCTTGATGTCAAACTCAAGCATGTCTATATTTGTTCTCACTGGATTTCCTGGCCTGGAAGTCTACTTCGTCTTATTTGCCATTCCTTTCTCAGTAATCTATGCAATGGTGTTCCTGGGAAACTGCATGATACTTCATGTGATCCGGACAGAGCCAAGCCTGCACCAGCCCATGTTCTATTTCCTGGCCATGTTAGCCCTCACAGACCTTTGCATGGGGCTGTCCACTGTGCACACAGTGCTGGGCATCCTTTGGGGCTTCCTTCAAGAGATCAGCCTTGATGCCTGCATTGCACAGTCTTACTTCATTCACGGTTTGTCCTGCATGGAGTCCTCGGTCCTCCTCGCCATGTCCTTTGACCGCTACATTGCTATTTGCAACCCTCTACGCTATTCCTCCATCCTAACCAATGACAGAATCATAAAAATTGGAGTGGCCATTTTATGTAGGAGTTCTATGCTCATTCCTCCAGGTATTATTCGCCTGAAGTTCTTAAATTACTGCCGGTCTCATATCCTCTCCCACTCTTTCTGCCTGCACCAAGACTTGATTCGACTGTCATGTTCAGATATCCGCTTTAACAGTTTCTATGCTCTGTCTCTGGTGATTTGCACCCTGTTGCTGGATGCAGTGCTCATTCTTGCCTCCTATGTGATGATCCTGCACACAGTTCTGTCCATTGCATCCCGGGAGGAGAGAATCAAGTCTTTGCAAACGTGTGTATCTCACATCTCTGCTGTTTTGGTTTTCTACATCCCCATCATTGGTCTGACCATGGTTCACCGCTTTGGAAAGCATCTCTCTCCATTAGTTCATGTCCTTATGGGAAACGTCTACATCCTTTTCCCACCCTTGATGAACCCCATTATATACAGTATCAAGACTCAACAGATACGAGTGAGAATCCAGAGACTGTTTTCCTTGAATGGAACCTAAGTCCTCAGGTCCACAGTGATTGTTCTTAACAGTAAAGAAGTGCAATCTCAGAAGAAGACTGTGAGGAACTGAAGCTTAACTAATTAGCTCATCTTTAATTGACAGTTTACATTTTACAAATACTTCTACTTTTTACCACAGCCACAGTCGTCATGAAAAGCTAACATTGATTCACTATACATATATATTATATCTAATATATTAGAATGTGAGCTTATAGTGTGTTGACATGCTCAGAATTATATTAGTGGATGACTGTGACTTACTATGGAAATCTTTTCCTAGTTGTGACCAGTGGATTTAGGGTGCATTTATTTCTTTGTATTCAGATATAAAGGTAAGTTTTTATGGATATATCCCTTCATGAAATTACTTATTTATATGTTTCCATTCTTACTACTCAGGTCAGTATATTATGTTTGCATGTATGGTGTCTGTTTCCAAGTTTGCTTAAAAAGAATTATAATGTGTGTGCATAGTGAAGATGTTAAGCATTTTAAAAATATTTTATATTTAATTATGTATGCGTATGTGGGAGGATATGTTCTCATGAGTACAGGTGCCTCCTCATGCTAGAGTGATCTGGTCTCCCTGAAGTTGGATGTACAGGACTCTGTGAGTCACTCAATGTGAGTGCTGAGGGCTGAACCATCACTGTCCTTCGAGATACTTATCATTTCAGATCAATTACATCATAATACAATATACACCAATAAATATCTTCTTGTTGGTGTGCCTCATCCATATGTCTGCCTAATTTTACCATGTCAATAGTAATGAAGCTAGAAGTATAAGCATCTGCTTAAATCATACTAAATGATAGCAGTAGGACAGAGTCGACATTTGTGATATCATCTTTACCAGTATGTAATAGTGACTGTAAGTAGAGGAAGATTTAAGTGACTTGAAAAAGTTTATCTTTAATTCATATCTTTTGCACTTTATTAACATTTGAGTGTATTTATATAAAGTGCCTTGACTATTCTTCATTAAAAATATTTATTTAGACCTAACTTAATAACTCTCTCAAAGTTCTGATGTAGATAATATTCAAATCTGTGCATGTTTCTGGTGTATTTCCTCCAAGGTTTTCATGCAGAAGGAATTTTGTTTTGTATAATTTGTTATAAATGCCAAAGATGTCATAATATATCAGATTTTAGAAAATATTTTATGAGTTTTGCATATATTGTATGTTTTATTATTAGGCAAATTGTGTTTTTTCCTACTTTGTTTTGTTCTTGTTTAACAGAATTTTTGAATGGACAGGTGACCAAAAACATACACTAAGAGAATAGAGAGGAGGCTGTAAAGCAGAAGGCACTGCCGCACGTGCAGCTGACCCTTCTCATTTCCTAGCACTGACATACGCCTCACATCTTCTCACTTAGTCCCAGGGTATCCAATGCTATTCTCATCTCTGTGGGCACCTTTCATGTATGAGTGGGTGTAAGTAAGCACTCATATACATACACTAAAATTAAATAAGTAAACCATATGGTAAACAAAAAAGAAGAGTTACAAAAACCATACTTCATAAATATCATTCAGAGATGATTAACATATGGTACATACTCAGTTTAATTTATAATTGATAATGTGCTTAGTGAGGCACAGCCACTAACAATAATTCATTCTTGTTAGATAGTTTTCATGCTGTGGCAAACTTGGGAAGACACAGTGATGTAACCACCACCAAAATGAAAACGATCATATTTTTCCATTGATCTAAGCCACCTTGCTGATCATTTTGGTTCATCAGTTTCCATATCCTTAAACCTCTTAACACCCAGGTATCTCATTTCTCTCATGTAGATTTGTCACTGTGAAGCACCATATAAATTTAACTGAACTAGCTATCTTTACTTGTAAGGATAATTTTTCATTCAGCAATCCTTTTGAGATCCTTTTTAAATATTGTGTGTGTTGTTTTACATTTTGCAGCTCCATTTTTCTTAATATTCTACTGCACTATTAAAGAAAATAATTCTTCTGTGTACTTGTCTTTATTTTACTTATCAGTATGATTGTCAATAAAGACATGATAAAAATTTGTACCATGGAACTGAATATTTTTTTCTCAACTTGGTAGAATGTATTATTTAGTATGTACTTATTTACGTCTGTTATTCTGTTGAGACAAGAGGTTATCACTGTAGTCCCGGTAATATCAAGTGAACTTTCCGCTTTACTTCTTTCTGCAGACTCCTCTACACCCAAATATTGGGAGAGAGGTGATCTATCAGGCTTTTCTCTGGACTCGTTTCCTTCTATTTGTTTTGTCCAACTCTGATGTGTTAGTTTCTGTTTTATCTTGTTTTATTCTATTTTCTATAGACAATTTTTAATTCAGCAACATGGTTCTCTGTGAAGGGATCATATACAAAGGTATGACCTAGTTGAGATGCAGACATGACACACACTTTTAATCACTTTGACAGACTTTTAGCCCTCAGACTGGAATACAGATGTACCTTTAGTATGCACCTTTAACCCTAAAAATTGAAGTCTAGTTGAGGGGCAGTTAAAGTGATGAATATCAGAAAGATTTGACAGAATGAGGCAGAGATAGGATATGTACAACTTTCAGGAGAACAGACAGAAAAGAGCAGTGAGGGAGGGAGAGGGTGATTGATTTTTGTTCAAATTAGTTCATTTCACTTTAGTTCAGTTCGGGGCAGTTCAATTTGGTATAGTTCAGTTTGACACAATTGAGCTCAATTCAGTTTGAAGCAGGGTTTTAAGAAGTTCAGTTGATGGAGTATAGCGGCAGTCTTTCCAAGTAGAACTATTCACTCAGAAGCCAAGAGAAGCCACTTTGCATCAGTTTGGAGTGGAGTTTGAGCTAGGAGAGCTGTGTTGAACCAGCCTTCCAAAGTTCAGCAAGAGCTAGAAAGAATAAGTTTATTCAGCAGTGATTCTTGAAGGCTGAAACATTCTAGGCCTACCTATATTAGCAGACAGAGGCAGAAGCTGAAGCAAGGCCAGGGCTTACAGAAGAGTAATCTGTATGGAGGCTAGAAACTTCCAGGTCTAGGTCCTAGATAGTCAGAAAGGCTCAATCCAATCCACATATTGGCATATCTTAGGTACAGCTCTTGTCTCATCACTTCATCTAAGAAAATAAAAGTGACATCTACATTTACAATTTTTTTCTTAGAACCCTGTTTGTTTTCTACTGAGAGACAGAAATGGGGTAGATCTTGATGGGAGGATACACGTGGAGAAACTGGGAATAGAAAAAGGGGGAACTACAATCAAGATTATTATGTGAGAAAAAAATCTATTTTCAATAAATGAGAAAAGATAGTTAAAAATTAGAAAATGATATGGTTCTTCTGTACTGTACTGAATATTTATATTTACTAGAAAGGTATATATTAGCAGGAAAAATTGGGATGGGAGATACAGGATCATCTGTTCTCTGAGCATTGATACTTACTAATATGGGGTCAATTATGCCCAATAAACTCATAAGTTCAAAATATATTTTAATTATATATATTATTGTTTTTTATTTATTTATATTTCAAATGTTATCCCCTTCTCAGTTTCCCCTCTACAAACCCCCTATCCCATCACCCTCCCCCTACTTCTAGGAGGTTTCTCCCCCTCCTACACACCCACTCCAGGCTCAATACCCTACACTGGGGCATCAAGCCTTCACAGGACCAAGGGCCTCCCCTTCCATTGATGCCAGATAATGTCACCCGTTGCTACATATGCAGCTGGAGCCCTGGGTCCCTCCATGTGCACTTTTTGGATGGTGGTGTAGTCCCTGGGAGCTCTGGAGTGTCTGGTTGGTTGATATTGTTGTTCTTCCTATTGGGTTGTAAACCCCTTCAGCTCCTTCAGTCCTTTTTCTGACTCCTCCAATTGGGTCCCCATGCTCAGTCCAATGGTTGAATGCAAGCATCTGCATCTGTATTGGTAAGGCTCTGGCAGAGAGGCTCTGGCTATATCAGGCTCATGTCAGCAGGGGCCTCTTGGCATCAGAAATAGTGTCTAGGTTTGGTAGCTTCAAATGAGATGGATCTCCAAGTGAGGCAGTGTCTGGATAGACTTTCCTTCAGTCTCTGCTCTACACTTTGTCCCTGTATTTCCTTTAGACGGGATCAATTCTTGGTTATAAATTTTAAGATGGGTGGGTGGCCCCATCTCTCAACCGTAGAGGGTGGTGGTGGGTGTTTGTCTAACTTCTGGATTTGGTCTGTGTAGGTTCATTTTCTCCTTTGTTGGGCATTTTGCCTAACTTCATCCCCTTTGGTTCCTGGGAGCCCCTTGCTTTCCAGGTATCCAGGACTTTCTGGTGGCTATTCCCTATCCCTATCCCTCATTGCTACACACCTCTGTTCAATTTCCTGACCCTTTGTGCATCTCCCTTGTCTCTTCTCACACCTGATCCTGCCTCCATTTTATCTTCCCTCCCCTCTACTTTCTTCCTCACAAGTCCTTCACACCCTCTACCTTCCACAATTATTTTATCCCCCTTCTAAGTAGGACTAAATCTTCCACAGTTTGGTCTTCTTTCTTCTTGAGCTTCATATGGTCTGTGAGTTGTATCCTGGGTATTCGGAGCTTTTTTCCTAATACCCACATATCAGTGAGTACATACCATGTATGTTCTTTAGGAATAAACACAAACTCCATCAAAATAAAGGAGTTTTTACAATGTAACAAAGAAATACTGCTTCCTAATAAATGACTGTATCCTATATAATCACATCTGTTAAGAACATGGATAAAACATCAAAAAACAGAAAGATTCATCCTGCCACTGTTACTTTGGAAAATATTTACAACATGTAGTGGGATTTTGTCCCATACTTTAGACTATCTAATTTTATGTTCATAGTAACTTAGCTTTATATCTGAAAAAAAAACAACAACATTGCATTAGTCACTGATATTTTGACTTGATCCTTGTGAAGAGATTAGACTGTTTACTGTGATTTTCACTTTCTTTTATTTATAAGCTGCCTTCTCTCAATGACACTAAGTAGATAATGAGCTTTATTCTAAGGATGAAGCCAATCCATGTGAATGTAAGATTTAAATATTTCTTACTATTTAAAGCTGTTGAACTCGTTCAAAATTTAAATTGCTATACTCTTGGAAAGTTCTTAATTTTACAGTCATAAAAAGTCTTTTTGGTAAATGTCTATGGAATTCCTATTGTACTCTGAAACTCTGAAACCTTAAATTATTTTTCCAAATTGTAATAATTTATAAAACTTCAGAAGCAAAGAATGGCCTGTGGGTTGACTCACAAACATGCAGATCCATGTGTGCTCTTTTCTGGTATGGGAGATATAGGTAGGGATATATATACATACATATATATATATATATATATATATATATAGAGAGAGAGAGAGAGAGAGAGAGAGAGAGACAGACAGACAGACAGACAGACAGACAGAGACAGACAGAGAGACAGACAGACAGACAGAGAGAGAGAGAAAGGGAGAGAGAGAGACAGAGACAGAGAGACAGAGACAGAGAGAGAGAGAGAGAGAGAGAGAGAGAGAGAGAGAGAGAGAGAGAGGCATACATGATCAGGTCCAAACTAGCAGGTATTTTGTTGTTGTTGTTTTCTTTTTTGGTTGCATTATTTTATTTACTTATGTATTTTTCCTTGAACAGATAACAAAAACACAGCTAGGATAGATTATAAAACACTTGGTTCAAACTATACAGTTTAAAATTTGGAACAATTCTGTAATACTGCACGTGAAAATTCTACCAATTGACAATACCATGATATTCAGGAAATGCAAAAATCTCAAATACCAAAGAGTTTCACAAAAATAAAGAAAAATTAAATTAAATAAAATTTGTATAATGAATAATTTAAAGAAGAAAACTATCATTCAAGCAAGAAATTTCAGATTCCACTAATATTTTAATAATATAATAGGTAATATTACATATATCATATACAATATATAATAAGATATGAAATGTTCTGGAAAAATATATCAATTTAAACAGTCTAATTCTATTGAGATCATTTGAACCTTGGAGGAAGTGAAAGATCCAGACGTCATACCAGAGAGAAAAATTCTCTTGAGGGTCATAACAAATGAGTGACTGAGCCCTGGTGTCCTTTAGGACTGGGATGATTCCTAGACGACTGTTTTACAAGCTAAATTCCATAAGCCCATGGGTGTTACTGACCCTACATAAAACTCGCAGGTTTCCTGGCATCCCTCAATACTAGTACTGAAAGGTCTGTGTCGAGACTACAGGTTTTCGCCATGATAATATCAAAGGACCATGTATGTATCTTGCTGTTTATGGAAATTGTATCATATATTATTTTATTCTGCAAGCCATGTATACATTATTAGAAATTATAGCATTGAAAAGTTATATTCAATAATCTTTCTAAAGGTATTTTCAATCCTCTACCAATGTCTGCTCTCTCTGTCACAAACTTCACCAGTTCCAAATTTGCTCTGACTGGTTTCCCTGGGTTAGAGATTTATTACTTCTGGCTATCTGTCCCATTCTCCATAATCTATGTGACAGTGTTCCTGGGAAATTGCATGATACTTCATGTTATTCGAACTGAGCTGAGCCTGCACCAGCCCATGTTCTATTTCCTGGCCATGTTAGCCCTCACAGACCTTTGCATGGGGCTGTCCACCGTGCACACGGTGCTGGGAATCCTTTGGGGCTTGATTCAAGAAATCAGCCTTGATGCCTGCATTGCACAGTCTTACTTCATTCATGGTTTGTCCTTCATGGAGTCCTCGGTCCTCCTCGCCATGTCCTTTGACCGCTACATTGCTATTTGCAACCCTGTACGCTATTCCTCCATCCTAACCAATGACAGAATCATAAAAATTGGAGTGGCCATTTTATGTAGGAGTTCTATGCTCATTCCTCCGGTTATTATCCGCCTGAAGTTCTTAAATTACTGCCGGCCTCATTTTCTCTCCCACTCTTTCTGCCTGCACCAAGACTTGATTCGAATGGCCTGTGGGGACATCCGTTTCAATAGTATCTATGGTCTAGCTCTGGTGATCAGCAACCTGTTGCTGGATTCAGTGCTCATATTAATGTCATATATTATGATCCTGTACACAGTTCTGTCCATTGCATCCTGGGAGGAGAGAATCAAGTCTTTGCAAACGTGTGTATCTCACATTTCTGCCGTTTTGGTTTTCTACATCCCCATCATTGGTCTGACCATGGTTCACCGCTTTGGAAAACATCTCTCTCCATTGGTTCATGTCCTTATGGGAAACGTTTACATCCTTTTTCCACCTTTGATGAACCCCATTATATACAGTATCAAGACTCAACAGATTCGATTAAGAATTCAGAGATTGTTTTTGAAGGGGACATAGATCTGCTGCTGTGAATATATTTGAAAGTCAACATGCAGTTTTACAAAAGGTGAAATTCAGTAAATAACTGTAACTAGATGTACTCGCTACTGTTCAGTGATGCTTTACATGCTGTAGATCCTTTTCTTTTCTCATAGGTGCTTTAAGACATTGCAATTAACTTTTTTAGCACTGTAGTTGATATCACAAACTAGACTATGCAAATAAAAATGTAATGTACTCAGAATCACTTTTAAACATGATTTTAATGCTTTTAAATTTTTAAGTAAACATATTTTCCACTTCCTTTAAGTATCAAATTGATTCACTTATACATAAAATCTATATCAAAATATAGTTTCAAAAAATGTAAATCTGTAACTTTTGTCACTAATTGAATATGTATATTTATTCTTTCATTCATTATGAAGTTGATATCTTTGGTTTAAAAGCCTTTTCGATTACTATTGATCATTATTTATTCGATCTATTTTTGTTCATCTAAACAACATATTTATTGTATTTGCAAAATCAAATAATTGGTTCAGCAACTTAGAATTTCAGAAACGAGAAGCCTATGAGATTGAACTGTTACTAACTTAACATAGTTAAACAAGAGACGTAATCGCAGTGCTGTGTTGACCAACACCCCCACAGCTTACAAAGTCCCCACTTTGGGTGCTAACAAGAGACATTGTGACAAAACCAATAATGACTAACATAGGAAGACCATTCAAATCCTATGAAAATATTGATTTTTGTCTTCTCACACTCAAATCTCCAGTGCCAGGTAAAATATTACTGTGACTATATAGCAGAAATAATGATACAACTCAATATCTACATAAAAATTCTGAGGTAGATATTATTCTTTATTCTGTCAATAGGCTTTCCACCAGCCAATAAATGATCTCTTAATTTTTAGCAGGGATTTATGATGCGATCTGGATCTATTCTCCGCTTCATTTATTTTCAGTGACTATGCTTTCCTGCCTCTCTTCTGTTTCTTTTAGTTCAAACTGGTCTGGCATTTGCTGAAAGTTATAAAACATTGAACAATAAGCAGGAAACAAAAACGTCAAAATGAACCACATATTATAGGGCATGTTTTTTAATGTAACTGACTTTAAAATATTTATATAATTTACAATAAAAATATAAAATGTTATGTACAACATTTATTCATTAAGTTAAAGCAAGATTATTGAGGTATAACAACCTGATTACTATAAGATGTACATAAAAATTTGATGAGAAAAAAGGAAATGCACTTAAGAGAATATTTACTATCATGAATCTGCCATCATAGCCAAGATGATGAATATTTCTTCTGTACTTCAGTGTTTGCTACATGTTATTGCACTCACTCAAATTCACAGCATATGCTTATGTCTGTCATATAGTTCTGGAAGTTAATAAGGTCACATAAACTATATACTACCAGTTTAATTGTTTTGCATCTTTTATTTCACTTACAGTAATATTCTTCAGATAGCTATGGCATATACTAACAGCTCTGATTTTAAGTATTTATATCTTTACTATTATGTATGAAAACTGCCTCACAAAGGAATAAAATTATTATTTATAACAAAATGTACAAAGCAGATTTCTTAAGATCACAACTTATAATTTCTAACAGTAAACCTCAGTCAACATCTCTACAGAAAAAACACTAAGAAAAAGAGTTTTAAGTGTCTCAAAAATAATGGTGAGACAATTTAGTTTGTAGTTAACATTTTTGCTACACCTGCTATTCTATTTTACTGCATAATTATTTTACAACTCTTGCACTTTATTTTAATGCTCCTCATATTGCAAGTTAAGAATTTAAGGTTTTCAAGAAATTGAGACCATCATTTTTGAGCCAATATTATAATACAGCCAATTCTATTGTGGTAATACTTTCATTTTATTGAATGAAGTTTGCTGCTGAGAACTTTCTGTTTGTTACTTGCTTTTGTAGTGCTAACTCCTCTTCACATTCTGTTTATATAGAGTATGTGTAAAACTCCAACCTTTCCTCTAAAAGTCAGCCATGCTTTCAACTTAAAGGGTATCTTGGCTAGTATAGTCTAAATTAATTAAACAATCTTTCTGCCCATTGGAAGTTGATAATATTGGACTAATGTATCCCTTTCCTCCACAGGTCTCTAGTTCACACCCATGTGCATCTTACCATAAGCACCAAAATAAAAGGTGGTCTATCGCTAGGATCCTGTGAGAGCATGAGGGAAAACTATATCTTAATTTTGGTGTTGCCTAGGTTATCTAGTTGACATTTACACCTTATTTCTTTCCTTGGTGATAGAGTGCTTCTTTGGCCTCTGTTGAGCTGTAATAGGCTTTTTTAACTGTATTCAGTGACTCATTTGTTGACTTCATCCATAGTCCCCATGCTTTGAAGCCTGTTTTCTTTCCTTTTGTAGACTATGACATTTATATCAAGAATATTGCATGGATACTCACCTGCCCAAAGCCTTCAGAGATTGGCAAGTTCAGGAATAGGAAGTGGCCATGGTTAGTGAGCTTCTCACAGTAGGATAAGAAACACTTTAGAAGAAGAGAAGAAATACAGGCCTCTTTCACCCTCTCTCACACTCGTCATGCTACATGGGCATCAGCACTCCATTCTCTCTCTGCAATGATTGATATGGTGTGTCAGGGATTTTTCTTAAGATAGTCAAGCAGATAGTGTAATATTGGCATCTGTACCATTGATGCACATTGGGTGTCTATCTTTCATAGCCCAACAACGTGAACGTTGAATACATTACCTTTCTGTGCCTGTCTCTTTTCCTCTTTTCATGACAAAAAGATTCTGCTGGCTTTCTTTTCTTTCTGTCCTCAACAGCTTTCTACATCATTATCCCAGCCAGTTTCAGCCTTTTCTGTAGTAGAAACTAAAGACAGCAGGACTCTAGAGAAAGGAAAGGAAATCTAATTCCATTCAAAGATCAAAATATACTTAAAGTTAAAAAGTACATGGGATGTGTATCAACTTTATACATAATACATGTAAATATGCACAAATGTCTGCTCTCAATCAGCAGTGTGATTATGGTGCTTTCAAAATCTCAACAATTCTTAATTATAAAATAAAGTTAAGAAGTCTTCATTATTTATTTCAGTTTTGAGGTTACAATATAATTATATAATTTCCCCTTTCCTCCCTTCAAGCTCTTCCATATAGTCCTCCTTGCTGTCTTGCAAATTGATGGCCTCTTTTTCCAATAATTGTTACATGCATGTATGCGTCTATGCATACATACAGATTGCTAAATATAACCTGCCCACTTTCTGAAATGTTACTTGTATGTACATTTTCAGGGCTAAACACTTGATACTGGATATGCAATTAGTGTGCTTTTCCCTGGGGAAAATGATTTTTTCCTTCTCTTATTCCTTATCTGCCTTTATTTCTTCATGAGGACAAGACCTCATGAGCTTTCCGTCATCCACTGTGCTTTGTTGATTATTGTTGTCCATGTTCAACTCATGTTTGGACAATTATTCGGTGAGAGTTAATGGGTGTGGTTTCTATTAGTGAGAGACACTGTCTTGTAGTAAAATCCCTTATTCTCTTGTTCTGACAAGCTATCTGTCTTATGGTCTGCAATGTTCATTGACCCTTAGGTGAAGGATCTGTCTTGTAAATGTATTTATTGTTACTGAGCTCCACAACTCCACCTTATAATTGGTTATAGTTTTCTGTGATGGTCTCTGCTTGTCCCTAAGACAAATTTCTTTGATGAATGGTAAACATCACACTTATTTGTAGATATAAGGAATCATTCAGTGACTATGCTGGTTTAATGATGTGGTAGTTGGAGGTTCTTCTCAAAGATTCACAACAGGGCTAGTACTTCTAAGTCATTCATGACATGTAAAACTTTCATCAAGAACACAGCTTTTAAAACAACTGCTGCTACATATTCCGCTGGAGTCATGGGTCTGTCCATGTGTACTCTTTAGATGGTGGTTTAGTCCCTGGGAGCTCTGGTTGGTTGGTATTATTGTTCTTATGGGGTTGTAAACCCCTTTAGCTCTTTCAGGCCTTTCTCTAACTCTTCCCTTGGGGATCCCAGTCTCAGTTCAACGATTGGCTGTAAGTATCCGCCTCTGTATTTGTCATGCTCTGGCATAGCTTCTCAAGAGACAGCTATATCAGGCTCCTGTCAGCATGCATGGCCTTGTTGGGCATCAGTGAGAGGTAAAGCCCTTAGTCTTGTTCATGTAATAGTCACTAATATTACTGTTTAATACATATGTTTATAATTAAAAAATAAATAGAGATAAAGTATCTTCCTATTTTATAATAATAAGCCTTCCTATAATAAAACCTATTGTAAAATAGGTTTTAAAGTAGAAACAGAGATTTGATTCTTAGCAATGTAGTGCTTAGTCATAAGTCCTCATTATATCCTAGAAACTATATGTCTTGATAAGCGATATATGTTATTTCATTAAATAAAATTATTCAAAGTCGCAGGATTCTTGATTCATCATTTAAAAATTATTTATTTATCTTATGTATGTGACAACAGTTTCACTATCTTCAAACACACAGAAGAGGGCATCTGATCCCATTGTAGATGATTGTGAGTCACCAGGAGTTGCAATCTCTAGAAGAACAGTCAATGTTCTTAATCACTGAGTCATCTCTCTAGGCCCTCTGTTCATGACTTTTACATTGTCTAAGCTAATTTTCTGTATAATTTTCACAACGTTTCCAGTAACACGGTAACTCTGTTTCACCCTTGTGCCTTTTTCAAATCCACTTCCCTAGTTTCATTTTGATATGGATGATGTACATCATAATGTTAAATTTCATGACATATGTGCTGTAGATTCCTAATCAATGAAAAGAAATGATCCAGAGTCACCACAGTCTGTGAAAGTCCATCACTTAGGCTCAGAATCCAATTGTTATTTCACATCGTGATTTCTCAGGGTTTAATTTCTTCATCTTGAAAAGGAAAGGTAAAATACAAAACAAAACCAACAAAAACAAAAGATGAAAGCAGGCACACACACACACACACACACACACACACACACACACACAAATGCACATGAACATGAACATGCTCACACACACACACATACACACACACACACTCACACACACACACAAATGCACATGAACATGAACATGCTCACACACACACACATACACACACACACACACTCACACACACACACATATTCACACCCATAGATACACATATACCCCTACACAAGCATATGCCTGCACACAAACACATGCATACATACCCATATACAGATTGCTGCATTCTCTTTGTGTGAATTCTGACTGAACCATTCAGTTATTGGTTCTCAAAACCCTTTCTGCATATGTAATCAGAGACATTTACTTTTGTCTCGTACTTTGCCAATTCAACTGGTCAATAGTTGTTAAGAATATCTGTTGCTGAAGCCTGTTTTTGTAAACAGAAACATATATTTTTAAACAACATTGATTTTTATCTTTCCTTATATGGATGTGTCTGTATGTATGCCTATCCCAGCATATATGGTTCTAATGGAGGGTGCTGGACCTCTTGGAATTACAGACAGGTTTCATTCCAGGGATGCAAGGATTGTTCAAGATATGGAAATCCATCAACATAATCCACTATATAAACAAACTTAACGAAAAACCCACATGATCATGTAATTAGATGCTGAGAAAGCATTTGACAAAATTCAATACTGCTTCATGATAGAAAAGATGAAAAAATTAGGAATTCAAGGCCCATACCTAAACATAGTAAAAACCATATATTCCAAAGTAGTAGGCAATGTCAAACTAAATGGAGAGAAACTTGAAACAATCCCACTAAAATCAGGGGCTAGACAAGGCTGCCCACTCTCTCTACCTACTAAATATAGTACTTGAAATCCTAGCCAGAGCAATTAGACAACAAAAAGAGGTCAAAGGAATAAAAATTGGAAAGGAAGAAGTCAAAATATAACTATTTGCAGATGATATGATAGTATACTTAAGTGACCCTAAAAGTTCCACCAGAGAACTCCTAAATCTGAGAAACAACTTCAGCAAAGTGTCTGGATATAAAATTAACTCAAACAAATCAGTAGCTTGTTGTGGTTTGCCCTGGAGTTATGTGTATTGTGATGCTAATTCCACTGCCTCAAGGCAGCTGCCTAGTCATCTACTCTGGAATCAGATGACCTCACCAGAACCTTCTTCCCATTGAATTTGTAAAATACAGGTGAGGGACAGGTACAAGATAGAAGAAGGCCTGTCATTGGAGGAGAAGAAAGAATGGGTGGAAGAGAAGTTTGAAGGAAGAGGAGACTGGAATGGAAAGGAGGAGAGGAGAGGAGAGGAGAGGAGAGGAGAGGAGAGGAGAGGAGAGGAGAGGAGAGGAGAGGAGAGGAGAGGAGAGGAGAGGAGAGGACAGGGAGAAAGAGAAGCTATGGCAGGACAGTATGGCGGGTGATGTTAAGATTCCATGCTGTACCTTTACAGGTTGTTAAAAATGTTCTTAAGGGATGGATGGTACTGGGCTTTGTATGTTTAGGTGGGCAATTATATCTTACCAATTGGATCAAAGATTATTGTGTTGCGTGTTCTTTTATGTGACAATTTGAGTGAAGCAAAGTGTGCAGTGGCAGGAGACACTGGGCCGCCAAGGAGTTGGGATGTGTTTCCGCCAAGATATCTAGCAGATATCTTGGGACACTGCAGTGTGACCTAGCAGGATAAAAGACAACCAATACCTTTTTAATTTTTTTATATTTTTACAACAACAATAGCCTTCCTCTACTGAAAGAATAAACAGACTGAGAAAGAAATTAGGGAAATAACACCCTTTACAACAGTCACAAATAATATAAAATACCTTGGTGTAACTGTAAGCAAGCAAGGGAAAGATATGTATGACAAGAATTTGAAGTCTCTGAAAAAAGAAATTGAAGAAGATCTCAGAAACACCTGCTGACAGGAGTCTGATATGGTTGTCTCCTGAGAGGCTCTGGCAAAGCTTTACTGATACAGATGAGGATGCTTGCAGCTAATTGTCAGATTGAGCACAGGGATGCAATGGAGGAGTTAAAGGACTGAAGGAGCTGAAGGGGTTTGTAACCTCATAGGACGAACAACAGTATCAACCAACCAGACCACCACCCACCCTGGCCCTTCCAGGGACTAAATCACCAACCAATGAGTACACATGGAAGGACCCATTGCTCCAACTGCATATGTAATGGAGGATATCAGTCTTGCATCAATAGGAGATGCTCTTGGTCTTCTGAAGGCTTGTTCCCCAGTATAGGGGAATGCCAGGGCATTGATGTGGGAGTGGGTGGGTGGGAGTGGGAGCATCTTCATGGAACAGGTGGAAGGGGATGGGGAATGGGAGAGTGGGGAAAGTAAATACATAAAATATCTAGTAAAAATATTTAACATGGGTGCTGGGAACCAAACTCAAATCCTCAGCAAGAGTAAAAAGTGTTCTTCACCTTTGAGTCATTTCTCTAGCCTCTGGCTGTATACCTGAAACTATACTAACATGGATATTCAAGAAAAGACTGAAATAAAACCAAGGTCTCAGAGAAACTTTTAGACCAAAATGATCAATAGTAATGTAAAACTGAAACAATCATTGTAAGGTTAATTTCTCTTCTTCACTGTGAGCATTTGAAACAAAATTTAAATTATATCTATCATATTTGTTAACAGAAAATTTGTAATACAATTAAACATTTCTACTAATATATTATTTCAAAGTTCCTCCTTAGTATTTTAGGTAAGTTAAGATGGGTAACACAGGGCATTATGTCATGTACTGTGTTGTAAAAGAAGATAGTATGTAGGCATTATTTTTTGCTAAAGTCTCATAATTGAATGTCATGTCAAATACATTATTTTTGCTTGATTTCATAATTTACTTGGTGGCATTGATGGCAATTAGCTAAGAAATTATTTTTAAAGTTTTTAAATTTATGACATTAAAATAATTTGCCTTAAAAATTGTTTTTACTGAAGCCAAATATAAAGCCATACAAATTAATTTGTTGATCAGAGTTCATGGCTCTGAAAGGAAATGCATATCACAGTTGGCTGGGATGAACTAATTCAACAATTTTCTATTCATGTGCTTTGCATTTTTGTACAATAGAGAAACTAGGAGAAGGTAACTAAAACACATATAGCAATTATATATTTTGCGCAGTTGTATAAAGGAAAATATATTAAATGGAAAAGTAAATAGATATGGTAAAATATTTTGACTTCATGAGTTCTGTATAAAGAACTGTTTATTGTTATTCATTACTTGATTATAATTATATAATAAAAACAATAATACTGACTTGAACCAAAGACACGTAATCTATAAGAATTTAACACTGTCTATTTTGCTAGAAATTGTAATTTTTATTAAGATACCAAAATATTTCCAAAATATCTTCAAGTGCTTTTAATTTTTTATAGTTTTTATGGAAAAACTAGAAACCTAAGCTGTTTGATGTCAACATGGTTTGAATTCTGTCAACAAATTACCTTGTTCATAGAAAAAAACTGAACAACTTTCTCCTGAATTTGCTTGGTCTTTACTCCATAAATGATGGGGTTGAGGGAGGGTGGTAGAACCACATAGAGGTTAGCAAGGAGGATGTGAACATGCAATGGTATGCTGTCACCTCCAAACCGGTGAGCGAGAGAAGAAAAGAAAACTGGGGTATAAAACAATAGGATGACACAGACATGAGAGCCACATGTACTCAGAGCCTTCAGTCTGGCATCTTGGGAAGGTATTTTATACACAGAACAAAGTATGAGAGCATATGAAACAATAATAAGTACTACATCTAGACATATAGAAAATAGAGCTACAACCAAACCATAGTAAATATTGACTTTGATGCTGTCACAGGCCAACCTGGCAATGCCCATGTGTTCACAGTATGAGTGATGAATGATGTTCCTCCCACAATAGGTGAGCCTATAAACAAGAAAGATCAGGGGGAAGCAGATGAAGAAACTTCTAGTTACTGATGCAATGCCCATTTTGATGATGACAGATGGGGTTAGAATGGTGGTGTATCTTAGTGGATAGCAGATGGCCACATAACGGTCAAATGCCATGGAGAGCAGAATACCAGACTCTGTCACAAAGATGAAGTGGAGAAAAAACATCTGAGACACACAGCTAGCGAAAGAAATGCCTCCAGCTTGGAACCAGAAGATTGCTAATACTTTTGGAATAGTCACTGTGGATAAGAAGATATCGGCTAGAGCCAACATAGATAGGAAAAAGTACATGGGTTCATGAAGACTACGCTCAGTGGAGATCAGCAATATTAGGAATGTATTGCCTACAACAGCTACAATGTACATACAAAAGATAGGGATGGAGAGCCAAATGTGTACATCTTCTAGTCCTGGGATGCCAGTCATGGTATACCAGATGTCTCTGAGATTGGTGTGATTTAAAGATGTTGAAGATGTCATCTTTTACTCTCTTTTCTGACACTGGGAATGGTGATGGGAAAAAAATCATGAATCATGGTTATCTTTGACTTAATTTCTTGAGAAATTAATTTAGAAATGACTAGAGAAAGAATTATGCAAAGAGTAAAATAATAAAATAGGCAATGATGTTTCAATCAATCATAATATATAGATAATAAAGCAGGAATATTTTATGAACAGGAAAATAAACCCAAATTTTATAACATTTGTACTAATGGCAATGGAGAAAAGTGTAAAAATTGCACAAAACATAAATTTGTTTGATATGGATTCTAGAAACTGTTCTCAAACTACTATGTTAGCATCAAAATGCAAGTCTGTGAAGCGCTTTTGCCTGACTGATATTTTCTAATGTTTATCACATTTCTCTTTTCTGGAATTTTTAAGATGTAGTCAGGATAGCATTGTGGTCTTTTTGAAGATGAACTTGAGACCATGTGGCCATCCTGACAGGCTAAATTATAATCTTTAGGGTGGGAATATTATTGAGTCAATCCTACCAACCTCCCATACTTTAATGTGTAACTTGTCATCGAAGAGTTTGATACTTTTATTCTTTTATCAACTTGTATCCAAGACTTTAGGTAGTCTTTACTGGGTAAAATGCCACATTAGCTTAGCACTTTAATTTCACAACTATGCTTTTGTATTTCATGATTGCAATCTGTATTTGTTTCTGCTAAACAGCCATTTACCATATTCTACCTCAGCATACATTAGCTTTCTTCCTTTCTAATTTCATACTTGTATCATATATTCCACATTCCCTGTTTTTCAAACCTTTTATGTACATTATATTATGGGTTCTTATTTTATTGTTGATATAATAATTTTACTTGATGACACAATATTTCCTTGATAATAATATTATTATCACTATCATTAGACAATGTCATCATTATTGTTGTATTACATAACAGTTGAAATAAAAATTATATTAAGTCACCATGAGAAAAATTCAAAGGAATTAATGAAAGACAAGTCATTTTGTGTTAACAAGTGTTGGCAACATAAGACTGAAAACAGCAGAAAGTTACCAGACAGATACCTGTAAAAAGGATCATCACTCAAGTATATAACTGAGGTAATAAATGAATATTAGGAAATCAGTTTTCTTAGTTAAGGCCCGAGGAATGAGATATTCATGAATTGAAGGAACAATACAATTAGACAGCTATAGAATTAAAATTCTATCATGATAAAAGAAATTCAATGGAAGTGGTTTTTGTAATTCTATTGAGAGAAATAAATTTAGAAAATTACAAAGGATCATATGGAATATTTTCAAAAATTTTATATTTGATCCAGATCTATTAATAAAACAGAAAAAAATACTTACTAAATTCAAAATGTTTTTAAAAATAGAGTTTCAAAAATGATAAAACTGACTTAAAAAAGTGTTGTGCAGCACAAATGCATGTTAATAACTATCTATTAGTTGTAAAAAATCTAGAAGACATGATAAGAAGGATGTCTTTTCTGAGGCTATTTCTTGTTTTAAGCCCAAACTGCCTTGAATCAACCTTTTCTTAGCTTTCCAAATACTAATATTACAGGAGTTTGCATGCATTCATAAGTACATAAATGCTCTTTTATTTTAGTAAAACTAAGAACATTTCATCAAAAAGAGAGATTATACAAGTTCATCTACGAGCCAGCAGATTTCTCATGTGTATAGTTGTTCCCTTTAGGATCCAGGAACTGTTCAGGATAAAGACAATGGGTCTCATCACAGGAGAAGCACAGCTATTTTGCAGTTAGAGGCTATACTGGGTGACAAATGGTTCTGCAAGATGGGAGCAACACACATGAAAAAGCACGTTGGGTTAGAAGACACTCTTGCCTTACTGTTTGATAGTATTAACTGTATATAATTCCAGGTCTTGATCTTTCCAATCTGCTCCTTTTTTAAATTTTTATTTATTTATTTTATTTTTGATCGACAGCCAAGCTTCTGCAATCATACCTTCATGGCTTGTGCCTAACTTTAACATTTATACTCAAAGTATTGCATTTCTAAATGTATATTCATATTAGAATATATTTCCAGGGGACATAAACAGCAGTTATCATAGAGAATGGCTTGGATATCCAGTGGTTATGAAGTAGAAGTAGCATGGTACTCACACTATTTATTTGGACTCTGTTTTCCATCCCATTCATTAAACCCTGACCTGGCAGTCACCAATACACTGCAATGCACATCATTTCTCATTTCTCCCTAAGAATCAATGCTTACCTTAATCAAGAAAATAGTCCACAAAAGGCTTTGGGTTCTACTTATTCTGCAACTAATCAGGAGAAGCCATAAAGCATCATTAACAAATCTGTATTATGCTGTAAATCCTCTTGTGTGTGGATTTCTTACTTAAATATGGATAAATTTAACTTTTTCATCCTCTTCCTAATTATGTCACTTCAAAGCACTTGTCTCTGTTTTATATCTCATTCTACCTTGCAACTCACATCAAAACTATGCTATCTCCAAAAACTTATAATACAAGCACAAAAAATGTAAAGTGGAGAGCTAAATAATTAAAATGTACTATGAGAAATTCTTGCAATGCCAGCCCTTCCTTTGCTGAAACTCGAGTTTCCTCACCGACCACACCAAGGTCCCTTAGGTGTTTTTCTTTTATTTCGGTCTTAAACTAGCAAGGCAAGCTCTAATTGGTCTTAATTTTAAGGGTTTTTAAATGAGACAACTGAAAGTAATAAAGAAAAGCTTTCATAAAAATGGGGTAGAAGAATTGGAATCTAAAACCGTACTCTTCCTGACATGAATAACTTATCCAGCAATTGAGTAGTGATGGAGATTGTACACCATTCACATTCTTAGATAATTATCCCTAATCAAAACCATCAGTTTGAAATGGTATTAAACATTTTCAATGATGCTTTGATAGAATCAAAGCATATTATCTTATCTCTGTTAAATTATACCCATTGATATTATATATAACTTCAACAGTCAAAGATAGACTTCTCTCCCCACCTTGGATCATTAGAACAGCTCTCATGGTCAAGTGTAATATTATGAAAAGGTATGAGGTGACAGACCCATGGTATCTCTAATATGAACTAGGATGTTCTTAATCTGAGAGTACCACTCAGAATATATCCTATGAAGGCAGCAACCTTCAACTCTCCAATATGGAATACTGTAAGCTGCTACCTCCCCTATGCTGCAAGGCTGGATTCTGTGGGATAAGTTATATCTCCTTAATCTAGGTACCCAGAACTCACCCTGGGACTGGCCATATAGTTTTTACACTGCCAAGGGATTCAAGACTCAGTGGAGTTGAGGAAAAACAAGAAAGTGTTTATTGTCCAAATGATACGTTAATTAAAGCAAAACAATCAAGCAATTAAACAAACTAACTGAAAACCAAACGCAGATTGAGTGTGTAGTGTGAGAATGACCTTGTTCTGAGGCAACACGTTGGACAAACTCATAAAAACTCTATCAAAGGCAAAAATTCTCTGACAGAATAGGAAGCAGCCAGATAATGTGCTGCCATTTATAAAATGCATGACTTTTGTAAGAATGTGACTGTTTTGTAGTATTAGAAATCTACAACTTAATAATTTGCAAGGTTCCGAAAACAATTCATAACTCATTGAGGTGAAAAATAATGTGTAATCATCATCTGTTTAATCATCATCTGTTTCCTTTGTGGTGCTAGGATCAATCTAAGAGCTTAGTGCAGACCAGGCAAGTGCTGTGCTACCAAGACCATACATAGTCATCATCTAAGAATTTTAAAGATTCTTTCTGTATAAAATTGAGTGAAATGTATTTATATATAAGCATATTTTATCCATTAGCCTGTCCATAGATTAGTATAAGAACAGCAATATGTAGGGAAAACAATCTCCTCTACAATATGAATGGTCTTAGCATGTCTCAGTTTAAAACCTATTTCCATGTATCAGTTATTTAAGTCCATACAAATATCGAGTGTCATTATCTACCCCTAGATTAGGTAATTGCACAAATACCATGTAAACAAATTTAAAACTATGCAGACCACTGAATATTATTTGTGCAAGAAAAAACTGGTATCTTAAAATTTAGGGTGATCAATAATATAGAAACTAGTTCTTTAGTATAGTAAAAGCCACTCATTAGAAACTTGAAAGTGTTCAGTATATTATTTCCTACATGTGAAACCTATTCAATATTATAATATGGCTTACCTTTGATGAATTTTACCTATGCTAGATAATAAAGAGACAAAGGTGCATCATCAGTGCTCCAGAGCTATGGGTTTATGAAAAGGGCTTGGTTTTTACAGGGATCTGTGGGAATGCATAAGCAAGATTGTAAGGATTAACAACTTGCCACTAGGTTTGATGTGTAGAAATGCTTGGATGCTTCCTATTTTAAATTATTAGCTTTTCTAATTAATGTCAACAATAAAAGAAAATGGCAAACAATTACACTTTAGAAAAAAAAGTATATCTTCAATTTACATATTCCAAACACAATGAAAAAGAGAGAATACCAAAGCCTCTTGATTGTAATTTTTTAAATCCAAAATCCAAAGAAATTTTGGTGCCTAACATGACCACCACTGACTAATGCAAATGAAATGTTAAAATTAGTTGAAATTAACTTCTGTAATTCAACAAGTATTCAATTAGAAACCTTCTCATAAGGATGATTTTTTAAAAATTCATTTTGGTTTCTAAATTGTAGAAGAATGCACTAACTAAAGGCACCTTGCAAATTAACAAATCTCTAGGTGTTCAGATTCATGACCCATAACTTCTGTACTAATTATAGCAAGTGCCCAGAAACAGTTGTGTTCTGTGTACCCAGATAAACAATTTACTGTTCTTAGAAATCTGAGAAATATATTTTGATTTTTGTTAATTTGTAAAGGGAATAGACACATAAATAGGAATATTTGTTTGAGAAATTTTAACCATAGAAAGAACAATGCTGAGATCAGTTCCTCATTGTTTGGTGGCTTTTGTATGGCACTGCTCCACACATCCCTTCAGTTACAGTTATGACAATTCAGCTACGTCTTTCTTTAGTATCACACAGGGTCCTTATGCAGCTATCTCTTCCTGTTGCTACTAATTCTTCCCCTAGTTCTTTGTGATACCTGCATGGGATTTGCCTTCCGAAATTTAAACTATTCTACCAAGGCCATGGATGATGAAGAACCCCATCAGCTGATGGTGTCAGGGCAAGGGTAATAGTGCCTCATTTACGACTAAAATCCAAAGCAGCTCTATCTTATTTCATTTTTCCTTTCCTTAAAGTAAAATAAGGTACATGTAATGATAAATTATAAAAGGAGTTCTAACAACAGAACGAGAAACAGCTGAAACATTATGAAAAAAAAATCATGGATAATGTTTCAAACCACAGATAATATATAAATACTTTTGCTCTGTTAATCTTTATACATGTTCTCTATAATGAATCTATGTATATGTAGACTCCATAGGTTTTCTGCTAAAATTTTAAAATAATGAATTTTAAAATTCTTTCACAATTTCACACATTCTGATCATTCATTCCTCTAACTCAACTTTTCTAAGATCATTCCTACATTCTCTCTCTCTCCTTTCTCTCAGTCTCTCTCTCTCAGTCTCTCTCTCTCTCCTTTCTCTCAGTCTCTCTCTGCTCTCTCTCTCTCTCTTTCTCTCTCATTTTGTCTCTCTGCGTGTCTCCCTCTCTCTCTGCCTATCTCATAAAATAGATAACCATAGAGTCTATTTGGTATTGACCAACTACTCCTGAGCTCAGGGACACCTGCCCTAGCATTGATCAATACACCTGGTATCACTGCATTAAAGAAAACTGATTTTGTCTGGCTTGACTTTGTGTGGGCCTTATGGATGTTGCTTTTTATATTTTTAGCATAGCCAAGAACCTGATACTGGATAAATCAGAGGCCTAGAGAAAAACCAAATACTATAATTTTTTCTGTTTGTTTTTATTTATTTATTATATTTTTTATATCACAACCTCAGTTTCCCTTCCCTCCTGTAGTCTTAGTCCCTCCTGCCCTAAACTCCCTTCTACCCTCCAATCTGCTCATCATTTGTTTCTTTTAGAAAAGGAAATATCTCCAATGGATATCAAACAGACATGACATATCAACTTCCAGAAAAGCTAGGCATCTCCCCTCCTATAGACATTAATCCTTTGCTTTAATCTTCTAAGGTGCTCAGTGTAGCCAGAAATGCTGAGAGGACTGCACAGACCATGCAAGTGTAAGCTGTGCTATAGCCAGGAACACTTGCACAGAGCACTGTACAAACTATGGTGAGTACACCATGTGCCACAGTCATTGTTTTGTGCCTTACCTTTAAATCTGAACCTCAGTCTCATCACTGTCCCAAGTCATAATGAAAATGTATGCCCTGTGGAAATGAAGCTGAATGTCTTTGTATTTTAAAAAATTCCATTCATTAAGTCACATATGTTTTTCTGGTGAGAATCAAATCATAATTTCAAAGTCGTTTCTTTTTTTATATTAACTTTTTTATTTAATTTTATACTCCAGACTTTATTCCCCTCCAAGTCCACCCTCTGACTGTTACTCTCCCCATACCCCACCCCTGTCTTCATTAGAATGTCCTCAACCCACCCACTCCACCCACCTCACCCACCCTACCAGACCTCTAAACTTCCCCGGGCCTCCAGTCTCTTGAGGGTTAGGTGCATCTTCTCTGACTGAACCCAGACCCTGGGGTTCTCTGCTGTATATGTGTTGGAGACCTCATCTCAGCTGGTGCATGCTGCCTGGTTGGTGGTCCAGTGTCTGAGAGATCTCGGGGGGTCCAAGTTAATTGACACTGCTGGCCCTCATACAGGGTTGCCCTCTTACTCAGCTTCCTCCAGCTTTTCCCTGATTCAACAGAGGGGTCAGCAGCTTTTGTTCATTGGTTTGTGCACATAATCTGCATCTGATTCTTTCAGCTACTTGTGGGGTCTTTTGGAGGGCCATCATGATATGTCCCTTTTTGTGAGTGGCCCATAGCCTCAGTAATGGTGTCAAGTCTTGAGGCTTCTCCTTGGGCTAGATCCTATTTTGGGCCTGTGCCTGGACCTTCTTTTCCTCAGGCTATTCTCCATTTCCATCTCTGCTTTTCTTTTAGACAGAAAGAATTATGGGTCAGAGTTTTGACTGTGGGATACAAACCCAATCCTCACTTGATGCCCTGTCTTTCTGCTGGAGGTGGGCACAACAAGTTCCCTCTCCACTGGAGAGCATTTCATCCAGGGTGCCCTCCTTTGAGTCCTGAGAGTCTCTCACTCCCCAGGTCTCTGGTACTTTCTAGAGGGACATCCCAACCTCCTTTTCCCCAAGCTCACCTGTTTCCATTTTTTCTGTTGGTCCTCAGGGCTTCAGTCCTGTTCCCCCACTTAATACCAGATCATGTTCCCCTCTCCCCTACCACCCCAATCCCCTTTCCCTCCCCTGTTTCTCCCTCCTTCCCCACTTGTGGTTTCCCCCCCCCCCCCGAAGGGGGACTGAGGCGGCTTCACTTGGTCCCTTCAGCTTGTTGATCTTTTTGAGTTCTGTGGATTGTGTCTTGAATAATCTGTACTTTTTTCAGCTAATATCTACTTATTAGTGAGAACATACCATTAATGTCTTTTTGGGTCTGAGTTACCTCACTCAGGATGATATTTTCTAGTCCCATCCATTTGCCTCCAAAACCCAGAATGTCCCCATTCTTAATAGCTGAGTAGTATTCCATTCTGTAAATGAACCGTATTTTCTGTATCTATTCTTCTGTCGTGGGACATCTGGGCTGTTTCCAGCTTCTGGCTATCACAGATAAGGCGGCAATGAACATAGTGAAACATGTGCCCCTATGGCATGGTGGAGCATCTTTTGGGTATATTACCAAGAGTGTTATTTCTGGGTCTTTAGGTAGGTCTATTTCCAATTTTCTGAGGAAACTCCAAATTGATTTCCAATGGTTGTACCAGGTGTCATCCCACCAGCATTGGAGGAGTATTCCTTTTTCTCCACATCCCTGTCAACATGTGTTATCACCTGAGTTTCTGATCTTAGCTATTCTGACTGGTGTAAGGTAAAATATCATGGCCATTTTGATTTGCATTTCTCTGATCACTAAGGACTTTGAACATTTCCTTAGGTGCTTCTCAACCAATCGAGATTCTTCTGTTGTGAATTCTTGGTTTAGTTCTATACCCCATATTTGATTGGGTTGCTTGGTTTTTTTTTTGGTGGTTAGTTTCTTGAGTTCTTTATTTATTTTGGATATTAGCCCTCTATTGGATGTGGGATTAGTGAATTTTTTCCCAATCTGTCGGTTACTGATTTTTCTTACTGACTATGTCCTTTGCCTTACAAAAACTTTCCATTTTTATGAGGTTCCATTTATCAATTCTTGATCTTAGAGCGTGGGCCATTGGAGTTCTCTTTAGGAAATTTCCCCCTGTGCCAATGAGTTCAAGGCTCTTTCCCACTCTCTCTTCTATTAGATTGAGTGTATCTGGTTCTATGTTGAGGTCCATGATCCACTTGGACTTAAGCTTTGTGTATAGTGCCAAATATGGCTCTATTTTCATTTTTCTACATACAAACAGTCAGTTAGACCAGCACTATTTATTGAAGATGTTTTCTTTTTTCCATTGTCCTCTAAAAATTTTAATTGGCTGATTAGAAGTGCAAAGTTAATCCTACTTTGGTTCTGGTAAGTGTTTGGGGACAGCGCTAATCAGAGGTACCTGATACTGCCCTCCAGTGATACTCCAGGCATCATCACTTAGTACAGAATGTACACAGCTGTAGCTTTGCTGCAGCTATAATGACAGATACAGGGAAGCCTGTGGATTCTGCTCTCCTGTGATTTCAGAATTTTGATTTTTAGCCTTAAATGCTGAAATGTTGTCAACTTGTACCATATGCTTTAAATTTATCTTTATTTCTGACAATAGGATTGAAACAATTAGGAATACATTGTTTCTTAAGATATTACTTTTAATGTATATCATGTACAACCAGAGAACAATTAATTTAGTTACTTTACGCATTCAGCTTATGTTGAACTATGGGCCTTTTCCCCTCAACCTCTCATAGCAAGTTTGGTGTCTTGGCTCCTTAGTTATTTGCTCATACAAATACAAAGAATTAGCATCCCCAGAATGGAGACAATGTTGTATACATCATTTTTGGTGTGCCTGTTTTCTCCACTTTTACACACACAGTGCTTAAGTCTTTTTAAATTCACAGTAATGATGGTGATGACCAGAGAAGTTTTGTTTTTAACAAACTTTTCCAGTACCAAGAAATTTCTATTTAGATGTGAACATTATTGATAGGCATTAATAGGTATGGAACATTTCATCTGTAGAGTTGTAGTGAGTTTTGAATGTGTATATCATGAATTTTGAAAAATATACATTGTGGACTAATACGTTTATGTAAACATTTTCTTTGCCCATTGATAATAGCTACTTTGTGTTAGATTATGTCAAACAGCCATCCTAACACTCTGTCAATGCTTCTGCAAAAGGAAAATCTTAAACTACTCCTCTTAGTGATGAAACACAACAACCAGAAAGCTGAACACACTTTTACAATACAATGATAAAAACAAATCTATGTCCCACATATTTTATTGGGTAAATTGGATATTTGACAGACTATACAACATGATAATAACTGTATTTAAGACCATACCATATGTAGAAAACAGGAATAGCTCCCTATATAATCACAAAATAATACGTTAGTGCAGTATATACCTTTCTTGTAAAAGAGATATTGATAGAGCATTTAGTTTTAAATTTACTTTTGTTAAAGTCTTTCCTTAAACATTTCTACAATATAAATGATATTTTAATTGTTCTTTAATTTTATGCAAATATAATGCATATATGACTTTATATGTCTGGCTGAATTAGTGCTTCCATGTATTTGAGATGATATAACATGTATCATTTTACATTACTTATTTTTCTGTAAAAGATTTAAAAAGCTTTATTTCTGAACAAGTGCTTAATTGTAACTTCTCCTGTGACAATTCTACCACAGCATAGTTTTAAGATGCATTTTTAACAAATATACCTAGGGCATTCATGACATTATTTTTTAGTCCCCCTTTACCTTCTGTGCTGTGAGCATGTATAAAAATTAGAGAGTTACATGGGTTCTTGTTTAAGTGACTATTCGGGATCACTCCGTATTTATTTACTTTATTTGTTTTATGCCCTGACATCCTTATCATGACCTTTGCTTCCTAATGAATTTTTGTTACCACTGTTATTAACTCTAAATATGAAAATGGCTGGAATCCTGCAATCCACACTACCCTCTCTAATGACCAAGAGAGGGAATTGCTCTTTTCTCATTTATTTAGGGAGAAATACATTTGATTCACTTCAATAGTTTAACACATGTGGTAATGAGGTTGAATCCTCTGGGTTTTATGCTCCCATTCTTACTCTGAATATTTCACCATTGCATGTTCGAGGATTGCCTAAGAAAGGAAGAGAAACAAAGATTTGCTTCTTTCTGGAAAAAATCAGTCTTAATGAAATACAGATTAGTTTTCAATTCATAATAAAATAATGCACAGATTATTTTCACGCTATGCATGGCACTTTTGGTATTACTATGCAGCTCATTGTATTTAAGCTTTCAAATCATAGAATGTGTATACACATACATATTTTTTCATGTAGATAGGTTACAGCTGAATATTCAAGAGCTTAGGAAGAGTTACAGGACCATAATTGAACAAGACCTAAAATTCTGATCTTGAACTCAGAGCATAAATGATCAGAGACTAAACCATACTGCTGATATGGAATTACACTTTCTCTGTAGTATTATCTTTCCCCATTTCACACAAAAATATCTTACAGGTTGATATGGGATTTTTGCTTTCAATTGCTTGGTCTAAGAGTGTGGGCCCTATTCTTAGTTCTTTGGAGGATGTTAAAAGTGACCTGAATATGGAACAGGAATTAAGCTATCCTTGGACTACTAAGAACTTACCATTATACTTTTACTCCAAAATGACTGTCATTCTCATTCTTAATGCTGCCATGACATGAAATTTTAGGAGTAACTTCAGATGCTCTTAGTTATATAGTTTCTATAAATAACATTAAGATCAACCTTACATGATTACACCAAAAATATGTCTTAGTGAATGCAAGAAAACATCTGGAAAAACCTGTCTTGAATTTGCTTTGTCTTCACTCCATATATTATAGGGTTGAGAGTAGGGGGTACCACCACATAGAGGTTAGCAAAAAGAATGTGCATGTGACGTGGTATGCTGTGGCCCCCAAAACGGTGAGCAAAAAAGGTAAAGAGAGAAGGTGTATAGAACAGAAGGATGACACAGACATGGGAGCCACACGTACCCAGAGCCTTGAGTCGGGCACTTTGAGAAGGTATTCTAAACACCGTATGGAGTATAAGGGTGTAGGAGATTATTATAAGCACAATGTCTAGACCTATAGAAAATAAAGGCACAGTCATTCCATAGTAAATATTCACTTTGATGCTGTCACAGGCCAACCTAGCAATGCCCATGTGTTCACAGTATGAATGATGGATGATGCTCCTGCCACAATAAGTGAGTCGATAAACTAGAAAGACCAAGGGAAAACAGATGAAGAAGCTTCTACTCACAGATACGATGCCTATTCTGCAGATTACTGATGGGGTTAGAATGGTGGTATATCTTAGTGGATAGCAGATGGCTACATAACGGTCAAATGCCATAGCCAGCAGTATGGCTGACTCTGTTACAAACATGAAGTGCAGAAAAAACATCTGAGACACACAGCTAGCGAAAGAAATGCCTCCAGCTTGAAACCAAAAGATGGCAAGAACCTTTGGTGTGGTCACTGTAGATAGAATGATGTCAGCTAGGGCCAACATGGAGAGGAAAAGGTACATTGGTTCATGAAGGCTGTGTTCTGTGAAGATCAGGAGTATTAATAGGGTATTGCCTATTAGGGCCACTATGTACATTGAACAGATGGGGATGGAGAGCCAAAGGTGTATATCTTCTAATCCTGGGATACCAATCATGGTGTACCAAATGTCTCTAAGGTTGGTGTGATTTGAAGACATTATCATTTCTTCTCTGTCCTCAGACACTAAATCTTGGAGCTGAAGGAAAATAGGAAATCATAAAAATTAGGATTATTTTATTATGTTTTTAAGAAATAACACTTCATAGACTTACTAAAATAACAATTGGTTGGCACACGTTTTTCAGTGATAGGCAGAGTTTATTAACAGTCAAATATAAACTTGAAAACATATACTGTTGACAAAGGTGATAATTAAACTTAAAAACAAAACTTTAAATATTAAAGTGAAGTTTACATACTGTGCCAAAA
Source organism: Rattus norvegicus (assembly GCF_021556685.1). Classification (NCBI taxonomy): domain Eukaryota; kingdom Metazoa; phylum Chordata; class Mammalia; order Rodentia; family Muridae; genus Rattus; species Rattus norvegicus. Next base: position 170,517,886 of record NC_141534.1, on the reverse strand, counting down.
GTTTTGTTTTAACATCAAATACGTAAGCAAATCCAAGGAAGGTTGGAAGGTTTTGCACATCATAGCTGTTTTTTTCTTTTATTGGATATTTTCTTTATTTACATTTCTAATGTTATCCCTGTTCCAGGTTTCCCCTCCAAAAACCACCTATCCCATCCTCCTGCTCCTTGCTTCTATGAGGGTGCTCCCCGACCCACTCACCTACTCCCTCCTGCCTCCCAGTCCTGGCATTCCCCTACACTGGAAAAAGAGCCTTCACAGAACCAAAGGCCTCTTCTCATTGATGCCTGACAAGGCCATCCTCTGCTACACATGCAGGTGCAGCCATTGGTTACTCCATGTGTTCTCTTTGGTTGGTGGTATAGTCCCTATTAGCTCTGGGGAGCCTGTTTGGTTGATATTGTTGTTCTTCCTAAGGGGTTGCAAACAACTTCAGCTCCTTCAGTCCTTTCTCTAACTCCTCCATGGGGGACCCCATTCTTAGTCCAATGTTTGGCTGTGAGCATCCACCTCTGTATTTGTCAGGCTCTGGCAGAGCCTCTCAGAATACAGATATTATCAGGTTCTGGCCAGCATGTACTTTTGGTATCCACAATATTGTCTGGGTTTGGTGGCTGTATATGGGATGGATCCCCAGGTATGGCAGTCTCTGGATGGCCTTTCTTTCAGCCTCTGCCCTAAACTTTGTCTCTCTATTTCCTCCTGTGAGTATTTTGTTTCCTTTTTTAAGAAGAATTGAAGCATCCACAATTTGGTCTTCCATTTTCTTGAGCTTCATGTGATCTTTAAATCATATATTATTCACTTATCAGTGAGTGCATACCATGTGTGTGTGTGTTTTGGTTTTTTCTTTTTTTTCAATGGGTTATCTCACTCAGGATGGTATTTTCTAGTTCCATCCATTTGCCTAAGTATTTCATGAAGTCATTGTTTTTGGTAGCTGAGTAGTACTCCATTGTATACATGTACCACATTTTCTGTATCCATTCCTCTGTTAAGGGACATCTTGTTTTTTTCCAGCTTCTGCCTATTATAAATAATGCTGCTATGAACATAGTACAGCATGTGTCCTGGCTATATGTTGCAATATATTTTAGGTATATGCCCAGGAGTGGTATAGCTGGGTTCTCAGGTAGTATTGTGTCCAATTTTCTGAGGAACCTCCACAATAATTTCCACAGTTGTTGTACCAGCTTGCAGTCCCACCAACAACAGAAGTGTTCCTTTTTCTCCACATCCTTGCCAGTATCTACTACCACCTGAGTTTTTGATCTTACAGTTTTATTTTGTTCATTTCTTGATTCTTAATCAAAATACTCTATTACTAAAGTTATAGAATTGTAATGGTCAGGATACTCATTTTTTTAGGAGCCCAGTATTACTGAAATTCATGTTAATCCTACAACCTAATGTAAATCTTTTCATTTGGCAATATGCTTTTTAGGATTATTGTAAAATATTCTTTGAAAGTAAAAAGAATGTACAAAGTGTTTGCTTTGCTGTAATTACTAAGTGTAACACTGGAAATATATTCTTGTTACATGATCACAGTACACAATTTTTCAACTAAAGCAACACATGAGTATTCTTTTAGAGCTAACTCAGAATATATTGAATATTTTGTCCTATTATTTTCTAAATCTCATTCTCTTACCCCAGTGTTTTCAACAATTCAAATTGAATTGTTAGACTAATTCAATTTACTCCATTAAATCTCAAAACCTCAGATGACAAGATATATTGGCAAAGATATGGAGAAAGAGGAACACTCCTCCATTGCTGTTGGGATGGCAAATGGTTATAACCACTTTGGAAATCAATTTGGAGCTTTCTTTTGGAGGCAAACCTCAAGACCCAGAAATACCACTTTTGGCAATATACCCAAAAGATGCTCCACCATACCATTGAAGTACATGTTCCACTATGTTCATAGAGGCCTTATCTGTGATAGCCAGAAGCTGGAAACCACCCAGATACCCCAAGACAGAAGAATGGTACAGAATGTGGACATCCTGGGTTTTTTAGGGAAATGGATGGAGCTAGAAAATATCATCCTGGGTGAGGTAACTTAGACCCAAAAAGACATGCATGCTATGTACTCACTAATATGTGGATATTAGCCAGCAAAATACAGAACATCCAAAATACAGTCCACAGAACCCAAAAGGATTAACAAGCAGACAGGTCCAAGTGAGGATGCCTCAGTCCCCCTTGAGAGGGCAAAGAAAGAACCCATAAGTAGGGAGGGAGAAAACCTGTGAGGGGAAGGGAACAGGTCAGGGGGAGAGGGGACCAGGATCTGGTATTGGGTGGGGAAAAGGACTGAAGCCCTGAGGGATAACAGAAAGAATGAAAATAGGCTTACTAAGGAGGTAGGAAGTTGGGAGGACCCTCCAGAATGCACCAGAGACCTGGGAGGTGAGAGACACTATGGACTCAAAGTGGAGGGCCCTAGATGAAATGCCCTACAGTGAGGAGAGGGAACTTGTAGAACCCACCTCCAGCAGAAAGACAGAGCATCAAGAGAGGGATGGGATTGCTATCCAGCAGTCAAAACTCTGATGCATAATTGTTCCTGTCTGAAAGAACTGCAGGGATGGAAATGGAGAAGAGCCTGAGGAAAAGAAGATCCAGGGATGGGCCAAAAGAGGATCCAATAAAAGGGGAGACCCTAAGCCCTGACACCATTACTGAGGTTATGGGGTGCTCATAAAAATGGACCTATCATGACTGCCCACCAAAACACCCAACAAGAAGCTGAAAGAATCAGATGTAGATATTTATACCCAACCAACCAACAGAAACTGCTCACTCTTGTGTTTGAATTAGGGAAAAGCTAGAGGAAGCTGAGGAGGCTGGGCAACCCTGTAAGAGAACCAGCAGTCTTAATTAACTTGAACCCCTGAAATCTCTCAGACACTGGATCACCAACCAGGCAGCATACACCATCTGATATAATTCCCCCAACACATATACGCAGATATATATGTTCAGTCAGAGAAGATGCATCTAACCCTCAAAAGACTGGAGGGACTCCCCAGGGACTTTAGAGGTCTGGCAGGAAGGGTGGTGTGGGGACATCCTAGTGGAGACAGGTGGCATGGGTAAGAGGTATGGGATGCTGAACACAGTAGTAGGGTGGACCAGGAAGGGAATAAAATATTGAGTGTAAAAGTTAGAAAAATTTAAAGAAAAGAAAAAGTAGAATAAGGAAAGAGAAAAATTAAAAAAAATCTTATAGGCTACTCCTTCAACCCTTCCAGGAGGAACAACAGTATCAATTAACCAGACCCCTCAGAACTCCCAGGGACTAAATCTCCAACCAAAAAACATGCATGGTCCAGTCCATTGCTCTGGCTACACATGTTACAGGGGACCTTTTCACGTGGTATCAGTGGGAAGTGAGACAGTTGGTCCTTAGGAAGCTTGGTGCCCCAAAGAGGGAATGCTAGAGGTGGGAGGCAGGAGTAGGTAGATGGGTGGGGAAGTACCCTCCTAGAGGCAAAAGGAAGGGGAATGGGAGGAGGGGCTCATGGAAGAGATGTTAGGAAGGGAGATAATATTTGAAATGTAAACAAATAAAATGATTAATAGATAAAAATGCTTATAGACCATGTTTATATGTTAGTGTTTTCTTTGTTTTCATTTCTGATCAAGTATATTCATAGAGAAAAGGGAATTTTCTCGAACAAACTGACAAAACACATCACAACATAAAAATGAAAAATTTTTGACCAACCTTGGATCATCTTATGCTGAATAAATAAGCAAATATTGATCATGCATATATTCTGTATCAGAAACTTTTCTAAGAAACTTTTCTGTATCTAAAACTTTTCTATTTCTGATATCTAATAAGATATCAGATTGGATAAGTAAACTGTGACCTTTAAGTTCATATGAAAGATCACCTAGGGGGTTGGGTTAGTTTTCTATGTTAATAAACACCAAATTAAATTATTATTTTGCAATACTTGAAGTGTTGTTGGGATAATCTACCACCACACATATTGTATTGATTGGCTATGAAAGTGTGTCCCTGTACTCTTAATTATTGATTGGTGTCTGGACACCATCAGGTACTGGCAGGATATATAAATATTTATTCAGTCCTCACCTACCTAAGGCATTCTCTGGCTTCAGTAAAAATCTGAAGCACAGAACACATGAAACCAAAATGTGAATGCTTCACTCCTTCTTTAAAAGGGGAATAAGAATACCCTTGGCAGGGAATAGGGAGGCAAAGTTTAGACAGAGGCTGAAGGAACACCCATTCAGAGCCTGCCCCACATGTGACCCATACATATACAGCCACCAAACTAGATAAGAGGATGAAGCAAAGAAGTACAGGCTGATAGGAACCAGATGTAGATCTCTCCAGAATATGACAAATACATAGGCGAATGTCAGCAGCAAACCACTGAACTGAGAACGGGACCCCCATTGAAGGAATCAGAGAAAGGACTGAAAGAGCTTGAAGAGGCTTAAGACCCCATATGAACAACAATGCCAACCAACCAGAGCTTCCAGGGACTAAGCCACTACCCAAAGTCTTTAAATGGACTGACCCTGGGCTCCAACTGCATAGGTAGCAATGAATAGCCTAGTTAGAGCACCAGTGGAAGGGGAAGCTGTTGGTCCTGCCAAGACTGAACCCCCAGTGAACGTAATTATTGGGGGTGGGCGGTAATGGAGGGAGGATGGGGAGGGGAACACCAATATAGAAGGGGAGAGGGAGGGGTTAGAGGGATGTTGGCTTGGAAACCAGGAAAGGGAAAAACAATTGAAATGTAAATAAGAAATACCCAAGTTAATAAAGTTGGAGGAAAGAAAAAATCTGAAAGAGAATATCTAAGTTGGAAGTAAGGCGTGCGTGTTAGTGTTGGGAGGACTTCCAGGCAGAAAAAGGGACCCTTGGAAAAAAGAAAGGTAGGAGAAAATCCATCAGACAATGAGGGATTTACTGCAGTGGAGCAGAAAGGTACAGAGCTAGACACATAGGCTTGAGAGTCATGTTAAGTTTAGATAGCTGGTTGGGAGACTGCCCTAGCTAAAATGCCTAAGCTTTATTCTATTTAAAAAAGACTTAGCCCAAATGCTTGAATTGCCCTAGATCCCTAGAACAAACGAAACTCAAGACGGATGATCAAAATGTGAATGCTTCACTCCTTCTTTAAATGAGGAAAAAGAATACCCTTGGCAGGGAAGGGAGAGGCAAAGATTAAAATAGAGACTGAAGGAACACCCATTCAGAGCCTGCCCCACATGTGGCCCATACATATACAGCCACCCAATTAGACAAGATGGATGAAGCAAAGAAGTGCAGACTGACAGGAGCCGGATGTAGATCGCTCCTGAGAGACACAGCCAGAATACAGCAAATACAGAGGCGAATGCCAGCAGCAAACCACTGAACTGAGAATAGGACCCCCGTTGAAGGAATCAGAGAAAGAACTGGAAGAGCTAGAAGGGGCTCGAGACCCCAAAAGTACAACAATATCAAGCAACCAGAGCTTCCAGGGACTAAGCCACTACCTAAAGACTATACATGGACTGACCCTGGACTCTGACCCCATAGGTAGCAATGAATATCCTAGTAAGAGCACCAGTGGAAGGGAAAGCCCTGGGTCCTGCTAAGACTGAACCCCCAGTGAACTAGACTATGGGGGGAGGGCGGCAATGGGGGGAGGGTGGGGAGGGGGACACCCATAAGGAAGGGGAGGGGGGAGGGGGATGTTTGCCCGGAAACCGGGAAAGGGAATAACACTTGAAATGTATATAAGAAATACTCAAGTTAATAAAAAAAAAAAAAAACAAATGACTACAAAAAAAAAAGACTCTGTCTTTTTTGGGGATTTAGCTCAGTGGTAGAGCTCTTGCCTAGCAAGCGCAAGGCTCTGGGTTTGGTCCCCAGCCCCGAAAAAAAGAAAAGAAAAAAAAAAAAAGACTCTGTCATTATTTATATAGCTGGTGGGTCGGTGAAAGTCCTGTTACAATGTGCTCCTTATGTTTGATCATTTCACAGATTTCTCTTTGTTATTTTTCCTCAGGTCGATTGTACTATCTATATTTCACTGTCCTGGCACTCCCTATGTAGACCCACCTGTTTCTGTTTCCTGAGTGCTGGGATTAAAGACCTGGGATCTTATCCTTGCACATGAATCTATTCTAATGGAAAATATGATTTTTTACCTGCTTTCTTAATCACTTACTAATAGACTTCCTAAAATATATTTGGTTCTTTATCAATAAAAAATAAATTCTACAATGGCAGGAGTATGTTTTCAGCATGTGACTTAATATATTCTTGAGAAAAATATATATCAGTCAGCATTGAAGAGAGATGTGGTGACTAACATTTTTTTTCTCTGCAAAGTGGATTTTCTAGGTAAACTAAGACTAAGCAGAACATAAACATAATGTTACCAACAAGACAAAATGGAGAAATGCGTCTATATAGTGGATGAAATAATGAGTTTTTTTGGTAGGTAAATCAGTCATGAAAGAAAGGAAATAGATTATCTTGACATAAATCATCTAGAAAAAATAGTAATAAGAAGTAATATAAGAATTTCAGAAATTAGAAAATAAATACATGAATGTATTATTATTTAGAAATAGTAGACACATATTTTGTTTCTAAAAAGAGCTAGGTGAATTAAATCAGAAGGTTGTTTCGGTGTTGCACACTGCACTGGAAAGAGAACTCTTCCTTAACTATTCTACTTTTGGCTTCCTTGATCCATCGCAGCAATGCCTTCCTAAGACGGTATCACAGTTCTACCTTGGAGTGAAACTGCTATTCTTCTTCTCTTATATTGCTTTAATCATCACTACCATTTAACCATCATCATATTTATCTTATAAATTATTGTGTTGAAAATAAGAATGAAAGGAAAATATTAAACCATGGCCAGTGTTTATAAAACTTTCAATGGATTAATGAGGGCCAAGCTTTCTTGAACTACTAAGTGTTTGACATGTTGGATGGCAACAATAGTAAGTCACCATTACTGGTGACAGTGGGAAAGAGTCATCCAAGTAAAGAAAAGCTACAACATGAAGGATCAAAGAATACTGGAATTTTTCTTTTAAAGTTAAAAAAGATGAAGGCCTCCGATTGGTCTATGTCAGATGACTTAAGTGATGAAGAGGTTGAGGGAAGGATCTGAACAGGCACATTTTGGAATTAAAAATATGTCATAATAAAAGAAAAGTCAATGAATGTTGGCATTCTAGTCCCCCACCCCATTGACCCAAAATGAAACAAAGGAAAATACTAAGGTGCATGTGTCAGAGTTTTGGAAATACTAAGTTGTAAACATATCTGTATAATAAAATAAGAGCAAATTCCTATTTGTTGAAAACCTCATATTAAAAAATAGCTAAAATTGATCTACCATAAGATCTAGTTATATTACTTACTCTGGGCACATACACAAATGATTCTACATCTCGTTACAGAGGTACTTGTTCATCCATGTTTGTGCTGCTTTATTCATAATAGCCAGATTGGAAACAGTCTAGATATCTATCAATTGATAAAGGAATAATGAAAATGCTATGCATTTACATAGTGCTACACTATTATTTGGATATTTAGGAAAATGAAGTTATGGATAAAACTAGAATCAAGTATCCCGAGTGAGGTAACTTTACAAAAGGGACACTAAAAGAGGAGAATTAACTAGAGAGGAAGATTTCAGTACAGGGTAAAGTAGGAAACACAGAGGGGTTCAGCTGACTCTAAAGACACAACTATAGTCCCGCAGAATTTCTTAAAATATTTACATATATGAGAGATGTTTCAGTCATCATAATAATGGAAGAGACAGTATACCAACTGGACATTTTATGCCACCAAGTTAAACTTACACTCAGAATGGGCTACATATTGACCTGTTGGCCAAAGAGGCCCCATAAACCAAATCCCTCACAGGCTATTCCCAAGGCTGTTAGTTACCTTCTACAACCTAACAGCAAGACTCTATTAGTAAAAACATCACTCACTTACGTCATCAAACACTGAGAAACTGAGCCACTGTCTACGTGGAAACACCACCCCTACTCACTAGAAAGGTAATCATGTATATCACCTATTTATAATATTCTGTGACCAACAATATTGACCAGCATGCCAAAAATATGAGTGTAAACAGTGTCATAAATGTTATGGGAATAACCAAAAATGTTTGACTGGATGTAGAGCACATTCTTAGAAATGAAAGTTATACTTAATATTGCCAAAGTATCAAGAACCTGAGACAAGATAAGCTATAGGCACCAGGAGAAAATGTATAGTTGTATTCTACTACAGGAACATAATAATAAAATGACTATTAATGCCATGTTGCTGAATCCACAGATAATTACATCATTTTAACCTACATCAGAGGAACCTTTTTTGAACTGATGTAAAGTAACAAAGACCCACGACTGGACAAGGTTCAGAGAGGAAGAAATTGTGAATGTTCTGACCTAAATAAGTTGTCTTTATAAGAGTGTCCCTTTTAGGCTCAGGAATCTATGAAGAAAGGGAGTTGTTAAGATTGTAAGAACTGAAAGTGTTGGTTGACTACAAGAAAATAATGTCATCCAGAGGCAACAAGAGTGAAGCACATATGAAGTGACAGAGATGTGACAGGATACACAAGACCTGAGAGCTGAAAACAGATAGACACACCGTTCTACCCATAACCAAGAAGCTATCTTCTTTTCATACAGACTAGAAAAGGAAAATTCAGTTTTTTTCCAAGGCAGCGACACCGCATATATCAAATACACTCTAGGGCATTCCTTTTGTCCACAAGTTGGATAGAACAAAGCAGATCACATGTATTTTTGTGTACATCATAGTTTAGTTTAGTTTTTGGCTTAAGGTTGTATGTGTGCATATGTATGTGTGTGTCATATTGCTTTTATTTGATTTTCATTTTTTGTTTTGTTTAGTTTCACAAGACATATAAACACACACACACACACACACACACAGAGAGAGAGAGAGAGAGAGAGAGAGAGAGAGAGAGAACAGAGAGATACAGAGAAGAGAGCATGAAGTTATTTGGGGAGGGAGTTGGAAATGATAGAAATGCAGAAACAGGTTGCAAAGGGTAAAGACTATTAGAAATTATATTTCATAATATTTTAAGTAAGTTAATAAAAACTGAAAAATTCAATGCTTTTGCAAGGTGCCTAATTGAGAAAAAACGTGTTGTGAACCACGGACAATTAGCCATTAGAAATGAGGGTCCTACAGTGGGATGATAAAAATGTTTTTTTCTGAAACAGTGTCTGGCTATATAACCAATAATTCAGGATCAAGGGATAATAAATCAGAGAAGCCAAATACTACTACAAAACATGTATAATTCTCTAGCAGAGTAAGGTTATGTGGGTGGGTGGGGCAATGATTCTCAAGAATAGACACAATGCCCAGAATTCAAATGAAAAAGTGCATCTTTGGACAAGAAAGCATGTTACTCTATACTGGCTAGGTAAATGGTTCTATTTTTATTCCTTCCAATTTGTTTAAAATTGCTTATACCCAAGTCTCCTCATTTAGAATTTCATCTCGTCTATTCACTTTTGTAATTTCCTCTCAAATATACTGGAAATCCTACATTTAAATGAATATAAATTAAAATATGAAACTATTGGGCTTGTGAAAATAAATTGTTCATGGAAAATATCTTAGATAGTGCTGATTAAAATTAGCAGAGATGGCGGCATGATTCTTGGAGGATGTAGTTCTCACCTACAGTTATTTAATGCTGACTTAAGTATCAACCAGGATCCCCATACCTTTGTGGAAATGACCATCACGTCTCCTTTCTCCCTGGGTTACTGCTTAGGCCACTCCATTTACAGCAGTTACTCTGTCATGAAAGTCGGACATGTTCCCATTGCTTATAGTGGGAAACTAAAGTCACTGTCCTGCAGAAATGTCATAGCATGAGCAGGCATGGCTTTAAAAACTGGAATATTTTTTCCTAGGGATTAGAAATGTACTTACAATGAAATGGCACACAGGATATTGTCAAAAAGTAGCAGTCACCAACTCTCGAATGTGAGATTCTAGGTGTTCTTACCTTTCTTACTTAGCAACTGTGAGCTCTCTGATGCTATGTGAGATGGTCGTCTTTCCTGGATGTAGATACTCACACTCACTCAGATGCCTGTTATATAGCATTGTCATTCCCTAGAAGCCCAGCCCTGGTAGACTTGAGGTATCTAAGAAAATGAGCATGGTCTTTTGAGCCCTGGATCCTTAATTAAGACCTAACCAGGACCAACCAATGAAAATTAAAAACAAACAAGGAAGACTATCATTCAGAGGCCATTTTCATGGATTAAAACAAAAATCCTACCAGCACTAACATACCACACTGAAACTATTCTGAAAGAATGACCTAGAAATAGTTTGATCTATAATATCTTTTTTCTTTTAAAGGTTCAACATGAGTAACAAGAGACCAATTACTCAAAGGCTGCTTTCTAACTACTTCTCACATCTGGGGCTTTTTATTTTAATTTTGAATACAACCTACATTGTTTCTGTGAAACTGTTGTGTGCCTTGTGAGTTATAAGATATTTCAATCTGGTTGGAGAAGCTCACTGTTGTAGGCCTTTTAGAGTTGAACTCTTTTTCTATTAACTGTGGAATGGTAGGTATTTGAGGCCCATGCAGTTTCCTTATAAATAGGCAAGGAATCAGTATCTTCCTTAAGTATCTTTTTATTCCACTATAATTTTTATAAAGTTCTTTTCTTCTATTCTCAAGAACAATAATTTATCTTCTGGGATCTTCGGAAATAATATTGGTTGTCAAAGATTTATTTCTAAAACATCAATTTTAAACATTATTCCCAGTCTATAAAAACAAAATATTTTATTTGAATACTTTGGAAAATATTTGGAATACATAAATTTGAAAGTATGAAAAAATATGTTGTTAAATAACAATTAAGAATTATGTGTTGATAACTACATTTTCTTTTCTCATCATTGATAACATACTGACAATAAATATAGTCACAGGAGAATTAAGTCTGTTTTCAAAAATTCAAATTTCCCCAAGAATCAATTCTTCACATATGTGGAGAAACAAAACCAACAAGTCCTATTCATTCCTAAAAGCAAACAAATATGAACAAGTTTATTTCATCTGAGAAATAAAAGACATCTTTAGAGTAAAAAAAACCAAATTTATACGATATCTTTCCACAAATCCAGACCTATGAAGGATAATAGATAGGAAATACCAACACAAGGAGGGAAACTACACCCTAGAAGAAGCAAGAAAGTAATCTTCTTGCAACAAACCCAAAAGAAGAGAGTCACACAAACATAATTCCCCCTCTAACAACAAAAATAACAGGAAGCAACAATCACTATTCCTTAATATCTCTTAACATCAATGGACTCAGTTCCCCATAAAAAGACATAGACTAAGAGACTGGATATGTAAAAAGGACCCAGCATTTTGCTGCATACAGGAAATATAACTCAGTGACAAAGACAAACACTACCTCAGAGTAAAGGGCTGGAAAAATATTTTCCAAGCAAATGGTCCCAAGAAACAAGCTGGAGTAGCCATTCTAATATCAAACAAAATTGTCTTTCAACCAAAAGTTATCGAAAAAGATAACAAAGGATATTTCATGTTCCTCAAAGGAGAAATCCACCAGTATGAACTCTCAATCCCGAATTATCTATGCTCCAAATGCATGGGCACCTACATTCATTAAAATAAAAAACCTTATTAAAGCTCAAAGCACACATTGTACCTTACAAAATAATAGTGGTTGACTTCAACACATCACTCTCAGATCATGGAAACAGAAACTAAACAGAGACACAGGGAAACTAATAGAAGTTATGAACCAAATGAACTTAGCAGATATCTATAGAACATTTCATCCTAAAATAAAAGAATATACCTTTTCTCAGCACCTCATGGCACCTTCTCCAAAATTGACCATATAATTAGTTATTAAACAGGCCTCAACAGATGCAAGAAGAGGGAAATAATCCCGTGCATCCTATCAGATCACCAGGGACTAAGGCTGGTCTTCAATAACAACAAAAACGACAGAAAGTCCACATACATGTGGAAGCTGAACGACACTCTACTCAATTATCAACTTGTCAAGGAAGAAATAAAGAAAGAAATTAAAGACATTTTAGAATTTGATGAAAATGAAGGGACAACATACCCAAACTTATGAGATACAATCAAAGCCATGCTAAGAGGAAAACTCAGCTCTGAGTGCCTCCAAACAGACACTGGAGAGAGCATAGACTAGTAGCTTGACAGCACACCTAAAACCTTTGTAACAAAAAGAAGCAAATACACCCAAGAGGAGTAGAAGTCAATAAATAATCCAACACAAGGCTGAAATCAACCAAGTAGAAACAAGAAGGATTATACTAAGAATCAACAAAACCAGGAGCTTGTTCTCTGATAAAATCAACAAGATAGATAAACCCTTAGCTTGACTAATCAGAGGGCACAGAAAGTGTGTCCAAATTAACAATATCAGATATGAAAAGGGAGGCATAGCAACAGAATCTGGGGAAATTCAAAAATAATCAGATCCTACTATAAAATTCTATATTCAACAAAACTTGAAAATATGGAGGAAATGGACAATTTCCTAGACAGATGCCAGGTACCAAGGTTAAATCAGGATCAGATAAATCATCTAAACAGTCCCTTAATCCCTAAAGAAATAGAAGCAGTTATTAAAACTCCCCCAACCTGAAGAGCCCAGAACCAGATTGGTTTAGTGCAGAATTCTATCAGACCATCATAGAACAGCTAATATCAATACTCTTCAAACTATTCCACAAAATAGAAAGGAACACAACCTACACAATTCATTCTCTGAGGCCACAATTATGCTTATCCCTAAACCACACAAAGACCCAAGGAAGAAAGAGAACTTCACACCAATTTGCCTTATGAATATCGATAAAAAATACTCAATAAAATTCTCACGAACCAAATCTAAGAATACATCAAATTATCATCCACCATGATCAAGTGGGCTTCATCCCAGGGATTTAGGGATGGTTCGATATACAGAAATTCATCAAGGTAATCCACAATATAAACTCAAAGAAAAACACCACACAATCGTGTTGTTAGATGCTGAGAAAGCATTTGACAAAATTCAACACCCCTTCATGATTAAAGTCTTGGAAAAATCAGGATTCAAGGTCCATACTTAAACATAGTAAAAACAATATACAGCAAACCAGTAGTGAACATCAAACTAAATGGAGAGAAACTTGAAGAAATCCCACTAAAATCAGGGACTAGACAAAGCCGCCCACTCTCTCTCTACCTACTGAATATAGTATTTGATGTCCTAGTCAGAGACATCAGACAACAAAAGGAGGTCAAAGGGATATAAATTGGGAAGGAAGAAGTCAAAATATCATTATTTGCAGATGATAAGATAGTAATCTTAAGTGACCCCAAAAATTCCACTTCAGAACACCTAAATCTGAGAAACAAATTCAGCAAAGTGACTGGATATGAATTTAACTCAAACAAATCAGTATCCTTCCTCTACTCAAAGGATAAACAGGCTGAGAAAGAAATGAGGGAAATGACACCCTTCACAATAGTCACAAATAATATAAAATACCTTGGTGTGACTCTAACCAAGCAAGTGAAAGATCTGTATGACAAGAACTTCAAGTTTCTGAAGAAAGAAATTGAAGATCTCAGAAGATGGAAAGATCTCCCTTGCCCATGTATTGGCAGGAATAATATTGTAAAAATGGCTATCTTGCCAAAAGAAATGTACAGGTTCAATTCAATCCCCATCAAAATTCTGGCTCAATTCTTCGTAGAGTTAGAATAAACAATTTGCAAATTCATTTAACAAATAACAAATAACAAAATACCCAGGATAGGAAAAACTAATCTCAACAATATAAGTACTTCTGGGATAATCACCATCTCTAACCTCAATTAGTATTACCGAGCAATAGTGATCAAAATTGTATGGTATCGATACAGAGACAGGTAGGTAGATCAATGGAATAGAATTGAAGACCCAGAAATGTACCCACACACCTATGGTCACCTATGATCTTTGACAAAGAATCTAAAAATATCCAGTGGAAAAAGATAGCATTTTCAATAAATAGTGCTGGTTCAACTGGCGATCCGCATGTAGAAGAATGGAAATCCATCCATTCTTATCACCCTGTACACAGCTCAAGTCCCAGTGGATCATGGTCCTCCATAGAAAATTAGATACACTCAAACAAATAGAAGAAAATGTGGGGAAGAGCCACAAACACATGGGTACTTGGAAAAATTTCATGAACAGAATATCAATGGCTTATGCTCTAAGATCAAGAAATGACAAATGGGGCTTCATAATATTGCAAAGCTTCTGTAATGCAAAGGACACTGTCACTAGGACAAAATGGCAAACAAAAGATTGGGAGAAGATCTTTTCCAATACTAGATCTTATAGAGGGCTAATATGCAATATGTACAAAGAACGTACAAAGATAGACTCCAGAGAATCAAATAATCCTATTATTCAAAAATAAGGCACAGAGCCAAACAAAGAATTTAAAGCTGAGGAATACCACATGGCTAAGAAGCACCTAAAGAATTGTTCAACATCCTTAGTCATCCAGGAAATGCAAATCAAAACAGCCCGGAGATTTCACCTCATACCAGTTAAATGGGTAAGATAAAAACTCAGGTGGCCACAGATGCTGGTGAGGATGTGGAGTAAGAGGAACACTCCTCCATTGTTCGTGAGATTGCAAGCTGGTACAACACTTCTCGAAATCAGTCTGGAGGTTCTTCAGAGAATTGGACGTTCCACTACCTGAGGATCCAGCTATTCATCTCCTGGGCATATACCCAAAAGATGCTCCAACATATAACAGAGACACATGCTCCACTATGTTCATAACAGCCTTATTTATAAATAATAGCCAGAAACTGGAAAGAACCCAGATGTCCCTTAACAGAGGCATGGATATAGAAAATGTACATTCACACAATGGAGTACTACTCAGCTATTAAAAACAATGACTTCATGAAATTTATTGGCAAATGGATTGAAATAGAAAATATCATCCTCAGTGAGGTAACCCAATCACAAACAAAACAAAACAAAACAAAAAACAAACAAACAAAAAAATCCCCGACAACACATCTCATGCACTCATAAAGGAATATTAGTCCCAAAACTCAGATTAACTGAGATACAATCCACAGTCCACATGAAGCTCAAGAAAAAGGAGGACCAAAGTGTGGATGCTTCGGTCCTTCTTAGTAGAGGAAACAAAAATATTCATAGGAGAAAATACACAGACAAAGTTTCGAGCAAAGACTGAGGGGAAACATCATCCAGAGACTGCCCAACCTAGAGATCCAGCCCATACACATACAGCCTTCAAACCCAGATAATTTTGCTGAAGCCATGAATTGCATGCTGACATGAGCCTGATAAAGTTGTCTCCTGAGAGACTCTGCCAGAGCATGACAAATACTCGCAGTCAACCATTGAACTGAGAATGGGATCCCCATTGGAAGAGTTAGAGAAAGGACTGAAGAAGCTGATGGTGTTTTGAACCCCATATGAACAGCAATACCAAACAACGAGAGCTCCCAGGGACTAAACCACTATTCCAAAGACTATATACATGAAGAGACCCGTGGCTCCATCTGCATATGTACCAGAGGATGTCCTTGTTGGGCACCAATGGGAGAAGCCCTTGGTCCTGCTAAGCCTGGACCCCCCCAATGAAGGAGAATGTCAGGGAGGGGAAGAGGAAAGGAGTCGGTGGATGGATAGGGGAACACCCTCATAAAAGAAGTGGGAGGGTCATGAGATCATGATTTATTGACAGGATAACTGGGTAAGGAGATAACATTATAAATGTAAATTTAAAAATTCAATTAAAAATATTTAAAACTTGTATGTAAGAAGCAAGCAAATAAGAATCTTGGATGATTTATTAGGTGATACTTTGACTAGAATGATATTGCCTGAAAATGAGTTATATAAAAATTTATGCGTGTATATACGAAAAAACCCAAGAATATGTATAGACTAGTAGAACAGGGTAATAATAACACTAGGTGTCCACTCTTAAAAGGAAAGACTTCATGGAGCTTAAAGTGCTAAATATAATTTTTTCACTAAATTCGTTCCTTAAAAAATCTTAATTAGTAATGAAATCTTATTTATTCTTCATATTTTATTCAAACCAAATAAACCTACTGTTTCAGATAGATATATGTATTCTTACATAAAACTAATTTTATTTATATTCTCTTGATTTTATGAAAAAAGTATTTTATTTCCTTGTGCACACTTAGTTGTGATTTATAAGTTTTATTATGCTATAATTTGGATTGTATTGTAACAACTTAATCATGATCATTTATGATAGTTTTAGTTCATGCTCATTTTAAATCCTGTGAACATGTACACAGAGGCTAGTGAATTTGCTAACAGAATCGTACAAATCAATATGTGAGGCTCCACTGTATTCAAATGCTTAGAATTTTTAAATGTTCTCTAACATTCCACCATACTTACTCTTTGATAAATATACTGCTACCACTAATTGTATGTATTGCTGTATGAGAATTTTGCAGTTTGCTGTGCCATCACACAATGGCCAAGAGGAATAGCTGCTACTATAACATTTATTTTCAGAGAAACTTAGGGACTTTATTCCATTTCAGTTGTTGCAAGTAGTATAAACAGTAATGTGGCTAAAATCTGTCTCTGGTAGTCTTTCTGCTATATTTACAGTGAAAAAAATTAACATTTGCATATTCCAGAATTTTCTTCTGAGAAAGAAGAAATAAAGTAAAAAATCTTTAGGATTACCAGATTCATTACTCATTGTTATTTGTTAAAATAATAACAATAAACAAAGTTGTTATTTTCATCTTATACCTGGCACTAGAATTTTTATGTGGGATACTTTTGTCTATCTATCCATCCATCTATCAATGCAAATTGAAGATGAAATACAAGAATGAAAGAAGACTAAATACTCTTGACCCAAACAAAACATCTTAAACACAAAACTTTAACTTGTAACCCAAATGCTCTCTGACTGATTTATTGTGATAATGAAAAAAAAATAATGTTTTGGACACACACTACTCTCCATTTTCTAGTTTTACAAGAAAAAAGGAATACTGGGCAAAATTATATAGGATTCTGTCTCCATTTGTTTGGTATATGAACAAGAGTTATATAAATGTGTCAACATAAAATTGAAAGTTTTTAAAACATTTTGAATTATGTACGCTGTAACAAAAATGGAAAAAAGTACATAAAGCAATGTGTCCTTGTTCTAAACAAAATAAGTGCTGAATATAATTCACTCCTTTTTTTATTGCTCAAAATTGCTGTAATTGCCCTAAGAAATGAGGACTTGATTTAACATTTACATTGTAACTTCAAATACTCTTTGAATATGGAGAAAATATTAAGAGCAGAATTAAGCTGTTTGGTTTAGATCAACAAAATGACTTGCCCAAAGAAAAGACTTGGATAACCCTCTCCTGAATTTGTTTCGTCTTCACTCCATAAATGATGGGGTTGACACTGGGTGGGACTACCACATAGAGGTTGGCAAGGAGAATATGCACATGCAGCGGTATACTGTGACCCCCAAAACGATGAGCAAAGAAAGAGAAGAACGCTGGTGTATAGAACAGAAGAATAACACAAACATGGGAACCACAAGTACCTAGAGCCTTGAGCCGGGCATCTCGAGAAGGAATTCTAAACACAGAACAAAGGATAAGGGCATATGAGACAATGATCAGCACAACATCTAGGCATGTGGAAAACAGAGCCACTATCACACCATAGTAAATATTGACCTTGATGCTGTCACAGGCCAACCTGGCAATGCCCATGTGTTCACAGTATGAGTGACGAATGATGTTCTTCCCGCAATAGGTGAGCCTATAAACAAGGAAGATCAGAGGGAAGCAGATGAAGAAGCTTCTAATCACAGATGCAATGCCCATTTTGATGATGACAGATGGGGTTAGAATGGTGGTGTATCTTAGTGGATAGCAGATGGCCACATAACGGTCAAATGCCATAGCCAGCAGTATGGCAGACTCTGCCACGAAGATGAAGTGGAGGAAAAACATCTGAGATACAAAACTAGCGAAGGAAATGCCTGCAGCTTGGAACCAGAAGATTGCTAACATTTTTGGTGTTGTGACTGTAGACAGAAAGATATCAGCCAGTGCCAACATGGACAGGAAAAGGTACATGGGTTCGTGAAGGCTGCGTTCAGTGATGATCAGGAATAATAGCAGGGCATTGCCTGCAATGGCCACTATGTACATTGAACAGATGGGGATGGAGATCCATATGTGTGACTCTTCTAGTCCTGGGATCCCAATCATGGTGTACCAGATGTCTCTGACGTTGGTGTAATTTAAAATGGTTGAAGGTGTTGTCATGTTTATTTTGCCCACTAGTTCCGGACCTGCCAAAGCAGAACAATACAAAAACAAAAAAGAGAAGATAAATTATGATTACTTTATTAGATTAAATGTGAATACTAACAGTTGGCTTAGATTAAGACTAGACTCTTCATTACTACATGTCTTATATGTATTACTTTTGCTTCAGACATCAGAGGCTCTAGCAGTTCTGATGTTCAAACACAGTTCTCTTCTTCGAGGTCTAGAGCTCTAGTGGTTAGAAACGAACTGTTTTTGAGGAATGATAACTATTAAATCAATTTTAACTAATACCTACAGACTATTTTAGTATAAAACTTATAATTAAAAAGAGCCCTTTTCCTTACTTGAGTAATTTATTTGACAAATCATGGATATAAAAATTTAGCTATTTCATGTTTTGAAGAATCCTATATCAGTTTTGTGTTTTGATATTGGATCTATCTTTTGTTTACTTGTGTGTTTGCTTGCTTGACATTAGTGCAGTTACCACTTTTTCTGCTAAACCTGACATCTGACATTTTGTCTTCTCTGGACCATATTGTGATCTACAGTGTTCATGCTTGAGAACTGTGAAGCAAGTTACAACAAAATCACACATAGAACTATGGTAATGTTTTATGTAAAATTACAACTGTGATTGGACCACATTCACTGCTGCATTTGGCTACTGGAGCTTGTGAACCATGGTTTAGTCACACCATGACCACCACTGAGTTAATGCATTTTTATGCCACACCATTAGAATCAGCACACATAATCTTTATCTTTTATATAAAGGAGTTCTCTCCCTCACTCTATCCTCACCTATTTGATTTCTGTTCACGCACATGGCATACGTCTTCTAGTTTCTGTTTATAGTTCAGGTTTCCTCTTTTCTTTATTCATTTTATGAACAAATTTCAATGATACTTGGGGAAATACTATAGAAAATGGAAAAATTAATGAATTATAAACAAATCAAAGAAACAAGATAAAAGTCTTCAATTCACTTTAGTATAGTATTATGTTAAACATAATCAGATGAATATCATAAATGCACTCAATTAAATTTCTTTCCTTTCAGAGGACTCAAAGCATGGACCAACAACCATATCTCAAAACAGGCCAGGATAGAAATGTTTGGAGAAATCCATCGTGTATATTCTATGTTGAAAAAGAAGTAAAGACTTATGAAGTTATTATCATTAATTCTGTTTATCAGAGACACATTTAACTCACAAATGAAAGCCTGTCCTTGGGAAGAGAAAGAAAATACAATAAAAAGTTCAGATAAGGAAGATATAACTGCACATATTTCAAACCATCTAGCACATTGAGGGCTAACCAAAATTAGACATGTGAGTGGACACTTAGATTGTAACCATTGAACTTCACATAGCAGAATTTATGGCATTTGGGGTAAATATTGATGCTAAACAATGATTTATTAAACATGGAAGAAAGAATATATACAAGCATGCATACACACACTTATATGTTCATATTCATATACAATGTGCATATACAAATACTGTTTTATTATTTTAAAGTAAAATTTTAAAGGGATGATGTGATTATTTTTGTTCTTTTCTAGTTACATAATGATGTATTACATAACAACAGAATTTACACTTTAATTCATCAATTCAACCTTAGATTCAATGATAGCCATGGGTATATTTTCAGCATATAGCATAAGAAATTTTTGTTGGGGAAAATATTGTCCCAGTAAAATGGATGATACAGTACTACCATTGCCTCCCATTAGGAAAAAGTGGTGACTGAAGAAGGCAAACATAAGCAGAACAATGACATAGCCATCAAAACTGTGTTTGGTTAGCTGTGCGTTATAAAATAATAAATGCATAAAACAGAGATTTCTATACAGAGATTAATGTCTGATGAACAAATCTCATAAATTATTTGATATAATTTGGTAAAAATGTAGTGATGCCGTTAATCAACATAGAGTAAATCAAGCATTAAAGGAGTATGTTGTAAAGTTAGTTGTACTTTTTAAAGAATTATTTGGCTTCTTGCGTGTTTGTTGGTAAACAAAAAGCATCTTTGCATTCTATAAGCTGTCACCTTCATGAGAATATTACTAATTATACTTATTGGGTGATATATGTTAGATAGTTGCTCATGTGAATCGTTCTTTAATAGATTTTGATGTAGTTCACATCATCTGTAAAACATCTATTACATCCTGAAGAATAGTAAAAGACAGTTCGGTAAGAGCTTTGGTTCCAGACTCTGACTCCAGACGCTTGTCTACACTGTAATTCTAGCCCCCAAGTACTTATCTGTGTGTATGAGGGATTGAAGAGTTCGGTGACCATGGTTCATCACTAGGTTGCTGTGTATATGAAATGAGGGAATCAGAACAAAGCCTCTCACAGTTACTCAACAAGTAACCATTCATATAACTGATGCATACATATCAGATATGATTCTATTAGTGATGCACACATCATAACAAACATGATTCTATAACTGATGTATGCATCATAGCAGATATGAGATAAAGAAAGAAGCTAACCCTTGAGCCAGATTTTATCCTATCTTGTTTTATCGGGAACAAAATCACTTGGATTTTGAGTGTTTAGAAAACACCCTGGGACTATTCTTGGAGAATGACTCTGTCTTAAACAAAGACTATAAAGTACTAGGATTAGAGGAAGTATAAACAGGAAACATGCAGTCAGCTGGCTTTTAAAAACTTGACAAGGCAATGTGTATGTATGTATTAAGAATGCATATATAATGGCTCTCACTGAAGACCAGCAGTTGTATTGTAGCTGTTGGTTTCAAGCAGACGCCTAAAGAACTGTCTTCCTGTGGTTTATTGGCTAACCTGAACTTCAATAGAGAGTGACTATTCCATTTGGAAGAAACAACCCCTTGTTCTGTCTGGTTTGACAGCTTCGGTAATGACTGATTCTTAGGAACAGCAGAGTACTGGAAAAGTACTGGAAATAAACTAATTACTTAAAAAAAAGGAATGCATATATATAGCTATCCTTTTTTTCTTATCAAAATATATTTCTATATGGCATGTCTTGATTATGTTTTCCCTTCCCTCTACTCCTCCCAGTTCCTCTCCATCTTCCCTACCATCTAGATTCACTTTTATGTATCGTTAGAAAACAAACAACCTTTTTAGGAAATAACAAAGTATAATATTACATAATACAACATAATAGTACTTGTCCTTTAAGTTGCATTTCTGTATTTAAATAATAGACAAATATTTTGCATTTCTAGAAAAATATGTAAATCAATCTGAAAGTTTATCCAATGTGCATAGGGCACTAGAGAGTCAACTGAACATCTCTGAGTTCTCCCTTCAGTTCTTCGCAGTCACCATGATCTTGGCTGAAATACTGCCATATTCTAACCTTTATGCCTGCTACAGCTGAAATAAAAATGTCTTATGTTATTATTCTATTTGAAACAAAATATAAAATCCAACAACAGATATGGAGTTCAAAGACCAAAAGGGCTAGGGTCAGGTTTTTGGTCTTATTATAATTCATCCTTTAGATTTAAAAAATTATTGAAATGTAACAGAACAGATTGTATGGGTACTTTTAATGTGTTTCAGGTGCATAATCTAGGTAAGAACAGTGACAGCTCTCAACTGTCCAGACTGTTCTATCCACAGGGTGCGTTTGAATAATTTGTCTTGTATATATTGTTAAATTAAGTATTCGAAGGCCTTCCCAATCAATTTTGTGCCATGATTTTGTAGTTTAAAGCTCATGAAATATATTTTAGGCATCATGCTAATGTAAATATCATTACTTGTATGATTTATGTACAACACATTATAAATGTAAGATATGACAGGCTAAGCAGCTTGCTTAGTTCTCATAACCAGTATTTAACAAGGCAGGAGCTCAGCTCACCTTTTTCTAACTAAGCCCTCGGTTGTCACTCACAAAGCAACATTCTGTAAACTGGCTTTACACCTGGCCTTTGATGCAATTTTATTCTTATCTTCTTACAGAGTTCAATAGCTCTGCCTTGCAACATTGTTATTGTTGTTGTTTTGTTATTATTATTATTATTATTATTATTAATTTATTTATTTATTCAGTGTGATGTGCCAAGTTTTGTGTTGAGAACAAAACATGAAATAAAAACCATAGGTCATCACTAGAATTTATTGAAATATTAAGGGTTAGTGGAAGTCTGGACATTGCAAAGAGATAAAGATGGTGAATATGTGATGGTGTAAAATCACTGTGCTTGGTGACTGCTCAGGGGATAGCCACTCAATCAGAAAGAAAGTCACTGGAAATCAACAAACTTTGATAAACCTTCTTTTGAAAGTGAGGATAGGCCTGAATTGTTTTTTAACACTAGGTGAAATGCATAAAAATACTAAGGTCCTATACAGCTTGCTGTTTATAGATTTGTTGGAATTGTCTCATTTTTTGCTCATATTAAAGTTATTTTTCTCTTCATTTCTATCCACATCACTCTTATGCTCTTGACTTCTGAGCATCTCATATTTCACCTTTCTCGCTTTGTTCAAAAAATTACCCAATGTGAAAAATGTGAAAGAGAATACATATATACCAAATCGAGCATCTCAAGAACTAAACAGACCAGAAAATAAAACTTACCATGAGATCCTCCAGTGCACTAACCTCTTCTGCTTCGAGAATCAGATGTCCTCACTCCAGGAAGGCTTTATAAATTAACGTGCTCTTTCATTTCTGGTTTGAATGATGTGAGGCACATTCTTGTTGCTCTTAGCACAGTGAAGACTCTGAGGTAGAATCTGAAACCAAATCATAGATTATTCTTCATATGTAGAAAACCTGACTTGTGATTGACTACATTGGGGTAACAAAGCCCTATTTTTCCTGGCTTATTACTTTGGAAAAAAAGTGATTCCCATTCTGGAGACATTTCTCTCATGGTGATTACCTTTCAAAATATATAATCTACTTATCAGTGAGCTCTTCTAGGACTGAAACAGTAATAATACCCTTCTATTTCAGGTGTTCCATTAGAAATATTTGTAGCATATTTCATGAGTGTAACAATTGATTCCATCTTCAACCTCAAAATAGCTAAAGCCACTCCTGGACAAGTGCCATACCTGGGACAGAAATGGCTGGAAAATTGTCACTGTCCCTTTCCTAGGAAGCAGAACCATCTATCTTGCTCTTAGGGGATGCTCTCTGCAAACAGAACTTGAATTCTCTTATTTCTAATGACAGATGTTACCTCCTCTCTCTGCATTTGCAGACTCCCTGGTGGTCAGCAAGATGGATGGTTTCTCATTAATTATGTCCTACTGCTCATTCAAATGCTGTATAATCCCCAGAGGCCTAAGACTCAGTAGAGTTGAGGAATTCCAGAAAATGTCTGGTGTCTTCTGAAGCCCAGATCCTTAGGTAAGAAAACCAAAACCAAAACATACAACCTAGTGATCAATTAAATAGTCAAACTTCCAGGAAGATAATCTTTCTGAGACAATTCTGATAGTTTAGCCATACCCTATTACTGCCAATAAACATTTTTAAATATATGGATACTATAAGGTGGTCCTTTAAGTTTCATCCTTTTGCTTCCCCTTCATGTTGATCTTCCCTCTTTCCTCTTTCCGTCTCCCAAGCCCTGGAATCCTAAAAGTCCTGCCTCTGTCTGCCCATTCATTGACCATTGGCAACTTTATTTCCCAGTCAGAGCCAATATGGGGCAGGCTTCCTTTAGCCTAAGTGCAAGACACTACAAACAGGTTTATTTGTCTGTTTTGTTGGTTTGTTTTCTTGTTTTGTTTTTTGGATAATAAAATTAGCATGAGAACACAAGCCACTACAGGACTCTGCTTTCACCTAAAATAAAATTTGTAGATTGTCAACTGGGTATTTTGCCTGATGGCACAAAAATATTTGGTATTAAAATCAACTTCAGAGTTTCAGAAACATATTCAATGATATAACTTCTGATTAATAGGTGTTCTCAAATGCGTTTTTCAGATTTCTACAAATTTTTGCTAACACATACCTTGAAAATTAACAAATTAGCTTATATTCACATTCCTGTACCTTGGAGACATTGTTACAAGTGGACAGAAACTGACAGTATCTTCCTGTGAATGAAACCCTATGCTTTCAATTAACACAAAGTCCATACATTTGGTTTTGTCTCTAAACTTCAACAGCAATGCTTTTGCTTCAGTCTTCTGAGGCCTCTCATTGTAACCCAAAAGGTTAAACCCAGAAGAGGCTTTGGACAGTGATGACTACATCTTGTGTTTCAGGGTTGGATTTACTGGTCATCTTTAATGACAATATCAACAGAAACTTAGACTTTGCTGCTTTCTTAGTTGTTTGAGGGATGATTGTTTCATAATTCTATTATAGTTGTGTTAGTTAAAAAGATAAATGAAACCACCTTTCCTATATCTTTGGGCAAGTATAAAAACTTACACCCATTCAATACTCTTTGTTTATTAATTTTTAAATTAAAAATAGATTCTTCTCTCATAAAATATATCCCAGCCATAGTTTCCCATCCCTCCATTTCTCCTAGCTCCCCCCTTATCCTTCTCTTTTCCCCAAATCTACTCCCCTCCTTTTCAACACCCCGAGAAAAGAGAAGGCGCACAAGAGGTTACAACTAAATAGGACAATACAAAATACAGTGAGAGAAAGCAAAAACCCTCATGTCAGGACTGGACAAGGCAACCCAGATGGAGGAAAAGAGCCCCAAGAGCAGACAAAAGAGTCAGAGATACATCTGCTCCCACTCTTAGGAGTCTCACAAAAACACAAAACTAACAGCCATAACATACATGAAGGAGATGTGTTGCTCAAGGCCCATGTAGACCCTATGCTTAGTGCTTCAGTTTTTTTGACCCCATGTGAGCCAAGTTTAGTTGATACGGTGGACCACGTTCTGTTGTTCTCCACTCCCTCTGACTTCTACAATCTTTCTTTTCCCTCCTTTCACAGGGTTCCCCAATCTCCAGGGGGAGGAACTTGATAGAGACCTCCAATTTAGACTCCTGTTGGGCATAATGCCTTGGGTCTCAGCACTGGGTCCCATCTACTGCCAAAGGAAGTCTCTCTGATGATGACTGGACAAGGCACTGAAGTTTGAGTATAACAGAATATGTTTTTCCTGCTTTGCTGGTTCTACCGCAGGTCTCTGAGCTAACCAGTCTCATGTTCCCGGCCATTCAGGCCATTTCAAGAATGTGCTTCTTTTGGTACCCTAGGCCTCAAGTTAAACCAGACATGGTTGGCTATTCTCACAAGTTCTGCAGCATCACCATTGCTCCAGCACAACTTACTGCCACAACAGCTGTGCTGTATTTTTATAGCCTCCTACATTCATGATTTATTGTTAGGTTGGAAGCAAATATATACAACTTTGAGAAAAGAATAAAAAATTATAAGATGTATACATTTATATGTCAATAATTTAGAGCTAGTAGCATTGATAGACAGATATACATTGGTGAAACTGATAACCAACCATTTTAAAGAAAGAAAAAAGAGAAAAGAATACATTAATGAGACCATTGGTTCAGTCTGTATAGACTTTTACCTATCATAAATCTATAGCATCTTGATTTGTGGAAGAATGATATGAATGATTACAGCAGTTTCTCAGAAAGTGAAAAAAGTTACATTTAAAGATGGTTCACTTAAAAAATTATTCAAAGTAAGTTTAGACACAAGAACTTGTATCATCTATATCACCTGAAAGGAAAAGCTTGTGGCCATTGCAATAGACAGTTGTGACACAGGGTTTGATGACAAATTATAAGAGTCTGAGATATTGAGAAGAATTAGAAAGGCTTCAGTTCAAAGTCATGTGTTTTTCATCATCCCATGTGTGGCATGCTGGAGGCATTCTCTCATGGGATATTTTGATTGCCTCCCTCTGGTACCTGCCATCTGTTTCTCCATGTATTGTAGTAAATAACTCTCATGCTAAGCAGCTTCCGCTAGCAGTGGCTTTGAGCATCTCTTTAAGAATCCACCCATTCTCCAACTGTGCCCAGGTGGGTAAACTGGAAAGAGGAAGTAAGAGTTGTGCTTCTGAACTTGTTTGCCAATCTAAGAGTTAAGGTTTTAAGGTGAGGTAATCACACGGTGTGTTCAACAGAACAGCACAAGCAAGACCGTCTGTTCAGGAGTTTCCTACCTGAAATTTTGCTCCAGTTTAGAATGAAACTTGGAGTTCTTGGTGAAAGACAGGAAAGAGAGCTTGCCAGGGATTAAAAGAGAGACATCTAATAGAAAAGAAAAACATTGCAGGAGTTAAGAGTTCAAACAATGGGAAAGTCAGGGAAGAGAAATAGCAGAATAAGTTCTCTTGAAGGAAGACTGGAGGAGTAGACATTATAAAAGGCTTTGAGGCGGGCTAGAAGCAAGTCCCAGCAGTTGGAAAGAGTGAAGTGACTTCTGAATCTTCAAGTAGAAAATGTTTTGGCTAGCATGAAAAATCTACCATAAAGTAACATGGACGTCAGGAAACTGAGTAAATTGTGGGTTCTAAAATGCTACCTTTCAGATAACAATCACCTTTTCCTTTAATTTAATTTACTGGAACTTACTCTTTGGTTTTAAATGCCCAATGTATGAGTCCCCAAAACTTTTTACACACTAGAATTTAAAATGGATTTTATGTTACTGGTGAATTTTATGTCTCTTCCAAATGCTAATATACACGTGGTGCAGTAAGAATGTATAAACTTTCAATTTATTTTTTGGGCAATATTCAGTATGTCACTTGTATGATAAAGAATAAATGAATGATGTCACCAAGCTATGGAAAGTGTATGATACCAACATTATTGACACTTAACATCAAATGAGTAAGAAAGATCTATCTAGGTAAAATAAAGAAGACAGCATTAAATCAAACCTGCTGAATGTTAATTATAGGAGCAATGGCTAGAGTAATTGTCACCATCTGATATAGCCAAAGATATTTCAGTAAAAGTTTTAATCAGGTGATTTAATTTCTGTCAGAAGACCTTAAACTACAGTATGTCTCTGTGAGTATGTGATCAAAAGATGACAACCTAATATAAGAGTGATTAAGCTGTATCTGGTGTGTTGAACGTTCCAATGTGAATGGATAGCAAAATAACTAAAACTGAATCAAATCTTTTGGAACAAAACACATCTTCTGAGAAAAGAGTCAGTGACATGTCTACAGACAATAGCAAACATGAAATAGGCTGTTTAATAGAGTAAGTATATAGTGAGTTTTACAGTAAGCCTTGCAAAGGTGTGTATATTGATCTTAATATCTAGTTGGTTTGAGATCTAAGAAGTGCTGAGCACACAGAAGAAAAGGAAATACAGGCAGTGAATTCCAGCATGTTCAGGAATAAAGTTAAAACAAAGGGGGGGGGGTTACTATTAAACAAATGTATAGGAACCTGCAATTATGTGGTTTAAGATAGGAGTATTCTGTGGTTTGTAAACAAGTTCTTTGTTTTAATGCGATGAGATCCCATGTGATGAATGTCTGACCATGGATGTTTTGTTGTATGACTGGATGCTACAGTCCTGAATGCACTGTGGCTTTAAAAATCATTTATTTAAGTTAATCTGACATTTTGGGAAATTAACAAGAAATTATATTAAGATACCCTTGTTCTTAGTGTTTTAGGTCTTCTTGTTTAGGGTTATAATTGTTCCTTGTACTTTTGTCATAAAAACAGACACACAGACAGGCTTTGTAAAACTCATTGCTGGTTATTTATGCCATAAGAATGTGTAACGATACTATAACCACCAGACAAAGAGCAATATAATAGACATAACAGTGGGTGCAAAGCATGATTCACTAAGGAACCTCTTTTTAGAGATATACTCCTACTCCAAAAAATAGCATCTGTGATTTTTTTCCATTTACATATTTCTAAAATGGTTCAGAATTCTAAAATGAAATTTCTTGCCCCAGTCTTTGTGTCTTTGTGTGTGTGTGTGTGTGTGTGTGTGTATACGTGTGTGTGTATACGTGTGTGTGTATACGTGTGTGTGTATATGTGTGTGTGTACATGTGTGTGTGTGTTTCTTTTCTCCCTCTCTGTTGCTGTTGCTATCTTTGTCTCCCTTCCTGCCCCTCCTCCCTCCCTCTCTCTCTCTCTGTGTGTATGTGTTTGTATGTGTATGATACATGTGTCTATTTAGTCAGTGTCTATGTGCATACATGTTGGTGTATGTGTGACTGCTTTTGGAGACCACTTGAGGTTGAGATTTTACTCAGTCTCTCTCATTATTTCTACTGAGCCTGGGACTCTGATTCATTAAACTGTTAGGTCACTGAACTCCAGGAATCTGCCTGTCTGTCTCTATGCCCAGCATCTACCTTAGGGCCTTATACTTGTACAAGAAGCACTTCCTTGGCTGAATTATCTCCCAAGTTACCAAAGGTCTCTTTCCTGTGTTCTTTTTCCTGTGGAAAAAAGTGTTTCTATTTAATTGATCATCAGGTGATATTTTATATTTGATCATACTTATATTTACTATACATAAAATATCATATTTGGATTCTAGGTATCTTTTAGATACTTTGCTTGACTTTTCTACTTCTCTTACTTTCCTGTCTTCATATCTAATTGTAGTTACATCAATATTTTGTTTCTTCTGTATGGAAGAGGGAAACTTTCAACACATAGAATTTAAATGTATTCACCTAATAAATAATATTTGTTCCTACTTCTTTAAAGAAAAAGATATGAAATAACACTTCTCCCTTCAATGATGCTGATCTGAACTATTTATTAAAATATTGGCTTTATTTTTCACTGATGCATTATTTTGTCAAGAAGATGTTTCCATTTATTCCAAGAAACTGTTTGTGATATCCAGTCCTGTTCTAGCACAGGGTGAGAAAACAAAAAAAATGTAGTTTTTATTTTTCTCATAACTTCCTTGTATTTTAATTAACATGGTCTTTTGAAAGAGTAAGCCTTTCATTCTAAAAGAAAAATACCAAATGACAGAAGTTCCTTGGAAGAACAAATCACTAAATGAAGCTTGCCAGATCCCATGGGAATTATAATAGTTATATGACCATGCCTTTTATTTCTGCAGAAGGAATATCAAGAAAATGTTCATGTTACTAGGGTCTTATCGGATGACATATATGATGCTAAGATGTGGGGAAATGTAAGGATTGCTTTGAGAGCTCTGAAAAGTCGAGTACAAACAAAGCACTATTGACATTATTAAATAACATCAAGAAAATGAGATTTTGAGAATACTTGGTTTTCACCACTGAAACACACAGATCACGTTCTTACTTTTCATTTGCAGTTGATCAGAGTTACTAGACTTGAGTGTGCTACGAAAGTCAAGAATTCTAGCATTTCTTACATTTAACAGCAGTCCTTCTTTGTCTCAGCTACACATAACTATTCAAATAGGTTTAAAAACCTGTCTCTTTAATATAAACATGTCAGACTAGAGTGTTGGCCCAGGAGACCGCTATACTTTTCTCTTACGTCTTGTAATCTATCATTTTTGTCTTACAGCAGAAGCCGTTGGAAGCTGTTTTTAGACGGACAAGAGGTTTTATGGAGATTACAAACAGTAGCTGGTTCCAGCCACCTACCCTTCTTCTAACAGGCATTCCTGGACTAGAAGATGTGCAGATATGGTTCTGTATCCCACTATGTATCATGTACCTAATTGCCCTGCTTGGAAACTGCACCATCCTCTTTGTTATCAAAACCACCTCCATTCTTCATGAGCCTCAATACATATTCCTATCTATGCTGGCAGCTACAGACGTTGGTCTCTCTGTATCAACTCTGCCTACGGTAATGAATGTCTTCCTCCTGAATCACAGAGATATTGAGTTCCATTCTTGCTTGACACAGATGTTCTTTATCCATACCTTTTCTTCCATGGAGTCAGCCATCCTACTGGCCATGGCTTTTGACCGGTTTGTTGCTATTCGTAATCCATTACACTATACTGTAGTTTTAACTCCCCCTAGGATTATCAGGATGGGACTTGCAGTTGTTGTTAGGGGTGTGGTGTTAATGGTCCCCTTGCCAATCCTGCTCAAGAGGTTGCCTTTCTGTAAGGGTGTCATCCTGTCCCATTGTTATTGCTACCATCCTGACATCATGAAGCTGGCCTGTGGTCCTGTCAGGGTTAATATCATCTATGGATTGTCTCTAGTCCTCTGTTCCTTTGGAGTGGACTCTGTCCTTATTGTCATCTCTTACATCTTGATTTTGAAAACAGTGCTGGGTATTGCCTCAGGAGATGGTAAGCTCAAGGCACTCAACACCTGTGTCTCTCATATATTCACTGTCTTTATATTTTATGTCCCACTCATTGTTCTGGCCCTAATTCACAGGTTTGGTACATTTGCATCCCCTCTCCTCCATGTCACCATGGCCAATCTTTTTCTCTTCTTGACTCCTGTTCTAAACCCCTTGGTTTATAGCCTAAAAACCAAACAGATAAGGTCTGCAGTGTGTAAAATATTTAACGTTTGGGGAAACTTGCTCAAATAGCCACATAGGTCTTAGCAAAAGAGATGCCATACTTCTCTGCCCTTTCATCTCGTCTGCTTCTCACAAATATGCTTTTATTTCATGGAATAATTTGGGGCGAAATGAGAAGATATTTTTCTTCCAAGAACAGAGCAGTATTTTGATTATCATTAAAAATATCGTGATCTACTACACTATAAAATGAGAATACATAATGACATTCAGTGTGAAATATGCATATATTTTTGTTTAGTTACGTTTAAAGAAACAAATGAGTTATGAAAAATTTGAAGGGATGTGGAAACATAGCAGTTGCTACCCTCTTTTAGGAAACAAAAGCAAGCTTAGTTAACATAAGGGGGAAATGTCACTATTTTAAAAATATTTTTGAATGTTAATATATTTAATATTGCAAATAAAATTGTTCTTTTAAATTTAAAAATATCCATTCAAGAAATCAAAGATAGAATATTCTGAAATGTGGGAGAAGGAAAGAACATTATACTTGGAGGAAGTAGAATATAATCATAGAAGTTCCTCTGGTGAAAGCATGACAAAGGTCAATAAAAGAGGGGACATCTGAATGTCCATCAGCTTTTACATTTACTTAATTAATTATAAAATTGATTTATATACCAGTTTTACTTAAATTTGTTGACTTTAATAAATTTAGTAGGCCACTGAAATACTTTGCTTGGGATAGACAGCTGCTCTTATTCTGATAGCACCCCCATAATACAATTATACTGAGTATCTATTAGGAAATAATTCCATATACATATTTGGAAATTATACAGTTTTTTGGTTACTATTGTAGTTTTATAATTGAAGTCTAGTATAAAGGATATTTGTTTTGTTATTATTTTTATTATATTTTGTAATATTCTTCACTTTCTCTTTCTCTTATACCTCATATACATGATCATAGAATATATGAAAAACCCACTTAAAATTCTTCCCTTAATTCTTGAATAATCATATAATGCAACATAGAAAATTCTGTTATCTGACATATATTTTCCCAGCTACCAAGTAATTTTCCAATGGAATAGCTGAGTGTCCTTTGTTTCAATTAAGTTCTGATAGTATCTATCTAGAGACAGCATTAAGTCAAAATGATTCAGGGTTGAATCTTGAATGACTATTCCAACTCTGGAATCACTGGGCCAACAGTGAGTTCTTTTCAATGGCATTTTGATGGAATTCTCAGCAGTTGTAGATGTCTATCATGAGCTCAAATTTTAAAGTATGATCAAGTAATTTATTGAGGAAAGAGAAAAAAAATTGCATCAGTCATAAGCCAAAGCCAAAAAACATATATAGTGCTGCTAAAGTAATAATAAAGATTTAATGCAATCATAATTATTTAAAAAAACTTTTATGTAATAAAGGGGCTCTAACAGTCCCAATTTAAGGCAAACACAGGCCTAGGCATGACACACATTGCATGCAAGGTTTTGCACTTTTACTTCTTTTCCTCCCCTTCCTTAAATATGTTAATTTCCTAAAGCTACCCCCACCCCAGGTCTATTCCCTTACTAGGCCACTGAGACAAAACACTAAGGTCCAATAATCAAATTTCATTATTTGGTTACTATGTCCAACAGGACTTGCCAAGCCACCTTAGCACAGACTCCCCCTTTCCCTTTAAAACTCACTCCTACAAAACACGCCCTCTTACGCATCTCTGTGTCTTTGTTCCTGTCTTCCTGCTTCTGTTTGCTGCAGCTGCTTTTGCAGTCCCACTCCACCCCCCACTTGCCTTCCATGGTAATAAACTCCTTTGGGTTAATTCCAGAGGGTCAATGTGCCTTTAACATAACACAGTGCACATCATTTTTAACTACAGGTGAGGTTAGAAGTATGGAATTCAGTTCCGCATTACATGAGAAAAGGCATCTAGAATGTATGAGGGAAGCTAACATTCAGATGTAGAAAAGTGAAAGCATTTAAGGTAAATTTAAGAAATACTAGTGAATGATACTAATGAAAAAGGAATTTAAAAGTGTGTACAGATAATGATATTAATCTTCACCCTGGAAACAAAAAATATAGTCATCCCTTAGGTACAGTGGGAATTTTGGGAGGAAAAGTGCATTCGAAGAAGTTTGTGGATTTAACCCTGGTTTTCATGCAGTTGAAGTCTATTGCTAAGAAAAACACATGCATACGGCCATGCCCATCTGAAGATCGCAAACCAGCTCCTCAAAGTGACGATCCAGTTTTTCTGTAACTGGAGCAAATGAAAGACACAAAACTAGGTAACTAGGTGAGCCATAGGAAGTCAGAATAAATGGTTTGTTCCTCTAAATGGATGTGAACACAGATCCAGGAGTATTTTGAGGAAGATATATACAAACTAATCCACACTCTGTGACAAGGATGGATGGTCAAAGGGTTGACGGTGGATATGAATTTTGTTTCATGGAAATAGTGCAAGAAAGAGAGAGGATATTTTAGAAAATAAAACAGAGTAAGAGGCAGAGGAAAGAAGACTAAGCAGAAAGTGAAGAAATGGGACTGGGGATTAGATGAAGTTTCTGAATATTTTATGGAATTATTTAGTTATAACCCTCATTTGGAACTATAAAAATGCAGTACCCATGAATAGAACCTAGCAAAATATCTAATCAAGAACTACTTTTTACCGTTCAGTTAGTAAAGTCTATCAAATCATTCATGAAGAAGTATAGAAGGAAATAAAACTCAGGATTATATAAATGCAATGTCTTTATTTGTAAAAGTTGTAATTTCAACATTTTACCTTATTTTCATATATATATATATATATATATACATATATATATATATACATCCCAGATGTAAAAATACAGTAAAATAAGCAATCGTGTTAATTGTGAAATTGAAAATTGTACTTTTCTTCATTAAAATTGTCATTAATTTTCTGAATTGTTCATCTTCTCTGGATCTTCAAAGATTTTCTCAGGGCAGAACGAATCTGCTTGGTCTTCAGGCTATATACTATTGGGTTGAACATCGGGGGCATAAAGAGATAGATGTTTCCCAGGACTGCATGTGCTACTGGAGAACTTCTGTGGCTGATCCGATGCATCACAGTTATTGCCAGCAAAGGACCGTAGTAAATAAAGACAATGAAGATGTGAGACAAACAAGTATTGAGCGCCTTCATCTGACCTTCTCTGGAAGCGATCCCCATAACTGCTTGGAATATCAGAGCATAAGAGATGGCTATGAGCAGAAAGTCCACCCCAAAGGAAAATATAACCAAAACAAGCCCATAGAAAATATTGATCTTGACTTGGCCACAAGCTAGTTTCATGACATTTGGGTGGATACAGTAGGAGTAGGACAGCATCTGCCCCTTGCAGAATGGTAGCCTCTTGAGCAGAATAGGTAAGGGCATCATGAGTGCCACACCCCTCAGAAAAGCTGCCAGCCCCATCTTGGTGACTCGTGAGCTGGTTAGTATAGTCGTATATTGCAGTGGGTGACTGATGGCCACAAAGCGGTCAAAAGCCATAGCTAACAAGATTCCCGAGCCCATGGAAGAAGATGCATGGATGAAGAAGAGCTGAGCAAGACAACTATCAAATGCAATTTCATAGAAGTCGAAGATAAAAACTTTTAGCACCGAGAACAGCGTGGAGACAGACAGAACAATGTCAGCCCCAGCCAACATAGACAAAAAATGGTACTGGGGCTCCTGCAGACTCCTTTCAGTCCTCACTAAGTAAATTACAGTACAGTTCCCTGCCAATGTGGTGATGTACATTAGGCTCAGGAGTGGTCCCAGCCATAGGCGGGCACCCACCAGCCCTCTGAGGCCAGTGAGGATGAAGACATAAGGTTGAAATGTGGTATTAAATTCAGACATGGAAACTGTGAGAATCGCTGTGCAAAGTAGTTTCTCTGACACTGAACCCTAGAAAAAAGAGAAAGTTAAATGTCAGAGTCAAAAAATTCTAACGAATGTGGTAGACATCACCTGTGGAGAATAGTCATATTGGGAGTAAAATGACGTTAACAGTTACAGCAAGGAACGAATGTTTTCCTGAATATTGCCTTGGGGGTACTTTAAATGCTTTTCATCACTAATCTTCATGTAGTGAAGAGCCAGTTAACATGGCAGTGAAAATAAACAGTTCTTTTTGTTTTCAGTCCATTCCCGAACAAGCTGGATTCAAGAGCCTAGAATGAGCACCATGGGTTGGCAAGCATAAGTAGTAGTACATAAAAAACAAAAATCAGTTTCAAAGTCCTAACAAATTAAAACAAAGAAACAAAACAAACATGGGATTGCTAAGTGGGTAAGAGCATTTGCTCTGCGTGCACAGGACCAGTACAAATTCTAGAACAATGCAAAAAATAGAGTATGGTGGCAGGTGTCTGTAATCCCTGCACTGCCGGGTCAGAGAGAGAAGGGAGATCAATGGGACTTACTGGCTATAAGCCAATCTGCAGGTTCTGCGAGAGACTCTGTTTCAAGAGAGCATTGTGGAGAGTGATACAGCAGGACATATACTGTCACCCTTGAAATTCTATGTGTGTGCTTCTGTATGGTGGCACACATATATGTTAATGGACATACAATGTTATAAAAACAGAAGCAGTTGCCCTTGATGGCAGAGTATCCAGTGCCTCTGTCTTCTCACTATAGATGAAATCTGAGTTGAAACAAGCCTTGGCTCTTTCTTTTCTGCTCCCCACAAGCACACATTTGTGTATTTAGATATATTCCTGTTCTAAATACATGATGATTCTATGTCTCTGTTGTATCTTTAAAAGTATTATGTAAACATATT
Organism: Rattus norvegicus; assembly: GCF_021556685.1. NCBI lineage: Eukaryota > Metazoa > Chordata > Mammalia > Rodentia > Muridae > Rattus > Rattus norvegicus. The sequence goes on along the minus strand of NC_141534.1, from coordinate 170,482,121 downwards.
TAAATGTATCAGAATACATAATATTTATTATAAACATATTTATATTTCTTTATTTTTGACTACATATATAATAATTTAACATGTGTCATTTTACTGTCTTTATTATATGTTCTTCTTCTATGGTAGAAATATAAATATGAGACCTGTTAGCATTCCATATATTAATTCCAATAATTTCAATATAATACCTAATAATTATTGATAAATAATTAGAAGCTTACAAACTAGGTTCATGTCACTTGTGGATATATTTCCCCTCTCTGCCTCTTTGGTTGTTTAAAAATAATGGACCATCTAAAATATTGTTTTTCTGTGAAAACTTATCTTCCTTTATTTCTAGAAAAAATAAATGCTTGTGAAACGTCTATACTTTTGTGAATTATTCTTCTATATTTTTAAATATCTTTTTCTATGGACATTAAAAAAATGACTAGTATCAGTTTCAATCAATTCCTCCTCCTCCATCACTAATTATTTTTATTCTTTGCTTCTGGATGTTTTTAAATACATATTTTCATCTTAATCTCTAACATTACCTTCAGAAAACTTTAAATTTAAAATCTCTGAAACTAAAGTCATACTCTCAATACAGTTAGATACCACAAGTGTTTTTGTGATATGCCCATCTAATAATCTTTATTAATCTTCCTATCTGTAATTCATCATAACTAACCTACATTAATTAGATCTATTGCTGCCGATTAGTATTTTAATTAATCTCGAATTTTTACTTGATCTTTGAATTAAATAATAGAATTAAAAAAACAACAACAAAAACCCAGCACAGAATAAATTAGGCAGGCCCCATATGGGATCTTGGAGACTGAAACAGCATTGACTGAATCAGGTCCTCTGCATCTGTGCTATGGCTGTTAGCTCAGTGTTTTTGTGGGACTTCTGACAGTGGGCTAGTATATCTCTGACTTTTTTGCTTCCCCCTGGGTTGCTTTGTCCAGCTTCAATGTACTGGGCTTTTGCCTTGTCTTACTATGTTTTGGGTTATCAGGTTTGGATGTTGTCTTTTGGAAGCCTGTTCCTTTCTGAAGAAAAACAGGTTGGGAGTGGATCCAGTAGAGAGAAGAGAGGAGGATGATGGGGAGCTAGGAGGTGTAGTGAGAGGGAAAAATATGGTAGGGATATATTGTATGAGAGAAGAACCTATTTTCAACAGAAAAAAGAAGGCCTTTTAAGAGAAAGAGAGAATTAAAAAGACATTTGGGGATAGAATATACAATGTTATTGAAAAAACCCATAATTTTAACAAGGTAATTTTTTAGTATCTAAAAGTGTTGAACTGGACAAGTGAAATGTATACCTGTTAATACAATTTGTAGTAATATGTAGAGTCCTTAAGACGTAGGCTCAAGATGGTTATATCTGAATTGTGTGGCAGATCTTTTATCAGATTTTTGAGGAACCACCACACCAATTTATATAGTGGTTCTAATAGTTTACATTCTCACCGAAAATAAATATTCCTTTATTCAAAAAAAATACTAAGTACATTTTAAGATAACATTATAGAAAATATCAAATCAAGAATATTGTCTCTATGTACCTTTTTAGTTTCTTCTTTACTGTAGGATAAATGTCAAGTTTCTCTTCGCATTTTCAATAAAACAAAAATTAATTAAAATTACACTAAAATGTTTGTTGTTTGTTCATTTAAAGATTAAGTTCTATACCTTTCTACGAGGGAGAAAATAACTAGGTAAGAGACAAAAGCAACTGTTCAGGAACGATGACAAAATTTTCACTAAAACATAAGCTGTTGGTTCCACAGAACCTTAGAGAGCTCCCAAGTTCAGAGAGGAACAGACAAAACTGGAGAGAGCAAGAAGAGAAAATAGAGTCAGAGCTGGAGTAATTAAAATTCTATTCATTAAGTATAGCTACCGTGTGACAGTTTCACTTTCCTTTCTTCTTGCCTGTCCTCTCCTGTCGTCTTTCCTAGGCACGTGTTGAATGGAAAGAGGGAAGTGGATGTCTCTTTCTTAAAGAACCTATGAAGGCAAGGCTTGATCAGAATGAATGTCAGTCTAAAGGCAACGTCATTCAAGCACCCTAAGATTGACAGCTGTCTTATGACATCCATGTCTTCATCAATCCAGTAATTAATTGCATATTTCTTGAACAAACTATATAGAGGCATTTTTCTATGCACTTAGGGTACATCTATTAAACATTTTTGTTTACAATAGAATTCATATTTATTTTAAAACTTGCCATGACATACAGCTATATAATCACATTAATATTTTTAGAAAGTGAACTAAGTGACCTATTCTCAACTTTATCATAAAAGGTTTAAAAAATCCTTGAGGAAAAAAGTAAATTGAAGTTCAACATTGTATAGGCATTTACACAGAAGAAAACATTTTCCTGGGCTTATGTGATTATGGTCTTAGAATATACTAAGTATAGAGGACAGTGATGCAAGTTTGTGAAAGAAACTGGTAAGTCAGAAGGAACATACACAGAGAAATGAATTCCAGATAATTAAGTGAGAAAACAAGGCCAAGGGCATGAGGAAGAGAAAAGCTGAAAGATAACTCAACTGATCAAAGAGTGGCTGTTAGGAGGCAGAGAAAGACTGAGATTATGCCAAGACAATGCTGCATATATTACAAAGACGACATTGTAATAATCTTTTCACTTACCAAAGGTTTTAAAGAAAAGTCAATGATGTAACTTCATTTTCCTTTATTTAAATCCATTTTTTTGTGTTCTTTAGAAAATAAGTGGGAAAAACTACATGAAAAGGCACACATGATAAGCATAGTTTAGCTTCCCATGGACAAACCAGGATTGGGATGTATTTGCTTATGAGACTAAGAGTGAATGATCTCAACCTTTATTTTGAAGAGTTTCAGTATGGTTTTAAATCATTGTTTACCATCAGATTGTCATACTGTGCTTAGCAATTTTTGTCCAATAATGTTTAAGTCTTCCTCTCTATAAATGCATAAATATTAATCAGAATAAACTAAGACCCACCCAATAATGCTATGTCTTAATGTAAAAGAGCTCTTCAGTGTGAATGAAAAAAAAGTCTGATCATTATATTTATATTCTGTTTTCTTATTGTCTATTCTACATCCATATCCTAGGTAGAGTCCCAAGAACACCAAGCTTCCATTTACCTCGGTATCTGTGACTGGAGAAGTTGAATGAGGCTTGCACTTCACTTCTCTCAGAATTGTCAATGGAGTATTTATTATATAAGCTAATGTTCCCAAAGGCATTGCATACAACCTCTCTCCTCCTCTCTTCTTCCCTCTCCCTCTCTCTATTTCTTTCTCCACTTCTCTTTTTACTTGTTACTAAAACATACAGATGAACACACACACACACACACACACACATGCACACACACACACACACACGCACACACACACACCCCTATTTCAACAGTTTTTACAATAAATAATGAAGTAAGACATGATTTGGTTAAGGATGATCAGCAATAGGGTTATTAATTAAAACAAACTAATCATATTCTGAGACTACTGTCAAGAGAAAGCAAACATTTAAAACTAAAAAAGTTTCAATTTTGTTAGTAATGATAGGAAAATGAGAGCCAAGGTTAGATGAGGTCTAATCTCTAGAGATGTCATAATAAATATCAATTTTGTATCATTAATTAGGGATAAAAACATTATCATCTAATTAATTGGTAAATCTTATAATGTGTTTGTTATTCAGTAGAATAACAAAGAATATGAGGAGGCAACTACACGCTTAGAAAAATCTATACACATACAAAAGGAAAGTGTTTGACTTCTTTTATAAAAAAGAATAGGCAAGAAGGCTTAGCTGATAAAGATGATTTCATCAGAGCCTGAGGACATGAGTTCCATTTCTGAAACCCAAATGCTGGAAGGAAAAATCAAGAACTGCTTGTTAGCCTCTAACCTCCACATGAACAAAATAGATAAATAACCAAATAAGTTGAATTTTTTTAAAAAATTACAACAAAATGGGTAAATGCTGATCTTTTCAACAAATCTTGCTGATAAAACATAATATCCATATTTAAAAAGTTAATTTAATGCCAAGAGTTAATAGTCAAGACTATATTGTGAAATATAAAACATCTTTTTAGACAATATTCTTATATCAGATACTGTACATATTGTAACTGTTTTAAGAAGTATGGTTCTTAGAAAAGATAGTTAAGAAAATGAAGATAAATCCTATTACTAAAAGTAATTCTTTGAAATTACACAAAATATGCTCAATAATGAAAATATGAGCTAGACAGAGAGGCAGACACGCCTGGGAAACCAGAAGAGACTGCACTCTGCGCACATCCAGACGCCAGAGGAAAACACCAAACGCCATCTGGAACCCTGGTGCACGGAGGCTCCCGGAAAGAGCGGCGCAGATCTCCTCGGTTGCTGCCTCCGCGGAGAGGTCTTAGGCAGTACCCCACGAGCACACTTGAGCCTCGGAACCTCAGGTAGGACCAACTTTTCCCCTGCAAGTGACCTGCCTGGTGAACTCAGGACACACAGAGGCAGAATTCCTCTGAGACCGGGCACTTCCTGTGTTTACCGGAAGTCCCACACCCGCGGATCCCGGCCCGCAGCAGCTCTCTGCTCCCAAACCCCGTGGGAGAGAGACCTCACCGCCTGGTCAGGTGGGCACTCCTGAGGCTGCAGAGCGGAGGAGACCACCAACACTGCCCACCCCTGCCCACATCCCTGGCCCAAGAGGAAACTGTATAAGGCCTCTGGGTTCCCGTAGGGGAGGGCCCAGGAGCGGCAGGACCCCTGCGCCTGAGACACCGCCGGAATCTGAAGGAAACAGACCGGATAAACAGTTCTCTGCACCCAAATCCCGTGGGAGGGAGAGCTAAACCTACAGAGAGGCAGACACGCCTGGGAAACCAGAAGAGACTGCACTCTGCGCACATCCAGACGCCAGAGGAAAACACCAAACGCCATCTGGAACCCTGGTGCACGGAGGCTCCCGGAAAGAGCGGCGCAGATCTTCCCGGTTGCTGCCGCCGCGGAGAGGACTTAGGCAGTACCCCACGAGCACACTTGAGCCTCGGAACCTCAGGTAGGACCAACTTTTCCCCTGCAAGTGACCTGCCTGGTGAACTCAAGACACAGGCCCACAGGAACAGCTAAAGACCTGTAGAGAGGAAAAACTACAAGCCCGAAAGCAGAACACTCTGTCCCCATAACTGGCTGAAAGAAAACAGGAAAACAGGTCTACAGCACTCCTGACACACAGGCTTATAGGACAGTCTAGCTACTGTCAGAAATAGCAGAACAAAGTAACACTAGAGATAATCTGATGGCAGGAGGCAAGCGCAGGAACCCAAGCAACAGAAACCAAGACTACATGGAATCATCGGAGCCCAATTCTCCCACCAAAATAAACATGGAATATCCAAACACACCAGAAAAGCAAGATCTAGTTTCAAAATCATATTTGATCATGATGCTAGAGGCCTTCAAGAAAGACGTGAAGAACTCCCTTAGAGAACAAGTAGAAGCCTACAGAGAAGAATCGCAAAAATGCCTGAAAGAATTCCAGGAAAACACAATCAAACAGTTGAAGGAATTAAAAATGGAAATAGAAGCAATCAAGAAAGAACACATGGAAACAACCCTGGATATAGAAAATCAAAAGAAGAGACAAGGAGCTGTAGATAGAAGCCTCACCAACAGAATACAAGAGATGGAAGAGAGAATCTCGGGAGCAGAAGATTCCCTAGAAATCATTGACTCAACTGTCAAAGATAGTGTAAAGCGGAAAAAGCTACTGGTCCAAAACATACAGGAAATCCAGGACTCAATGAGAAGATCAAACCTAAGGATAATAGGTATAGAAGAGAGTGAAGACTCCCAGCTCAAAGGACCAGTAAATATCTTCAACAAAATCATAGAAGAAAACTTCCCTAACCTAAAAAAAGAGATACCCATAGGCATACAAGAAGCCTACAGAACTCCAAATAGATTGGACCAGAAAAGAAACACCTCCTGTCACATAATAGTCAAAACACCAAACGCACAAAATAAAGAAAGAATATTAAAAGCAGTAAGGGAAAAAGGTCAAGTAACATATAAAGGCAGACCTATCAGAATCACACCAGACTTTTCGCCAAAAACTATGAAGGCCAGAAGATCCTGGACAGATGTCATACAGACCTTAAGAGAACACAAGTGCCAGCCCAGGTTACTGTATCCTGCAAAACTCTCAATTAACATAGATGGAGAAACCAAAATATTCCATGACAAAGACAAATTTACACAATATCTTTCTACAAATCCAGCACTACAAAGGATAATAAAGGGTAAAGCCCAACATAAGGAGACAAGCTATACCCTAGAAGAAGCAAGAAACTAATCGTCTTGGCAAGAAAACAAAGAGAAGAAAAGCACACAAACATAACCTCACATCCAAATATGAATATAACAGGAAGCAATAATCACTATTCCTTAATATCTCTCAACATCAATGGCCTCAACTCCCCAATAAAAAGACATAGATTAACAAACTGGATACGCAACGAGGACCCTGCATTCTGCTGCCTACTGGAAACACACCTCAGAGACAAAGACAGACACTACCTCAGGGTGAAAGGCTGGAAAACAACTTTCCAAGCAAATGGTCAGAAGAAGCAAGCTGGAGTAGCCATTCTAATATCAAATAAAATCAATTTTCAATTAAAAGTCATCAAGAAAGATAAGGAAGGACACTTCATATTCATCAAAGGGAAAATCAACCAAGATGAACTCTCAATCCTAAATATCTATGCCCCAAATACAAGGGCACCTACATACGTAAAAGAAACCTTACTAAAGCTCAAAACACACATTGCACCTCACACAATAATAGTGCGAGATTTCAACACCCCACTCTCATCAATGGACAGATCATGGAAACAGAAATTACACAGAGACGTAGACAGACTAAGAGAAGTCATGAGCCAAATGGACGTAACAGATATTTATAGAACATTCTATCCTAAAGCAAAAGGATATACCTTCTTCTCAGCTCCGCATGGTACTTTCTCCAAAATTGACCATATAGTTGGTCAAAAAACGGGCCTCAACAGGAACAGAAAGATAGAAATAATCCCATGCGTGCTATCAGACCACCACGGCCTAAAACTGGTCTTCAATAACAATAAGGGAAGAATGCCCACATATACGTGGAAATTGAACAATGCTCTACTCAATGATAACCTAGTCAAGGAAGAAATAAAGAAAGAAATTAAAAACTTTTTAGAATTTAATGAAAATGAAGGTACAACATACTCAAACTTATGGGACACAATGAAAGCTGTGCTAAGAGGAAAACTCATAGCGCTGAGTGCCTGCAGAAAGAAACAGGAAAGAGCATATGTCAGCAGCTTGACAGCACACCTAAAAGCTCTAGAACAAAAAGAAGCAAATACACCCAGGAGGAGTAGAAGGCAGGAAATAATCAAACTCAGAGCTGAAATCAACCAAGTAGAAACAAAAAGGACCATAGAAAGAATCAACAGAACCAAAAGTTGGTTCTTTGAGAAAATCAACAAGATGGATAAACCCTTAGCCAGACTAATGAGAGGACCCAGAGAGTGTGTCCAAATTAACAAAATCAGAAATGAAAAGGGAGACATAACTACAGATTCAGAGGAAATTCAAAAAATCATCAGATCTTAGTATAAAAGCCTATATTCAACAAAACTTGAAAATCTACAGGAAATGGACAATTTCCTAGACAAATATCAGGTATCGAAGTTAAATCAGGAACAGATAAACCAGTTAAACAACCCCATAACTACTAAGGAAATAGAAGCAGTCATTAAAGGTCTCCCAATCAAAAAGAGCCCAGGTCCAGACGGGTTTAGTGCAGAATTCTATCAAACCTTCATAGAAGACCTCATACCAATATTATCCAAACTATACCACAAAATTGAAACAGATGGATCACTCCTGAATTCCTTCTATGAAGCCACAATTACTCTTATACCTAAACCACACAAAGACCCAACAAAGAAAGAGAACTTCAGACCAATTTCCCTTATGAATATCGACGCAAAAATACTCAATAAAATTCTGGCAAACCGAATCCAAGAGCACATTAAAACAATCATCCACCATGATCAAGTAGGCTTCATCCCAGGCATGCAGGGATGGTTTAATATACGGAAAACCATCAACGTGATCCATTATATAAACAAACTGAAAGAACAAAACTGCATGAGCATTTCATTAGATGCTGAGAAAGCATTTGACAAAATTCAACACCCCTTCATGATAAAAGTCCTGGAAAGAATAGGAATTCAAGGCCCATACCTAAACATAGTAAAAGCCATATACAGCAAACCAGTTGCTAACATTAAACTAAATGGAGAGAAACTTGAAGCAATCCCACTAAAATCAGGGACTAGACAAGGCTGCCCACTCTCTCCCTACTTATTCAATATAGTTCTTGAAGTTCTAGCCAGAGCAATCAGACAACAAAAGGAGGTCAAGGGGATACAGATCGGAAAAGAAGAAGTCAAAATATCACTATTTGCAGATGATATGATAGTTTATTTAAGTGATCCCAAAAATTCCACCAGAGAACTACTAAAGCTGATAAACAACTTCAGCAAAGTGGCTGGGTATAAAATTAACTCAAATAAATCAGTAGCCTTCCTCTACACAAAAGAGAAACAAGCCGAGAAAGAAATTAGGGAAACGACACCCTTCATAATAGACCCAAATAATATAAAGTACCTCGGTGTGACTTTAACCAAGCAAGTAAAAGATCTGTACAATAAGAACTTCAAGAAACTGAAGAAAGAAATTGAAGAAGACCTCAGAAGATGGAAAGATCTCCCATGCTCATGGATTGGCAGGATTAATATAGTAAAAATGGCCATTTTACCAAATGTGATCTACAGATTCAATGCAATCCCCATCAAAATACCAATCTAATTCTTCAAAGAGTCAGAACAATTCGCAAATTCATCTGGAATAACAAAAAACCCAGGATAGCTAAAACTATCCTCAACAATAAAAGGACTTCAGGGGGAATCATTATCCCTGAACTCAAGCAGTATTACAGAGCAATAGTGATAAAAACTGCATGGTATTGGTACAGAGACAGACAGATAGAACAATGGAATAGAATTGAAGACCCAGAAATGAACCCACACACCTATGGTCACTTGATTTTTGACAAAAGAGCCAAAACCACCCAATGGAAAAAAGATAGCATTTTCAGCAAATGGTGCTGGTTCAACTGGAGGTCAACATGTAGAAGAATGCAGATCGATCCATGCTTATCACCCTGTACAAAGCTTAAGTCCAAGTGGATCAAGGACCTCCACATCAAACCTGATACACTCAAACTTATAGAAGAAAAACTAGGGAAGCATCTGGAACACATGGGCACTGGAAAAAATTTCCTGAACAAAACACCAATGGCTTATGCTCTAAGATCAAGAATCGACAAATGGGATCTCATAAAACTGGAAAGCTTCTGTAAGGCAAAGGACACCGTGGTTAGGACAAATCGGCAACCAACACATTGGGAAAAGATCTTTACCAATCCTACAACAGATAGAGGCCTTATATCCAAAATATACAAAGAACTCAAGAAGTTAGACCGCAGGGAGACAAATAACCCTATTAAAAAATGGGGTTCAGAGCTAAACAAAGAATTCACAGCTGAGAAATGCCGAATGGCTGAGAAACACCTAAAGAAATGTTCAACATCTTTAGTCATAAGGGAAATGCAAATCAAAACAACCCTGAGATTTCACCTCACACCAGTGAGAATGGCTAAGATCAAAAACTCAGGTGACAGCAGATGCTGGCGAGGATGCGGAGAAAGAGGAACACTCCTCTATTGTTGGTGTGATTGCAGACTGGTACAACCATTCTGGAAATCAGTCTGGAGGTTCCTCAGAAAATTGGACATTGAACTGCCTGAGGATCCAGCTATACCTCTCTTGGGCATATACCCAAAAGATGCCCCAACATATACAAAAGGCACGTGCTCCACTATGTTCATCGCAGCCTTATTTATAATAGCCAGAAGCTGGAAAGAACCCAGATGCCCTTCAACAGAGGAATGGATACAGAAAATATGGTACATCTACACAATGGAATATTACTCAGCTATCAAAAACAACGGCTTTATGAAATTCGTAGGCAAATGGTTGGAACTGGAAAATATCATCCTGAGTGAGCTAACCCAAACACAGAAAGACATACATGGTATGCACTCACTGATAAGTGGCTATTAGCCCAAATGCTTGAATTACCCTAGATGCCTAGAACAAATGAAACTCGAGACGGATGATCAAAATGTGAATGCTTCACTCCTTCTCTAAAAGGGGAACAAGAATACCCTTGGCAGGGAAGAGAGAGGCAAAGATTAAAACAGAGACTGAAGGAACTCCCATTCAGAGCCTGCCCCACATGTGGCCCATACATATACAGCCACCCAATTAGACAAGATGGATGAAGCAAAGAAGTGCAGACCGACAGGAGCCGGATGTAGATCTCTCCTGAGAGACACAGCCAGAATACAGCAAATACAGAGGCGAATGCCAGCAGCAAACCACTAAACTGAGAATAGGACCCCCGTTGAAGGAATCAGAGAAAGAACTGGAAGAGCTTGGAGGGGCTCGAGACCCCATATGTACAACAATGCCAAGCAACCAGAGCTTCCAGGGACTAAGCCACTACCTAAAGACTATGCATGGACTGATCCTGGACTCTGACCTCATAGGTAGCAATGAATATCCTAGTAAGAGCACCAGTGGAAGGGGAAGCCCTGGGTCCTGCTAAGACTGAACCCCCAGTGAACTAGACTATGGGGGGAGGGCGGCAATGGGGGGATGGTTGGGAGGGGAACACCTATAAGGAAGGGGAGGGGGGAGGGGTATGTTTACCGGGAAACCAAAGAATTATTATTATGTATTAAATAAATTAAAAAAATTTTAAAAAAAAAGAAAATTTTTATGTAAAAATTAAATTTCTATTGAAATGAAAAAAAAAATCTAGCCTATGGGGCTGGAGAGATGGCTCAGTGTTTAAGAGCAATGGCTGTTCTTCCAGAGGTCCTGAGTTCAATTCCCAGCAACCACAAGGTGGTTCACAACCATCTGTAATGGGATCCAATGCCCTCTTCTGGTGTGTCTGAAGACAGCTACAGTGTACTCATCATATACATAAAATAAATAAAATATTTAAAAAATGTATAGATAAGTAAAAAAAAGAAAATATGAGCTAAATGTTTTCAGTAAAATCAAGACAACAGTATTACTGTAGTTATAATGCATTTTAATGAATTTACTTCCTTTTATTTATTAAATTAGTTTCTTGATCAGAATCAAAGGTAAATTTATTTTTCTGCTGTTTTATTTCAGAATTTTTACCAAGAGCAATGTCTAAATATATCAATGACTTATGTGTTAAGCTGCATTAGTTATAGAACTGTTCGTTTGTCTTCTGTTGCAGAGGTACCCAGCCAATTGTTAATAATTAATAGTGTCAACTATGAAGTTGTTCAAAATTGCTTGTTATTTTAGAGTACACTATTTCCCACATTATTTGAAAGCAGTCAAATGGATTAAATATATTTAAATAAATTTTTGTCACATTAATATAAGTTATTGATACTGAAGAAATGTATTAGTGGTTAAAACATGTGATGCACTTGTAGAGGATCCAGGTTTAGTTCTTAGCACCCATGTGGTGCCTCACAATCATTTGTAACTTCATTTCAGGGGATTGGATGCCCTTTTATGGAAATCAGATATTCATGTATTGTACATACATATAAGAAGAAAAACACTTATCAGAAAATGAAAATATTTTTTAAATGAAGTTACTAATACAGATGTTTAATGGCATAAAATATTCATTAATTTTATAATATCGAAGATGTAAAAGGATGATACATGTTTAAAAAGATTTGAGAAACTGTTCTTAAAACATTTTTTATGGCATGTGACTGCTAAGGTATACAAAAATCAAGTATATCCCTAACATAATAGCCTCTAAGACTTCCTTTCCCTTGGACTCTGACAAGAAACATTTAAATTGATGTCAGTTTTCTGGAAACCTGGAAATGTACTTGAGCCGGAGGGGATGGAAACAGACAGAAGTTCCCGTTATTTGTGTTTCTGATGCTTCTTAAATAATCTCTTTCCCAGAGAAAGGGTGCACTCAATGCTTATTAAAATACCTGCCTCTAGCCAGTAAGTGTCTAACAGAGCAGAACCAGGCAAATGCTTTTGAAATGAAGATCATTTTCAGTCCTTTATTATTTACTCATGGAATGTCCATCTTCTGAGAAGCTCTTGATCCTGATTCTCACTGTCTTCCTCCCCTTCATATGCTAAGTCAAAGCAAGGTCAGGCTCCACCAATTACATTGTTGCAAGCTTTGCCTTGACTTTAGTACTAGAGTGGAAACTGTATGACAATGGTGTCTTCTTTTCCTGCTAACTAGTAAATGTGTCAATCATAATTGTAAAAATTTTATGATCAATGAGTTCAACTATTATTTCAAGTCTCACTTAACTTTCTTATTATTATTACTTCTTTTCTTTGATCAGATTATAATGTAATTACCGAATTTTCCCCTTCCCTTTCCTTCCTGAAAGCTTTCCCATATACACATCCTTGCTTTTGTTCAAAGCCATAACCTCCTTATTCACTAATCATTGTTACATGCATATATGTATATGTATATGATTATATATTTCTACATACAGCATTCTCAGTCTGTATAACGTTAATTGTATGTATGTTTTCAGGACTGACCAATACCACATGGTAAGCCTTTAAAGTTTCTTAAAACAGAGTCAGACCTTTGTTATGCTGTTACGAGCTTATTGATCATCAGAGATAATTGATTTTTCTTTCTCTGTTTTGGAAGGCAAGATTTAAATGCCTACATTTAACTTGTAAACAGACAAGGTCTGAGTAATGTGTCAATTCTCAATGAATGAGAATAACCCCTTCTTAGATGTTTAAAAAATATTTTTCCAGAGAGTATCTTTAATTATATTATTGACGATTATTATGTTGTCATCAGGTATTGTGAATTATATGATCACATACTTATCATCCATTTTCATGTTATCTTCATTTAACTCTGTAGCTAGACCTTCATGAATTATGTATGACACAGAGTTAGATCCTTCAGCTTCTCAGTCATGGTAGTATTCAGTAAGTTTGAATTAGGATTTTTCCTCATTACTACCAAAATATACGCTCATTAGTCAACAAACGCAATCATCTTTGTGCTCTTTTGAGAGCTTTCTGCTGATCCTTTGCCCCTTATTTGAGGGAATGAATACTATTTAGTGTTAGAACTCATGGTGACCAGAATACTATTTGGCACTCAGTTGAGCCTGAATGATATTTTTAAAATCACTGCAGGTTTTCATACACAGAAAAACCTCATTCCCCAGCAACAACACGTTGCACTCCAAATCGCTTGCGCAAGGCAGCTTGGATCTGCCTGGATTTGAGGCTATAAACCAGCGGGTTTAGCAGTGGGGTCATGAGGAGGTAGGCATTGCTCATGGTGGTGTAGAGAATCGGAGATGTTTCCTGGGTGTAACGATGCAGTACTGCAAGGCTGATGAGAGGCAAGTAGAACACCAGAACTGTGCATAGGTGACAGACACAGGTTTGTAGCGATTTCCAGTTTCGATCTTGGATCCCCAGTTTCATCACAGTGCCCAAGATCTTCATGTACGAAACTAAGATGAAGATTGCGTCCACAGCAAATGTGCAGAGCACACAGACCAATCCATAGACGCTGCTGAATGTGACATCGCCGCAGGCCAAGTTAAGCATATCTGGGTAGTAACAATAGGAGTGTGAGAGGATATTGGCCCCACAGAAAGGAAACGTCCTGAGGAAAAATGGCAGAGGGGCCAATAAAGTGGCTCCTCGTATGAGGGCAGCTCCACTGAGGCAGACCACAGTATGGTGATTCAGGATTCTGGTGTAGGTTAATGGAGCACAGATAGCAACCAAGCGGTCAAAAGCCATGGCCACCAGAACCCCTGACTCTACAGAGGAGAGAGTGTGAATAAAGAACATTTGTGTCAGACAGGCATCCAGACCGACATCATGAATATCAAACCAGAAGATGGCCAAGACACTAGGCATCGTTGACAGTGAGAGGCCAAGGTCTGTGAGGGCTAACATGGCCAAAAAATAGAATTGGGGTTCATGAAGGTTTTGCTCTGCTCTAACCAGAAGGAGGAGAAGAACATTGCCTCCAAGTGCTACCAGGTACAGGAGACAGAAGGGGATGGAGATCCACATATGTGCAGCCTCTAGACCAGGGATACCAATGAAGGAAAAAGTGGGACAATTCAAAGTAGCATTCAAATCTGACATGATGAGACGTAGGTGGAGCAGTCAGGGCATTCACAGACCTATAAAAGACATATCAAGTCAGAAACTTGATAACTGAGCAGTAAGAAAACAATATTTTTAATGCATGAAAGAAAAAACCAAGACATGGAGACTTCAAATTTGGTCATCAAATTTTAGACAGAAACTGGAACGACTAGAACTTTCAAAAAGTATTGATGGGACATAAAATTGTACCACCTCTATTGGAAAATGTTTTGACAGTTTCTTTTAAAGTAAAATACAGACTGATGATGTACTGAATATTTACCCAGTGATTGCACTATTATTAATTTAGTAGAAATAAAATGCACCATCATAAAGACATATAGAATTATTCATATGTACCATTTATGATGCCAAAAACTGAGAAGAAAATGATTGTACATTCACTGTTGTATGGATGCATAAATTACAAAATATCTGTTCATTTAAATTTTAAAAGGAAGAAATCACTGAAAGACACAAAGGCAAGAATTTATCATTTTTGTTATGTGAAAAAAAGAGAAATAGAAAACATGAATGCTGCCTGATCTCATGTACATGAAGATAGAATCAAATGCCAGATTGCTGATCAGAGACTGGGAGAGATGGATTGTACGGGCTGTGGCTAAAAAAAATGTACTGAAGGTGTCTCATATATGAATAATGTTGGGATCCCATGGCTGTATACATTAAAAATTACTATTAATTTGTTATGTTCTATCAGCTGTTAATTAACTTAATAAAACCTATTCCAATATTGCTTTGTCAGAAAAATGGTTTCTCAATGACACTAAATATTCTCTGATGTGGTGTGTGTGTGTGTGTGTGTGTGTGTGTGTGTGTGTGTGTGTGTGTGTGTGTGATTTCTTCAATAATCCTGTCTATTAGTTGATTATTAAAGGAAATGACTGTCATATCTGTGAAATTACTAGACTCTCATTACTGGAAACTTTTTATATCAAAGACAACTTCCTTGTCTTACATTCTCAGCTACCTAGACCCTTATAGATTGCCCCATTCCACAGTGACAGAGATCTGTGTTCTCTCCAACATTTTTATTTAAATATTATTTTTAGTGCTTTATGTATTCAGTGTCCCAAAGTCTTGCATACATATCCCTACCCATTCCATACTTAAAGATTTTTTGGACACACGTTACGCAGTACATGGAGTTTTATTTTGTTATTATTTAAACCCTTCTAAATCTGCACAGTTAAGTTTTTCTTCAGAAAAAAATGAGTGAGATAATCATCTGTGAATGCTTGCTTATTTGATGTTGGGTTATAAGATCAAGAACTCAGAAAAGTTCATAAAAGGTTTGAATTATACCTGCAATGCATGAAGAGTTTGTCTTTGGTTATCTCTCTGTGCTGATTCTCCTATTTTTCAAGTAATGCTGTTACTTGAATCATGCAGGCTTAAAATAGAAATGACAGAATAAATCATTCAGTAGAGGCTAACACTTATAAACTCTTTGTTCATAAAATCTAAATTTATACTCTCTTATTAGTTTTTGAAATTATACCTTCCTTTAAGCCAAATGCTGTGACTACACCATTTATTCTTTTCTGTATCTTTCATAGTCATCAAGCAAAAGTCTGATTAAGATTTTTAATTCTTAGATAACCACAATTTTATCTCCAACAAAGGATATCATCTAATCATCTGATAGAGAGTTACCAATTTCTACTTCACTAGTTGCACACATAAGGTTTTGAATTGTGATTATATTTTCTCCTCATTGACTCATATTCTAATAATTTCTTTCACAACATTTTGCTTTCTTTGAGACATTATTTGAAATATCTAAGAAATTAGTATCAATGACATATTTATAAGTGCATATAAATTTGACTTTATTCAAATGATTGAATTTATTAATTTGATTTCATAAAACTGTATTTGTTTCTACTAGTTACATTTGCAATAATGATTTTACATTTTTATGTTGCTATGTGGATTAAACCTATGAAATACAAGAGAAAAAGGATATAGTGCAGTTCTAAAAGATAAGCAATTAGGATTTCTTTCTGCTTTGTCAGAGAATTCAATTTAACAAAAACATATCTAGGTTAATTTTAGATATTATAAAATAAAATTTTGTTATCTTGTAAATCAATAAAATGTTAGAATAAATTAAATCTAGTATGTCATTAAAAACATTTGTATACATACACCTGAACTCATTAAAATGATAGCATAAGATAATACTATGAAACGTAAATTACTTATATGATTCTATATTGAGACATGTATATACACATGTCACAATATGGGTCTACACACATTTATAAACTAATTTATGTAAATCATCTTTATGAATCATTCATATTTTTGAGAGTACTAAGATTAAGACCATATATTTCATCCAGTTCTAGTCACTCATTTTAGCTTAAATATATAATGGATAAAAGAAAAATACAAAATAAATAAAGATTGAAGAAATACTCAAACATAGACAAAGATGGTAAAAAAGAAAAGAGGAAAGAAAGAAAATTTCAGTTAAAATCATTATTTAGAACTCTGTGTCTAGTAGCTCTCCATATTCCAATGATAAAGTTGAAACATATTTACTGGTTCATAACTAGAATTGCTCTACACCAGTAGACTGAGTAATTGCAATTGATACCATGTAAATAAATCTAAGGAATATATGAATGTTGAATCAGATTTATAGAACTATACATATTTTGATCATCAAATGTAACGGTAATATTATTTATGTTCTCACTTACCTTTTGAATAAGAATTCATCTTTTTAGAGGCAAATTACCAACCACATGAAAATTTAAAAAAACAAGAAAAGGGCATAGGCGAAGTTGAAATAGACTACCCAGTCTGGAAAGAGTTGCCTGTCAAAAAAAATCTTGAGCTTTCTTTTTAAACTGCTAATTTTAAATTGGCTTTGAAAAGTACTAGCTATTATGAATATCTTGAAATGTGTGAAGAAAAAACATCATTATAAAGTGTAAGTGCAATATTTATATGAAAGAAAGGAATTTTGGGGGTTAACTTCTGTGTAAAGGAAGCATTTTCCAAGCATGCAGTTTCCCTTTATGTGCAAAGAAATAAATAAAATTAAATTATTGATTAATCAATATTGATTAATTAAATGAATATGTTAATTAAATGTATTTTCCATTATATTTTATTTCCCATAATATATATTCCATTAAATATATGTACCACTTTTTATTTGCCATTGCATTTGCTTTAGTTGCTATATGAAATGAATTATTGGTTTATTTAATTCTCATGAATGCTTACTGAATATTCATGAGAAACTGATTCAAACAAAACCAAACAAAACCCACACAATCTATTTAGCTTTTAAAACATAGTATGCATTAATGGCATCAACTTTTGGTTTTGTAAAGTACTGACAAATACAAAAAATATTACATTAAATACAAATAATCAATAATTTAATTTCTAATTATTATTTATTTAAACATAAAATTTTCCAAAATAATTTCCCGACAAAATATTTTCTAACTTAACAATATAGCTTCTTTTGATTTGATTATTTTTTATCATAGGAAATACATATATATGATGGTATTTTTTGAAATTTTATTAACTGCAAATGTGAAGTTGTTATTTTATACAGCATTGTTTAAATAGACTTTCTCAGGGTTCAGTTGATGCTATCACTTCTTTTCAGAATACATCACTCACTGTGCTGTAGACAACCGCTTCTCGTTCAAGAGCATCTGTTACCAAGACTCTCCTCTCTGACACAGGAACCCTTCACCCAATATGGAGAGGAAATGTTTACCTCACAGGTTTAATACTGATTTATAAACTAACAATAGGGTCTCCCAGGTGCCTGACAAGCTCTACTGAGATTTTAAAAGTTTAGGGAATTTCCAACTATCCTAGTCAAAATGCTTGCATTTATTTTTTCCTCAAGGGATCTGGGGAGGCTGCTTTTCTTGTAGAGCATGTCTTTCAATCCTATTGTACTGGAGAAATGGATAAGTATCATTTTATTAGAAAGTGAACACCTGTCAATTTCTTCCTTTATTGTAGGAAAGGCAATTTGAAATGAAAATGTATAATGGTCAAAGTCTAAGAACCCTTAGTTTTTAAATAGGAAAGGAATCAATTTGTAGAAATCTTTAAAATATGTCCATATGTGCTATCTAATGTCAAAAATACACAGCCACTTCATATGATTTTGAGGTATATACACCTGTTTCTTTTTTCTGAGAATAATATAGAATGATGTATTGAAATAAATATATTCGATAGTAAATATACTACTTTAATTGACCTAGCTGAATTACAAGTTTCATTTTCAATTTGATTTCAGTTTTTCCTAATCAGAAGCTTTAAATAATTTATCTGTTATTTTATGATTTGTAAAAATGTATAAAACCTTAAAAATAAGTCAGAAGATACATGTGTTCAAAGTCTTACTCTTGAGTTTTGTCTAAATGTGAAAAAAATTATTGCACTTGTTCTCTTCTTGGCTTTTTCTTTCATTGGCCCACATGACATCATCATGAAAGTGGCTGGTGTGCACTTCCCAATACTAACTCTTTTTTGATATATTTGCTGTGTTCTGAATCAATTCAGAATTTAGGTCATCCAAATGTCAAAATACTTAATTTGTTCAAATAGTTTTGACCAGTTAGTTATCCAAAATTATAAATGACACATGAAGACGATTTATATATATATATATAATATTGTATATACATATACATATATTCATGTCACAACACTTGATGAAAAAGAGGCCATGAATTTGAAATGAAATAAAAGTGGGTGAATGGAAGGACTGGATAAAGAAAAAAGGGAAACAATGTAATTATATTATATTCTCAAAATAAAATTAATAATAAAAACAGCAGCAGCAACAGCAACTACTGCTGCTGGTGATACTACTACTACTACTACTACTACTACTACTACTACTAATAATAATAATAACAATAACAACAACACAAAACTATTTGTACCCTCAACTTATCATTTATGTGTTCCTGATTGTTCATTGTGTAGACTAGTGGAGACTTAGCTGTAATCTTTACTACAGAGAGATTAAGGGGAAGTAGTGAGATGGCATTCAAGTGTGTGTCCAATGGGGAGTCCAACAGGTTCTTATAAATAGTTCTAATAGAAAAGTCATGTGATGGCCCTGATTAAAACAAAGTCAACCACAAACAACCTAAAAGTCAGAAATCTAGGAAGGAGTGTAGGAGAGGGGAGTATAGAGTGGGATGGAGAATAATAGGGGTAAAAGAAAGAAATATAAGAATGAGGGACAAAGCATTGGAATGAACTATATTCACGTATGAAGTTGTTAAAAACTACACTAAAGAAAATGAAAATCATGATTGCTATTACAACTGAAGTTTCTATTAACCTATGAAATGTTGCTATTTTAAAGCCACAATAATACTAATACTAAATAATTACCTGAACTCTTAAAATTACACAATTATATTGATTAATCTAGACCACAGTGGGATCTATTTTAACAGAAGAACTAAAAATGTTTTGGAAGCTTCCTTACATAAGTCAGAAAGTCATGGTTAGCCTTCCTTCTACTCTAGGAAGTAGAACTTATTTAGATGTGGAATGCTTTACAGTAAGTCCATTTAGTTCTACATTATGTTTCATATAACTACTCAAACTGAACAGTAACTTCGTAAACTGCAGTTTTTATGTTGCTAAGCAGCAGAATTCGTAATCTGTCATGAAATGGATACACACATTAAATAAAACAAAAAATGTTTGATAATGTTTGGGAAATGTAATTGCCTATATATCTAAAATACTAGCTCTTTAGCAGAATCACTGGCTGTCTCAAGGGCAGATTCAGTAAATATTTAATTTCTAGAATATCAAATGCTTGGGGATGATCTTACTTGTAGACGAGACTATCTTAGGAGAAAAGGCAAGGCTGAGAGAAAAAAAAACTACCCAAGACTGTGAGCAAGTGACTTAAAGCAAACTGATCCCTTTCTTTGTGTCATTGTTGTTATCCATGCATTTTTATTGGATAGTTTTTAATTTACATTTCAAATGTTATCCCCTTTCCCCCACCCAACCACCCAACCCTTTCTGCCTCCCTGCCCTGTCGTACCCCTACACTGGGGGTTCCAGCCTTAACAGGACCAAGGACTTCGCTTCCCACTGGTGTCCAACAATGCCATCCTCTGCTACAAATGCAGCTGGAGCCATGGGTCTGTCCATGGGTAGATTTTGGATGATGGTTTAGTCCTTGGGAGCGATGGTTGGTTGGTATTATTGTTGTTACAGGGTTCCAAACCCATTCAGTTCCTTCAATCCTTCCTCTAACTCCTCCAATGGGGACCCATTCTCAGTTCAATGGTTTATTGCGAGCATTTGCCGCCGTATTTGTCATGCTCTGGAAAGGATATATATATGTATGGGCTGGATCCCCAAGTGGGGCAGGCTCTGAGTAGCCATTCCTTAAGTCCCTGCTCCAAACTTTGTCTCCATAGCTCTTCCTGTGAATATTTTTGTTCCTCTTTCTAAGAAGGAGTGAAGCATCAGCATTTTGGTTGTCCTTCTAGC
Organism: Rattus norvegicus; assembly: GCF_021556685.1. Classification (NCBI taxonomy): domain Eukaryota; kingdom Metazoa; phylum Chordata; class Mammalia; order Rodentia; family Muridae; genus Rattus; species Rattus norvegicus. The sequence goes on along the minus strand of NC_141534.1, from coordinate 170,461,198 downwards.
TTCATGTGGTCAGGGATTGTATCTTGGGTAATCTGAGCTTTTGGGCTAATATTTACTTATCAGTGAGTGCATACCATTTGTGTATTTTTGGGATTGGGTTACCTCACTCAGGATGATATTTTCTATTTCAATCCATTTGCCTATGAATTTCATGAAGTTGTTGTTTTTAATAGCTGAGTAGTACTCCACTGTGTAGATGTACCACATTTACTGTATCCATTCCTCTGTTGAAGGACATCTGGGTTGTTTCCAGCTTCTCGTTATTATAAATAAGGCTTCTATGAACATAATGGAGTATGTGTCCTTGTTATATGTTGGAGCATCTTTTGGGTATATGCCCAAGAGAGGTATAGCTGGGTCCTCAGGTAGTACTCCATCCAATTCTGAGGAACCTCTACACTGATTTTCAGAGTAGTTGTACCAGCTTGCAATCCCACCAACAATGGAGGAGTGTTCCTCTTTCTACAAATCATTGCCAGCATTTGTTGTCACCTGAGTTTTTGATCTTAACCAATCTGACTAGTGTGAGGTAGAATCTCAGGGTTGTTTTGATTTGCATTTCCCTGATGACTAAGGATGTTGAACATTTCTTTGGGTGCTTCTCAGTCATTCGATATGTCTCAATTGAGAATTCTTTGTTTAGCTCTGTATCCTATTTTTAATAGGGTTATATTGTTTCTCTGGAGTCTAACTTCTTGAGTTCTTTGTGTATATTGGATATTAGTCTCCTATCAGATGTAAGATTGGTAAAGATAAGTTGATTGCCATTTTGTCCTAATGACAGTGTCATTTATATCTTTGGGATTCTGAACAACATTTGGTGATATCATTATTCACTTATGTGTTTATCTCTGAGGAAATTTCTCAGATCAAATGGGAAAGTGATAGGAATAGTTTGTTTCCACAGTTCAGATATAATCAACATAGAGGCATCTATAGATTCTGAATGCTGTTGTCAGGTGCATATATAGCTAGATTTAGATGTCTTATATCGTTTGGCCCAATTGGGAAACACATTTAAATTTTAAGCTTCTTTGTCAATTCTGAAAGGCAGTTTCCATGTTGGTTGCTCACAGTGTCTCTAGAGAAGCTACAAACATCCATACCCACAGCTGTTAAACACACATTACTACCAGTGTTGTACGGTTGAACCCGCAGAGTGCTATAAGAAGGACAATAGCCACACTTGGGAGGTGATCAAGACATCCGTTTGCATACGTGATCTGAGATTCTGTCTGTGTTTTAGGAATCCTCTTTATCAGAACATCTGATGGAAGGAGAACTACTATGTCAGGTAGAAGTTCAAATGTGCTGTTGCAGAGTAGGCTAACTGCAATGATAGTGCACTCTACATGTTTTTATAGTGCTTTTATTTTAAAATTTATAATGTAACTTCATACGTTCCCTTTTCCTATTGCTCCCTCCCTATATGCTTAAAACTTAAAACTTGTTTAAAAGCTTATATTGTTATGGGTCTAGGGTCACATGCTATTTTAAGAAATAACACAAAATACCTTTAGTGATACTTAAAATATTATGTAAAATGATCCACTAGCATTGATTGGTAAGGAATGTGTGGGCCAAAGAATGACGACAGAAAAAAAAGGATTGCTTTCTGAATCCTGTTATAATTTTAGGAACACCAAATAGTGTTTTTGTTTTTGTTTTTGTTTTTTTTTTGGAATGGATCAAACCAATTAAAGGGTAATACCTTGAATGGAAAGGTTTCAATTATATAAATGTTCTCGATTTCTTATTTATGATTTGCATACATGTAAAATTCACATAATGCTATACTATGTCATTCTTTGGTAAACTGACTTCCTAACAGAATTGAATTAATACAACCTGGATATTTACTACCACATCTGATGAAATCACATAGTCACACCTCAGCATTCTTGCGTTGCCTCTAGGGAGTAGAAAGTCCAATGCTGATACTCACATTAAGAAAAAGAGTGTTTAGGGAGATTCTAATTCTCAGGGGAGAGCTTCACACATAACAACTTAGCTCAATCTAGGCCAACATTACTCATGGTCTTCAACAGAGAAGGAGAAGCTGTGCTAGAATTCTGGAGAGGACACTGTCTTAAGAAGCCAGGTGAGAGAAAAACTATGTATGATTTGGGATAGAAATTTAGATAAAATATTACACATAAATTAGTGTGTATGGGAAGAGCTAATTAAGTAGGAGGAATAACCCAGGCCTGAGGAAGGGATCTTTTAGGGAAAAACATCCCTAAGTTGATTCTATCAAATATCTGAGATGTACAGAAAATGGTAGTAAAACACTTAAAATGAACTGGAGAAGGAGGACTGTCTACACACATACTGATGGTGACCAGTGACCCCTCCTTCACTACAAATGTAAGCATACTTTTACATTCAAAAGTACACATTCAGAAAGTGCCCTGAAAATACAGTCTAAGCAAAAAGAAACATCAGTTACATAATGAAGCGATTAGAAACAGGTGACACATAGAACTGAACAAATGACACTTTGCAAGTAAGGGGACTCAGAGAGGTGTATTCTTATCACATTTAGGCTGAGTTTTCCACTCAGACTTTCCTGATAGAGCAGCTGTCCATTAAAGGGGCAGTTCCTACCAGTCCTCTGAAGCTAATTTTTTTTCTTTTAGGAACTTTTATTTATTTATTTTTTCATCTTTATTAAATTGGGTATTTCTTATTTACATTTCAATTGTCATTCCCTTTCCCCTCCCCTTCACTATGGGTGTTCCCCTCCCCATCCTTCCCCCATTACCGCCCTTCCCCCAACAATCACGTTCACTGGAGCTTCAGTCTTGGCAGTACCTAGGGCTTCCCCTTCCACTGGTGCTCTTACTAGGCTATTCATTGCTACCAATGCGGTTGGAGCCCAGGGTCAGTCCATGTAAAGTCTTTGGGTAGTGGCTTAGTCCCTGGAAGCTCTGGTTGGTTGGCATTGTTGTACATATGGGGTCTCGAGCCCCTTCAAGCTCTTTCAGTCCTTTCTCTGAATCCTTCAATGGGGGTCCCGTTCTCAGTGAAGCTAATTTTTTATTTCATCTCTGAGGTTTTACTTCTCATAATTATAGCATGTATAATTAATTACTGCATTAATTACTGATTAATCACTGCATTAACTTCTGAGTCTGACCAAAAGGATAGAGGTGGAAAATTTGAGCTGTAGAATGTGTGACTGAAAGTAGAAATCTGTCAGCAGGATCCTGAAACATCCCAGAACTAGTAACAGAAAAAAAGGTAAGTCAGGATTGAGACTGATTTCGGTGGTTTTCCTTCATGTTCTTTCTCTATCAGAACCTGAACTCAAAAGAAATTTTAAATGAGTCATAGAGGAATAGTGAGAGTCAATGGGAATGTATGCTCACATGCATGGAATAAAGATTTCACAATGCAATCTCCAGTAAAGCTAACAGCAGGGGCAGTGGCGGCAAGTGGACATGTGAAGAACCAGATGTCTAGGGCTGATGCTCATGGTACCATTTCTTATGATGGGAAGACTGAGAAACGTGGTTAATCTTTAACTTTAGAAACATGGAAGGTGAGCTAAGATAAAAATAGCAAACTTGAAAGAATTTAAATGTGTTCATAGATTTTTTTTCTAAAATAAATGTGTTGTGCTTAATGTAGAGAATGAAAATGGAATCATCTCATAAATATTGTATGATATTTTTGTATTGATAGTTGCCTGATATTTTCAGTGGAACTAGTTAAATGTTCCAGATTTAATTTGTGTCATTAGTACAAAATATATTTCAGAATTAAGCACATAGCCAAAACATCTATGAAGTATTTGCCTGAATTAAGAACAAATGGTTAACACCAAACCACATATGTAAAGTAGGCCTACTATAATGTGCTTAGACATACTGACTCAAAATGAACTCAATCACATTCAATAATCTTTATGAAAATATCTATATGTTGATAGTCACAAAATTAATATTTTATACTTTGAAATTAGTCCATATGCTATGTGAATTAGTATGTAAATATTTTAAGTATAGATACATTTTCAATTTTATAGAAATAAACAAGGAAAGGGAATAACATTTGAAATGTAAGTAAAGAAATATATATATAATAAAAAAGATATGATACAGTAAAAAAAGAAATATTTTACTTTTACTTTATGTGGTACATGATTTTAGAAACCATGTTTGTATTAAGGAATGACTTGTTACTTGTCACAGTACTTCTAAAAATTAGTGATGGAGAAGTGACAATAAAATAATCTAAATCTACCACAAAGTATTTTGGACTATATTGAACATGAGAAAAAATATAAATTCATGTAGGTCTTTTTAGTTTTTGCACTCACATGCAGAAATTTTTAAGAAGAAAAAAGCATTAGCAATTCCCAGCTTGCTCTGAGGACTAGGTTCACACCTTACTTAGTAAAGTTTTGTCTGTTATATGCAAAATACTGGTTTCAATCCCAATACCACAAAATGCCTTAATTTTATGAACAAGCAATCAACTGATATAACATTTATCCATTATAAGTAAGACTGAAGAATTCCACAAAATATTGTGCTGCTGAAAATAGATTGAAAATTTCATTAGTGAATGGGAATTTTGTTAATGATAATTTCCAAGGTTTTCATTTTAAAATGTCATTATATCAATGCTATAACTTAAATTAAAACATATTTTTTTATTTTTTCCTTCAGTAATACATCATACCTGAAGAAGACTTTCCATAATGGAATACTCTTTATTGGGTTCAACTTATACAATAGGAAAGGTCATAAAATCTTTTATCACACAAAACAACAGACCATTCATGACTGTATGAGGATGAGACAAAAAGAATGTGCATTCAAGGTGCAAAAGTTATAGAGACAGGGTTCTGCATCTATTTCTAGGACAACACATTTGATAGGAGAGGCATGCAGCTCATGACAACATGCTCCATATAAATATCACCAACTCCATCTTCTCCGCCTCCCTAGTTACAGGCATTCCAGGGCTGGAGACAGTGTACATCTGGGTATCCATACCATTCTGTGCTATGTTCCTCATTACTATCGTGGGTAACATGACCATCATAATTGTTATCTGGCATGAGCAGACTCTTCATGTTCCTATGTATCTCATCTTGGCCATGTTAGCCTCCTCTGATCTGGGTCTCTCTCTCTTTACCTTCCCCACTCTGTTGAGAATCTTCTTGCTGAATGCTAGAGAAGTGACAGCCTCTGCATGTTTCACACAGATGTTCTTTATTCACACTTTCCAAGTCCTTGAATCAGCTATCATTCTGGCAATGGCCTTTGACCGGTACATGGCCATTTCCCGTCCACTTCATTATCACTCCATTCTTACCGACACTGTGATTTCCAGGATAGGATTGTCTATTGTTGTACGAACCTTAGTTGTGCAGGTGCCTCTCTCCATCCTCTTGAGGAGGCTGTACTTTTGTCATTCCAATGTACTATCTCATTCCTACCGTTTGCATCCTGACATCATAAAGCTCTCCTGCTCCAGTACTAGTGTCAACAGTATCTTTGGACTCTTCGTGGTGCTTTCGACCATGGGGCTTGACTTTCTCCTCATCCTCCTCTCATACGTATTGATTCTGAAAACAGTACTGTGTATGGCTTCCCACAGTGGCCGCCTCAAGGCTCTCAACACCTGCATCTCTCATCTGTGTGCTGTGGTCCTCTTCTTCACACCCATGATCTGCCTATCCATGCTGCATCGTTTTGGTCCAAGGCTCCCCTCACATGTCTATGTGACCCTGGCCAACATGCACTTTCTAATTCCTCCTGTGATGAACCCCATCGTCTATGTGGTGAAAACCAAGCAGATTCGTGACAAAATTCAGAAACTCTTTATTAAAAAAGCAACAGAGAAAGCTCGGGTTTCACCTATAACATAAATTATGAAAATTTTATGTAATATTAAACATGATCAAAAGCAACCTTTCCTTTAAAATATTAGTTTTTTTTAAATTGAGCTTTGTACAGATATGAAAACCAAGAACTATAAAGTCATATAATTTCTTCAAAGCCACAAAATTCTCTCAAATTTCATAAAATTTTCTTTTCTTTTCATGCTCTATTTTTCATCTTATTGCTTAAATATGACCATTCAGGTGTTGTTTAAAGGCACCATGTAAATTCATCACAAAGTTTGTTCATGAAATAATGCTCATTATTATGTGCATAACTTTTAAAACAGTTTTCAAATTTTACTAAATTCAGTGTATGTGTGTATATGTACATGCACCAGTGTGTTGGTGCTCATAAAAGCCACAAGTGGTGCCGATCCAGGATTCCTTAGAGGTGAAATTACTAATGGTTGTTAGCCAAGCCATGGAAAGTCCTGGCTACTGGTACTAGCCAGACCAGGTACTGGGAACAGAACTTGGGTCTTATACAAAAGCAATACATAACCTTAACTTCTGAGCTATTTCTCCAACATATATTGTTTTAAGTTTGTGTCATGAACAGGATATTCAATTTCTCTTTTGTCTTCTAGAGAGATAAACCATGCATCATTTTTCATACCATTTTCTCTTCACTTGAATACAGCTGTCTATTTATCTAATAGATATATAGGACATTTAAATATGATTGTCTTGTCTTCATTGTGTTGTCTTTGTTCCTTAAACCAAGTAAGTTGTACAATCTCATACAGCAGCATAGATTGAAGTAGTAATGTGAGAAGGAGGTAAAGACAACAAAATTCAGATAATGAATTCCCATAACTTCACTCATAACCAACACATTTCAGAAAATGGTATAGAATCTGGGTTATACTGGGGCAAATGCAGAAGATGGAAAAATATGTGTTGTGTCAATAAAGTCAAATATTTGACTATGTGAGTCTTATCCAAGGATGTGTGTGTGTGTGTGTGATTGTGTGTGTGTGACTTTGTATACATCTACCATAACATTTTCATGCTTTGATTTTTATATTTTCTGTACTCAATTTAATTTTCCTCCCTTTAATTTTACCCACATCTGTTATAGACTTTCTGTTTAACATACATCCAATGGTCCTTTTTTTTCTTTTTTTTTTTGTGAAAAATCTAACATTTTTTAAAAAATTTTATTTAATCTTTTTACAGTCCAGATTTTATCCACCTCCCAGTCCACCCTCTGACTGTTCCAAATCCCAGAACTCCTCTCCCCATCCCTGTCTCCACGCCTCCATGAGGATGTCCCCAACCCACCACCCCCACACCCTACCAGACCTCCCCAACCCCTGGGGCCTGTAGTCTCTTGAGGGTTAGGTGCATCTTCCCTGACTGAGTACAGACATGGCAGTCCTCTGATGCTATGTATCAATCAAGCTTCATCCAGAGAAAATAGTCAACACATTCTTTTTTTATTAAAACAAAGAAATAGGATTATATTCCAATATGTGTTACAGTAAAAAAAAGTCAAGATAATCTCTTATGTGGTGTTACTTTTGGCATCAATATCATGTTCGGCAATTTTCTGGTTACCTTAGTCACCGGCACCCCAATGCTTAGGGGTATTTCCCATTAGCAGCAGCAGCAACAGCTACTCTGTCCACTTCTTCCTAGTATCATCATGCACAAATGAATTATTTTGAAGTTGGATAGCATAAAATTGTGTACAATATCTGCTCTGAGAGTACGAATGAATATGATGTTCTAGATTTTTTTATGGGCTTAATTTACAAATGAGGGTGCTTCCTTGCATGCCATGAGCTCTATTCACTCACTAGTCTTTAATTAAGTGATAGAGTAGGAGAACTATGAAACCATTTCTGTCACATGATTCCTGTTGAAAATTTGAAGCAATATATTGTTCTCACTGTTTCTGTATATTTTGGCCAATAAAGACATTGGTTCATTACGTGACAGAAGAAAATTAATTTTTGCATCACTTGTGTATGTTTCCATAGAGTGGTGATATTTATTTTGTCCTTAATGTTTTGAAGAATTAGGGATAAGCTACAAGTTCAACAAGTTAATTTCCTTCATAGTAGCTTTTTCCCCTTCCACCTGCCTTCTTTCCATTGCTGCTTTTTTTATGTTCATTTTTCCTTCCTTTCTCTTTTTTAATTTTATTTATTTTTTGGTTGAGAAAAAACTTGATTATTCACTCTGTTCTGACTTTAAAATTACATTCTCCATCCTCAGCCATTTACTTTTTAGTGCTGATGTTATGAAGCTTGTACCATCAAGTTATATTTATAATGGCTTTTTGCTGTTTTTCAAACAGGGTAACAACAAAAAATTATTAAGTAAACATGTATCTAAAAACTGACATTGAATACAATTATAAAACCATGACTATACATTGTCAAAAACTGCTAAGAGTATGTATGTGACTATTGAGTGCAGTACTATAAATGAGATGTTTCTATTAACCTCTTACAATGAATATAAGAGACAGAAGAAAAGAAGAACTTCTGTCAAAAGCTGTCTTCTTGAAATGACGTCTGTAACACCTATGAACACAGCAGAAGTCATGATGTGCATGTATTGTACAAGATTGCATTAATCTTGTAAAATTTTGGATGCTATTGGCTAACAAAATACCAACTCTCCATGACTATACACACACACACACACACACACACATACACACACACACAATTGTGTGTGTGTGTGTTACATGTATTTACAGTCAATGATTGTTGAACTAAGGGAAGTCATATTCTCAGGAGTGTAGCTACTGTTAATTTCTCCTCTCTTGAGTAATTACCCTCCTCCCCAATATGTACTGTTTCCCACAACCCTGATTAAACTCAATGGTCCACTAATGAGTATACAAAATAAATAGAAGGAAGTAAGAGGGGGACTTGCTGTGAAAAGAGGTGTGGTAAAAGAGGGGAGTATTTAAAAGAGATGGGAAAATATTACCAACATGAATTACATCCTTCAAACTGTAAGATATAAATTAACAGTTTTTAATATTTTACGTTTCAATATCCTTACTATTCATAAGTGACATATTCTTTTATAGTACAAGTCTGAGGTGTGAAATGCATAGCCCCTCCAATATTCTATAAGTCTCTAAAGAGCAGCATTATTTCATTTTTCACATGTACTTATAAGCACAAACTTTTTCACAAAGGACTCTTGACTATTCATGCCAGAGATTTATGACTTTATATTATATAAGAGACATTGGAATCAGTTCAAATATTTTTTTTATTTCTGTGCTTCTTAAGGACACTAGAATACCCATAGTGAAATGACAACAAAGTAATCGTCTAGTCAGTTTGCTTTCCAATGCTGATAATACATCACTGGCTGTATCAGTACTTCTCTACAATCCCCAGATGTGCCTTAAATATTTGTAACTATCCCCTAGACACATGTAATTCATTCTATTTTCCTCCCTAATGGTTCAGAAGTCATTTACACACTGCATATTCCTATTAACCATAAAAAGGATAATTATATCACCTAGAAGAAAAGATCAAAATTGATTCAGCTTTAAATTAGTCTTTTAGAGATCATATGGGGTTTTGCCAATATTATACTCTAATAGAATTGCTTTCACACACACTCACACACAATTGACAAAATTACAAGAATTTTATTTTTAATTAAAACACAATTATATCATTTTTATCTTACTGTTCCTCCCTCCAAGTTCGCTACTATAACTCCAGAATTCTCTCTCAAAGTCATGGCCTCTTTTTCTTTAGTTGATGTAGTTTTGCACACATAACCATACACACATATATACCCCCCACCCCCACACACATACCACACATGTATGCAGACATACTTACTTGTATAGCCTAAATATATAAATACAATGTGCTTAGTTCATCTAGTATTGTTTGTTGAAGGTTGACCACTTGATATTAGATGACCAATTGGAGAGGTTTTAGTTAATACTATTTTTGTCACTAGTTAATTTATTTATTCACATTATATGTCAATTGCTGTTCTCTCCCAGTCCTCTCTCCCAGAGTCCCCCCCTCCACCCCCTTCCTGTTCTCCTCTGAGAGGGGGAGGAGAGCCCTGGGTATCACCACACCCTGGCATACGAAGTCTCTTCAGGGCTAGGTACATCTTCTCCCATGAAGGCCATTTTCACTCTTCTTGGGATTCAATTTATTAGTTGCATGTAGTTCTTTGCTTGCAGGATTTCTTCTTCCCATATTAGCATGCCTATTAGCACAGAAAATATGATTAAATAATAAACACCTATATATAGTCTACCTTTGTGTGTGTATGTTTGTGTGTGTGTGTGTGTGTGTGTGTGTGTGTGTGTGTGTGTGTTTGTATTAGGATCAAAAACTTTAAAGTTAATAGTTCGGAGTATTTTTCATCTCCGTGAATTATAAATTTCAAGCTAAATATCCAAATATAGCTTCACATAAGGTTATAATGTTTATTGATTATCTGACTTCTTACTTAGAATGTAATTAATATATTTCCACCACTATAGTCAAAATATTCCAAAGCCAAAAATTATTCATATTTTAGACATAAAAAAATTTAAAATTATTTCTAATGTGTTATAAAATTATCTTTAAAATGACATGAAATATTCTAGGAACCGTGTTACAGCAATGGACCTATTTTACAAGTTGTTGCTTATCAATACAGCCTTTGACAAAACTCCAAGGCTATATCTGAGTAATATCAAGATATTTACCAAGTAGTGATTCAATCATCTGTACCAGGGCAACATCTCAGAATGAGCCACATCAGTGCTACACGGTAAGGAACAATTAAATATCTACGTACTTCTCCTGTCCAGTATGGGGACTGTAATGTTGATCATGTAACAGATGGTGTACCTTTGTGGCTAGTTTCCATAAGGAGTTTGGCTCCGAACTGCAAGCACACTCTATAGACAGAACTATCTTTAATGTTTCTCTGAGGTTCATGGCACTGGCAACTAATGGAAGAGAGAAAAAATGGAAGACAGAAACTTGGTTAAATTTTGCCTATTTATTTTTGCTTCTGACAAGTGTACCATATCCTTTGCTGTGTATTAAATCTTATCCATGAGTATATATCATATTGCATCGTATGACTCTGAAGAACCAATGAATTATTGTACATAATCTCATATCACTTGTGGCTTGTTTCTGATGTTTCTGTTTCAACTGATAGTAGCTCTTTACCTTTATAATATTTTTCACTTTTCCTTTTCTCAACTTAACAAAAACACTCCAGGCTCATTCAATATGTGCCTCTTGAATCAGCTTGAATCTACCTTAAGCCTTAAAATATTTCCACAGAAAATGAGAGCGCATTTTTAAAATGTAAAAGGAAAAAAAGTGAGATCAATAAAAAACTGGCTTAATGTTCTTTATGGGGTAAACTTATACTAGACATCATTTACTAAAATCATTAAGCATCAACATCGTGCTAAAGATATCCTATTCTAGCTCCAAAATTCCTATAACTTAAGAATTTTTTCTTGAACAGAATAAAGAAAATGCTTTGGAGAATGCAGGTGATTTGTCTGTCTGCAGTTCCTAATATTAAGCAAGTTATTGTTAGAATGAACATAGGCTATAGAATTATTTTTTTAGGGCTAACATGGTTTTACACTGAGAATATAAGAAATAAAGCTCAACTACAACCAGTTGCAAGTTACTAGAGTTATTCTGGAAAGTTTACAAAGACTCATTAGCTGTTAATACACTCACAACCTGTACCATGGGAGATAGCTGTGGGCCTCATGAGAGAGCCTGAATCAGAGCTTTATAAGCCTGCTCCATTGGCATTGCACTTAAGGCAGGGAGCCTCGTGAGGCTCTACAAAGCTGTGGCTCTGCCCTGGAGTCTGGTGAGTGATGAAAACACTCAAATCTAGGTTAGGTCAAATCATGTCCTGTAATATTTAGGATGTAAGGCAGAAGCTATTCCATGACATATTATTAACTCTTTACAAGGATCTCTGAGGCAGAAAGAACACTTGTTGAAGGTACTCAGTTCTACTGATTGATGTATATGATATATATGATAGTACTTTAGATAACAATCTCTGACTCCTATTTTCACATCTGTCAATCATTCAACTGTTTCCTTTAGAGTTTAAGATCAAATAGAAATCAAGTTGTACTACTATATGTAGCATACTGGAATTGCAAAGAAATTGATCTTATAGAAAAAGATACGAAGAATGGGGATAGGAAGTAAAACAAGAAATATGCCTTCCAATTCTCATATAACTTAGAAATATATGCTAGACTGACAAAGATAAAACATAAGATTTTCATGTAGACTTAGGAGTCCACCTATGGGGGTTTTCACCACTGTGATACATCTGTAGAGCTGTTTTATGGAACCATGTGCTGGGAACCAGCTCCAGCAGAGGACAGGGCCTGAGCAGAGTGGATTTAGCAGGCAATGCAAAGAGGATTGCTCTGGACAGCAGTTTGCAGCTTTTCTGAGCCTCTGAGAATGTATGGTCTCTGTACTTGAGAGACAGATCACAGATGGCAGCTGCTTTCTCAGAGCTACAAGATATATTTACATGCCTCACAGCAGTGATTACAACATTTACATTCCAAAGAGTTTCTAAAACATAATTATTATAAGGAAAATAAAATAAAACATTTTTAGAAGTTATAGTCTAAAGTCCAAAGATCACATAACATGTCACAGCTTAGACCAAGTTTAGATAAGTGGGGGAGGAGAAGCTTTAATCTTGGAGTCAGAGAGTTATGGTTATAGGTGTCAGATAGTTTGAAGTTTGAGAAGTAAATCTTTTATATTAAATTTTAACAAGCAAAGCAAAAATTTACCAAGTTGAGTGATGACCAAGTTTTAAGCCTTTTTATTTCTTATTTCTAATTCTCGTATTTGTCTCTTGATATGCTTTTAACTCATTACACCATTGTGTGTGAGGAGTGTGTTTCAGGACCTCCAAATCTCCTTTGGACATTTTGTTTTACTGGAGATAGTTTTTCTGCAGTTATTTAGAGACTCATGGGAAACCCTATCTACCCAGTCTTTTCATGAAGCTAGAAATTGATAAAAGCCATGTCCCTTTATTTTACACCTAATCCTAGTCTCTACAAAGTCACTATCCTTATATTGATATTTTCCTGTAGGATGCTCTAAGATTTCAAATGATGGCAATGAGGGTTTTTTTTTCTATTGGAGGATACCAGAGACATCCCCCAAACTTGCACTCAGGGCCAAACTTTATTTGGACTATTGGAGGGTTTTTTCTGAAAGCCTCCTGTCCCTTTTTTATCGACCCAATTTCAATAGAATGTGAAGTTGTACCCTGTTTCCCTAATTCTCAATTTCCTAAAATCTCCTTCAATTTCTTTCTCAGAAAGAAATATACTCAGACTGATATTATCAGTTTGGGTTAAATAAAAAATGTTTCAGTCTATTTGTGGGAGTCTACATGAACAGTCTTGACCTGTCCCAACTTTTGATGACAAGGTAAGAACATCCTGCTTAATACTTTCATTAATAAAATTTTGTTTTTAATCCAAGTATTATTTTCCAGTCCATTTCTCTCTCCTATAACATTTATTAAAAAAGCAAAATTAAGGCAAGTAAAAAACACCAGAAAAAGTTGAAGAAAATTGTATCCAATTTCTAGGCACCTCTCTCCTCAAGCAAGAATTTTGTCAGGGAGTCTCATCAGCATGTCAGTGAATTGTTCCACCTACGGGGCTTTCCAACAAGTCATGTTTGCCACTTTGATAACGTTTCAAGAAATTATTAGCCAAGTAAATCCAATTGGATGTTAAAGTCTACTCAGGGCTACTAAATTGTAAGTGCTTCAATTTCAATGGGTGCAATGCCAAGTTTCCCAAATTGTGAAATTTTCAGCATATTGGCAAACAATTTCAGAGGAAAGAGGGTACAATTTCCTATATTCTTGGAAGCATTCTGGTGATGCACAATATAGATAAACATTGTCAGAAGCAGATCAAGAAAAACATGTTCCTTGTTTCCATTTCTTTTTCTACAGTCAATATTCAGAGTTTTCTCAGTGCATTTTAGATGTTTTTTGTAGTTAACTCCTCTTAGCCTTTCCAAAAGTGTAGTCGCACAATCAAGTTCACCTTTTTATTTATTTTTTTTTTCAGAGCTGGGGACCGAACTCAGGGCCTTGCGCTTGCTAGGCAAGCACTCTACCACTGAGCTAAATCCCCAACCCCAACCTTTTTATTAATTCATTTTTGCATTCAAATAGGTCAGCTACAGCATGGAAGACGTTTATGAGCAACTGTTATTTTGCTCCCTCATCTGTCCTACATTTGTTACCAAACATGTTTCTTGCTCAGTTTTACATGTCATTTCAACATGAGACACCCTTGTCTAACCTTCATAGAAATGTAACTCCAGGATTCCCCGATTGGACTAATGATCCCATGTGGACTAATGATTATAGATGCTTTTTTTCTGCTATGTGGCACACCACTTAGATGTATTGATAAGCAAGAATTAGAATATCATAACAGTCCAAGATGTTGCCTAATGTACTTCTCATGTACATTTAAAGTTTCTATTTTTAAGGAAAACTGTTTAAGATGTTCAGAAGAGAAAATGCCATTTAATGTACAATTTTGATGTTTGTAAGATTTCTCTAAAACTCCCCATCCTCAGGATTTGGTTTATGCTTATTTTTGTTAGTGTTTTTACAGTAGACATTACATAGTGTTTTCAAGTAGACATTATTTTGAGTCAGGTAAACTGGAGAAAACAATGATAATTGATATTGCTACTCGATACATTTAATCTGTCTAAAGTCAGTATTCTCTAGATCTAGCTTAAACGTATGTTCTATATTGACCAGTAAGTCAATAGCTCTTCAATGGTAGAAGCTATATATTACCTGATGTTATTACCAATATTTCCTATAGACAAGGAGCTTTGATTTTTGATTCTACCAAAATATTTTTTCAAATATGAATATTGTCTAGTTTATCTATGTTTCATATATGTACACCAACTACCTCAAATTTCAGTGAATATCAGGCATAAATACTGAGAAAACTATTCAGATAACATGGATGAGCACGTAAACACACACCTTTTGTAATATATTTTTGACCTTATCTTTGGTTTGTTATGCCTTGACCAGTTCAGTACAAAAGTTATATCTGACAACATAGTTCAATATAATTTATCCTCTAAATTCCTACACACTCATTCAATAAATTACCCATGCCTTGCTTCCATTAGAAATGTACTTGTATTCTGCTATTAGAAATAATATATCCCATGTATTTGAGCTTTATGTTCTGAACATAGACTTGATCTCAAGTTTCAAACATTGAAGAACCTTCAAGGTGAAAAGGGAGCTATGTTCGTGTTAATCACCCAAGTGTGTTGTTTTACGTAAAGCTATTGGTAAGAAGTGAGTCTGCATTGTTTGAGAGTAGAAACTGCTGAGAGGGTGTGGTTTAGTAGTGTGGGTAAACACTGAGCATCACTATTTTGTGGCCAGTGAGGCAATGCACATGAGGTATCACGCAAGAAGAGTGCTATGACGAACAGGTTTTGTTTTAACTTTATTACAGTTTTCTGAGGAAATCCCTTTCCAGTGTTATGGCTGTTTCTAAACATAGTAATGCCAGCAGCTTCTTTTTTATATTGATGGATCTTCCAGGACTGGAAACTTCTCATTGCTGGACAGCAATTCCCATCTGCTTAATTTACATTCTTTCTGTGTTGGGGAACATAATAATAATGCATATTGTCAAGTCTGTGCCCAGCCTTCACACACCTATGTACCTCTTTCTTTCCATGCTGTCAATGGCTGACCTGGGCCTCTCAGCTTCTACACTGCCTTCAATGGTAGCTGTTTTTCTCCTGGGCCAGAGACTGATAGGAGCTGCAGCCTGTTTTATGCAACTCTTCTTTATCCATACATTTTCGGTCATTGAGTCAGCCATTCTCTTGGCCATGGCTTTTGACCGCTGTGTGGCCATCAGAGAGCCTTTGCGCTATGCTACCATCCTCACAACAAGACGTATCGGGGCCATTGGACTGGCCGTGGTGGTCCGCAGTGCTGCTCTTCATCTGCCTTTGCCTGTGCTCTTAGGAAGGCTGGCATTCCAGCCTGTCAGTGCTCTGTCTCATTCGTACTGTGTTCATCCCGATGTCCTAAGGCTGTCCTGTTCCAGTACAGTCGTCAATAGTGGCTTTGGGCTCTTTGTCATGCTCTCTACATTGGGGATGGATGCTGTGCTAATTCTCCTCTCCTATGTGCTGATTTTGAAGACAGTCCTGAGCATTGCTTCTAACGCTGAAAGATTAAAAGCCTTTAACACCTGCATCTCCCACATTTGTGCTGTTCTTCTATTTTATACCCCACTGGTGAGTCTGTCTATGATTCACCGCTTCGGAAGAAAGAAACTACCAGCTCAGGTGTACATGCTTCTATCTTATCTTCATTTTCTTATGCCCCCAATGCTCAATCCAATCGTCTACAGTGTCAAAACCAAAGAGATTCGGGTTCGCATTCTAAAGATGCTCCATCCCAAGAAACATTGAAACATCATTGGACAATTCCTCAGTCCTAGGTAAAGACTGTCTGATTGAGGACATCCCAACAGAAGGTAGCAGAGTGTTATCCTCACTAGATCACCCACCAGTCTACACACTATTTAGACACATCAACAAGAATACAGTGTGGATTCCTCGGTCCTTCAAACCCATAACTGATCCATAGGAAAATCATAATTCTTAAAATTCAAAAGTCAGTTTTGTCTTTGAAAGCATTATCACGGGAGAAGTGTTTGCATCTCAAGAGTGTTGTTTCTACACTTGTCATGTAAAAGTGCAGAGTATAAGAATGGGTGCTTGGTACATCTAATGTCTGTTTCTGATAAACACTGTAAAATTCTGAAAACAAGCTCAGACAGGCCTCATTTAGTTGTACTTTCAGAAATAACAGCAAGCATAATCAATGGTAATATATCATACTTTTGTGATTTATGTAATAACTATGAATTGGAGATTACCTCTGAAAACATAACTGAATAAATATCTCAAAGAGTAGCATGTATATTTAAAAATAAAACTCTTGAACTATGGTGTCTGAAACTATAAATATGCAACTGTACATTTCCTTATAGGTTATCTCTTGAGAGATGAGTAGAAACTTCAATAGTCTCTATCTTTCTCAATTGAGCTAACTTCCATATGCTTCAGGGTTTACATGGAAAATCCATGTTTTCAAGAATCACTGTAGCTATTGAATTTCTGGCTCAAGATACAGCTCATATCTCCCTTACTCCACTAGGAACAGTGTTAGGAAGTAAGCCTGTAGACAACTTAGAAGGGTGTTTTATGGAAACTGGCTCATAAATACATCATAGCCACAGAAATTGAGCTATCAACTTATGGCCTGTTGCCACAGTGATTTAACCGGCTTTCCTGATGGAATTGCTTTAGTGAGAAAACAACTGCTACTAGGTCAGGTAGGGGATTCACGTAAGTGCTAATACTTCAGGCCAGATTATATTGCAAATTCACTGGAGATGCTATAATAGAAAAATGGGAACAAATACAATGCCAAAATACAAATTGCAAACTAGGGATTTACTATGAATAAACATATTAAAGTACAGTAAGATATTTTGATTAAAGTATAAAAAGTAGAATACCACTTTCTAGGCATGAAACACAGGACTGAAGAATGACATTGTATAAAAATATACTTTTTTAATGTCTTTAGGTCCTCGGAACAGGAAGAAGAATTCTATATTTAGAACTCATAGCAGTGTGAGCCCATTTGATCACTGTGATTTTGAGCCATTTTTTTGTATTTAAAAAGCTTCACTTGAAGACTATAAAATGAAACACACATGGGAAATTTGGTATTTCTGATGATGACCATATCTCTCCATAGATCCGGCCTCAGTTTGTTCATTCTAGACAGAAAACACTTGTCAAGTGCTCCAGGGGCATCTTGAAGTGGTTGGCAGCATGCTTTACAGAAACTGTTCTTTTATCTGTTTGCAGCAGCCACCATTCCTTCTCCCTTGGCAATACAGTCTCTTCCATTTCTCTTCCATTTATGACCTATGTACAGATCCAGTATAAATGGACTTCTCATTACCTGCCTGCCACAATTTCCTATTGTCCAAGCAACCCTTCTTTAAATCCTCATACCCCATGCTTGTCTACTTTGCTAAATTTTGTGTCGACTTTTATAATATTACCGAAATAATATCGGCATGAGCTAAATGACTCAGGTTTACCATACGCCATGTGATAAATTTTTAAATGGTATAAAACTTTTAGAGCCATAATCCCAGTCAAGATAAATCATACTGTACAAGTCTCCTATGATCACTTATACTTTGCTGACATCTTTACCCCAAGCAACTCAAATACATTAGTTTGTATTAGTTTCTTTTACAGTTCAAAATGTATGAATCGATAAACTAGATTTAATTTCTTTTAATCTGCTTTCCTTCACTAAGTAGGACCATATTGAGATTTGGTCATGTGGTTTGTTTATTATTTTCTTTTATTTTGAATAATATTATATCACTATTATAGATACATAAATCTATGAGCTAAGTAAAAAATTCAATGTGAATATTTAATATTTTATTTTTAATTAAAAATTTTAATTGATGTGTAATTTCATACAATATATACTTTGCATTCCAGCCACTCCTTCCAGATGAGCCCACCCCTCTTACATGCAATCCCATGATGCGTTTTTTCCCTGAGATACAGCAATGAGGAACAGAAGGCACAGGGAACTTCAATATGCTTCTAAAATCTGAAAGTCCATCTCCTGGTGACACACTTCCTGTGGCAACAATGCCACACTTCTGAAAGCTGCATTATACAGAATTTCCTCTCTTACAGGGAAGCTGTGATAGTTTGAATAAGAATAGCTCTTATAGGCTCCTATCTTTAAATACGTGTGGTACAGTTAGTGGAATATTTTGAGAAAGATTAATATTATGTCATTAAAGTTAATTTTGCATTTATATATATATTGACATTTTGTAGTTTTTCTAACCTCATAATACTCCCTTAATGATAAAAATGTTAATTGTTTGAATTATAAGTTGCAAATTTCCCCTTTATTCATATAGCTTTAAAAATAATTATTTTGAAGTTTCTTTTTCCAGCATGGAAAATCTTGGGTCCTATTTGTTTGTTTGTTTTTATACTCAAGATTTATTTCACCTCCCAATCCATACCCTGACTGTTCCACATCCCATATGTCCTCCCTGCACTCCCTCAGTCTCCACAAGGATGTCCCCATCTCACCCACCCCACCCGACCTCTAAACTTCCTGGAGCCTCCAGTCTCTTGAGGGTTAGGTGCATCTTCTCTAACTGAATCCAGACCAGGGAGTCCTCTGCTGTATATATGTTGGAGGCCTCATCTCAGCTGCTGTATGCTACCTAGTTGGGGATCCAGTGTCTGAGAGATCTCAAGGGTCTAGGTTACTTGAGATTGCTAGTCCTCCTACAGGGTTACCCTCCTCAGCTTCCTCCAACTTTTCCTTAATTCAACCATAGGGGTCACCAGCTTCTATCCATTGGTTGGGTGCACATATCTGCATCTGATTCTTTCAGCTGCTTGTTGGGTCTTTTGGAGGGCAGTCATGATAGGTCCCTTTTTGTGAATGCCCCATAGCCTCAGTAATGGTGTTAGGTCTTGGGGCCGCCCTTTGAGCTGGATCTCACTTTGGACCTGTTGCTGGACCTTCTTTTCCTCAGGCTCTTCTCCATTTCCATCCCTGCATTTCTTTCAAACAGGAAGAATTATGGGTCAGAGCTTTAACTGTGAGACAGCAACCCCATCCCTCACTTGATGCCCTGTCTTTCTGCTGGAGGAGGGTTCAATAAGTTCCCTCTCTCCATTGTAGGGCATTTCTTCTAAGATCCCCCTTTGATTCCTGAGAGTGTCTCACCTCCCAGGTCTCTTGTACATTCTGGAGGTCCTTCCAACCTCCTTCCTCCCGAAGTTGCCTGTTTCCATTCTTTCTGCTGGCCCTCCAGGCTTCAGTCCTTTTACCCCACCCAATACCAGATCATGTTCTCCTCTCCCCTGATCCCTATCTCCCTTCTCTCCCCTATCCCTTTCTCCCTCTCACTTTGTGATTGCCTTCTTCTCCCTCCCAAGTGGCACTGAGGCATCATCACTTGGGCTGAGTCCTATTTTTTGCCACTTGTGTTTTCATCAGGCCATTACTTCGTAGTTTAAAATTGCTTATATAAGTTTCTACCAGAGATAAATTTACCAACTCAGATAAAACATACAATTCTTTTCATTCTTCAGCATGTGGTTCCCAAATTTAATGTTGCAAAGTTGCTTAGGGAGGTGAGTGTTGATGAGGTAACATACAATTTCTCTATTCCCTGCCAAGGGTATGCTTGTTCCCCTCATCACTAGTTTAATTCTCCATATTCTGTTTCTCTCTCTCTCCCTCCCTCTCTCATGGCACATGTTCTGAGTTTTTAATTAGAATACTCTATTTAATCCACAATACAATCCTTTGTTTTAGTGTCTTATCTATTCCAGTGAATTCATTGGAATGATTCAGAGGCTAAAATAAGATAGTCAAATATCCAAAACCTATTATGTGTTAAATTACAAACACACAGTGGTACTCCAGATGATATCTACTAATCATATATATATATATAATCATATGTATGATTATATAATTAACATATATATTCATATATCATTAGGGCTATATTAGTGTATTTAATAGACATAAAATGGATGAAAGTTATGCCATTGTACAAATGGAAACAATAGAGATAAATTTTAATCCATATCTTGAAGATAATGAAATATGTACTCTCAAGCAGACCAGGAATATTTTAGCTATTGTTTAAAGAGTCTTCAGTAGCAATAAAAACTCAGATTGTTGAATAACCACATGATTTAAATCACACCAGGGTCTCTTTAGCATTTGTGAAACTTGTTTTCCAAGGCATGGTTAAAGTCATTGGCTGCCACCAAAACAATGGTCCCTGTTGTGTTCATCAAGGGACACCCTGGGTATTGGCTAATGGGCTGTAAAATTGTTCTTCACTAAACATACCCTGCCACTGAACTGCTAAGGAGAAGGACAAGGAGGAGACATGTTCTTTGTGCTTGTTTCCCTTCGGGTGAGTAAATAATGTGGATTTTGAAAACCAAAGGACTAAATCAATCTTCAGAGATTGATAACAGTGTTAAAACATTTGAATTACCAACATGAAGAAAAACCATTGACTATTTAGAATAAAGAAAAGGACTTTCTTGCTTCAAATATCATGGAGCAGATGAGCAGCTTTCTTAATGATTCTTTTCAAACATCCTTTTGTAGCAAAGAAAGACAGTTAAATGTAAAATAGATAGATGATAGATAGACAGACAGACAGACAGACAGACAGAAAGAAAGAAAGAAAGAAAGAAAGAAAGAAAGAAAGAAAGATAAAGACAGACAACCCACCAGTAATTTCTTGCCTTAAATGAATCATAATACATGGTGTTAATATCTAGAAGTCTTACTGTATTTACTTCCACAGATTTGAACTATAATTGGAAAGACTTAAGAAAAGAATATTCCTGTGGGGTTGCTGATTTCAGAAAGAGTTTAACTTATTTTTTTTCTTTTAAGATGGAAGATAAAAGAAATATGGCCTGAGTGAATAAATCCACATTGCTCCCTGTGAACTGAAGCTCTTTCTGGAGCTTTGCATGATCATCTTTGAACAGCAACTTGAATCTTTTAAGGGTAGAAATAGGAGAAATAAAGACAAATATTAAAAATCATTTGCTACTTCCTAAACACTTTAGGGTGCTATATAATTCTCTCTCTCTCTCTCTCTCTCTCTCTCTCTCTCTCTCTCTCTCTCTGTGTGTGTGTGTGTGTGTGTGTGTGTGTGTGTATTCGTTCCATGAGAAGTAATACAATTAGTCAATTTCCTTTTGCATAAAGATTAAACCTATAAGGTACAAAATATGTAAAGCTATATATCCATACATAATATACACAAAATACCTTTGGACATGAAAACTTTGTTAAATTTTCTTACTGAAGTATGGATGGAAGAAAATTTATTCTAATTGTAATGACTCCAAGGTTGGAAATTCCAACATGGCTTTTTGATTTTGTTATCCCTATCCTCCCTCAGCTAATTAAAATTGTACTAGTCAGCCAAAAGCAGAACCTCTCCAAAGGAGGAATCCCAATCTCACAGTATTTTATTGACATTTTAAGAGAAATCTTTCATGTTTAAGTGCTATTTTTATCCAACTTCTATTTCTCCTGTTGACTTTGTGCTGAAGCACCACCAGAAACAGATAGCCTGAATTTTCAACAGCATTCCTTTGCTTATTATTAAATCGCTACACTCAACAAAGTCTGTGCAAATAATTAAAAACCAAGGAAACCTGAACATATACAATCACAAATTATCTTTCAGGCAGTATCTGAGTTTAGTTTATACAGAAATGCAAAGATAGTCTACTCCAGCCAATTTCCACATGTCATTTCTCTCCAAAAGATAATAGAAACAAATTCTGAAAATATTACAAGGACACTTGTATTTTGCTTTTGTAACTAATTTATATGTGAAAGGAGACACTTTAAGCTTAAAATATTTTCTTTTATTTAAATAAATACCGCAGGCAAAGTATACGAATTATTCCAATACAGGAACCTTTGGATGCCCATATTATCCCAGTCACAGTCCTCAAATATTTTTATGACTTATTTCATATTTTCATCAACATCCAACAGCCTTAATTATTAGCAGACATAGAATCTACCTTAGTGAAAGCTTGGTTCTTTTACAAGTAAATGATACGGAAACTCTTGACATGATTGTTTATTAGGTCATGATTCTGGCGCTTAACTAATAACACTAAAGACATCTAAATATGTGTAAATGTGTTTGCTGGAACCAACTCCAACCCTTTGTTGGAAGGATCAAATTGTCTGTGTAAGGAAGTGCCCTGATTTTTTTCACATCTATTTCAGTGGGACTTTTGACAGTTGCATCAGCCCTCAACACTACACATCTATACCTACCAGTGGCAGCAGTTCAGATGTTAGAATGCACACAGTCATCTCAAGGCACTCTTGAAACACTGAGGTTAAGGTTTCAACCCAGTAAACGTTGACTCAGTGTTGATTAGGAGATACCTAAAATGCTGTATGACTTACAAGTTGCATTTATACTAAAGCTACCCGTACTTTATCACCATTTCTAGAGCAAAGACATGCATGTTTAGTACAGTAGAGAGCAGGCTCTTATTTGCTTGGCGACATGAAGTACTCTTAAGAGAATGAGTTGACTTGGGTGGTCTGAGTACTATCATCACTTAATGTCTCCTCTTATTATTCAAATTATCAGTCTAGTAGAGTGGTTCTTAACTTGTGGGAGTCAAATGATCCTTTCACAGGGATTGCATGTCAGATATTTACCTTATAATTTATAAAAATAGAAAAGTTAGTTATAAAGTAGCAACAAAATAATTTTATGATGGGGGTTCACCACAACAGGAGGAGTTATATTAGATGGTCACAGCGTTAGGAAGGTTGAGATCACTGATCTAATATACTTTCTACTCTTTCCCCTTTCTTTTATTTTGTCCACTTATTGGAAATTATAATGAACACATTGCTTCTTCTCCCCCTTATTATTGGAACATGTTATAGCTCTAATACCTACATCTAAAAATAGTACTTAACAAATTTCATTGTTGCATTAAATCCTAAGGGGCAAGACTTTATACGAGGAGCAAGAAGATAATAAAAGAAGAGAAGAACAACAAAAAGATATAAACATGAATTTATAAGAATTTTAGTTTATTATGCACAAAACCACACATATAGATAGAATTAAACATAAAAATTAAATCTTTAAAAATAATAGTTCTGTGACTATTTTCAAGATATTCTTTAGAAGTTGGTATTTCTCTTCAGCTACTGAGTACAATATTCATAATTCAAACCAGAAGTTCATTCAGAATTATTTCTAGTCTTAGGTCCTCTTTATAGATCAGGAGACATAATTAAAGACTTGAATTTTGTTTTAATGAAAAGAAAATCTTCTCTCATATAATAAATCCTGACCATAGTTTCCCTTCCTCTAGCTTTCTCATTCTCCTCCAAATCCATTCCCTCTGTTTCCTCTTCAGGAAAGAGCAGACCTCAAGAGCCAAACAGTACAAAGCAGCCATTATGGGAAGAGAGTTTAAGTTGGAAGTCTCCATTTAACCCCCTCACCTAAGAGATCAGATCCCAAAGAAGAGAGGGAGAAAGGGTTATAGGAGTCAGGGTGGATTGGAGATACCAGGAGAACAGTCAAGGCATTGCACTGTTAGGCATTTCACAAGAACCTCAAGCTAATAGCCATAACCTATGCAGAGAACTTCGTGTGTACTAACACAGGCCTCAAACTTGCCAATTCAATTTCTGGGAACCCATGTGAACCCTAACATGTTCTCCTGTAGATCTGTAGATCACTTTTGGTAAAATGGCCATTTTTACTATATTTATCCTGCCAATCCATGAGCATGGGAGATCTTTCCATATTCTGAGGTCTTCTTCAATTTCTTTCTTCAGAGTCTTGAAGTTCTTACTGTACAGATCTTTTACTTGCTTGATTAAAGTCACACCGAGGTATTTTATATTATTTGGGTCTATTATGAAGGGTGTCATTTAATTTCTGTCTCGGCTTGTTTCTCTTTTGCATAGAGGAAGGCTAGTGATTTATTTGAGTTAATTTTACACCCTCCCACTTTGCTGAAGGTGTTTATCAGCTTTAGTAGTTCTCTGGTGGAACTTTTGGGATCACTTAAATATACTATCATATCATCTGCAAATAGTGATATTTTGACTTCTTCTTTTCCAATCTGTATCCCCTTGATCTCCTTTTGTTGTCTGATTGCTCTGGCTAGAATTTCAAGAGCTATATTGAATAAGTAGGGAGAGAGAGGGCAACCTTGTCTAGTTCCTGATTTTAGTGGGATTGCTTCAAGTTTTTCTCCATTTAGTTTAATGTTAGCTACTGGTTTGCCGTATATGACTTTTACTATGTTTAGGTATGGGCCTTGAATTCCTATTCTTTCCTGGACTTTTATCATGAAGGGGTGTTGCATTTTGTCAAATGCTTTCTCAGCATCTAATGAAATGATCATGTGGTTTTGTTCTTATAGTTTGTTTATATAATGGATCACGTTGATGGTTTTCCATATATTAAACCATCCCTGCATGCCTGGGATGAAGCCTACTTGATCATGGTGGATGATTGTTTTGATGTGCTCTTGGATTCAGTTTGCCAGAATTTTATTGAGTATTTTTGCGTCGATATTCATAAGAGAAATTGGTCTGAAGTTCTCTTTCTTTGTTGGGTCTTTGTGTGGTTTAGGTATAAGAGTAATTGTGGCTTCATAAAAGGAATTCGGTAGTGCTCCATCTGCTTCAACTTTGTGGAATAGTTTACATAGTATTGGTATGAGGTCCTCTATGAAAGTCTGATAGAATTCTGCACTAAACCCACTTGGACATGGGCTCTTTTTGGGAGACCTTTAATGACTGCTTTTATTTTGTTAGGAGATATGGGGGTGTTTAAGTTGTTTATCTGTTCCTGATTTAACTTCGGTACCTGGTATCTGTCTAGGAAATTGTCCATTTCCTGCAGATTTTCAAGTATTGTTGAATATAGGCTTTTGTAGTAGGATCTGATGATTTTTTTGAATTTCCTCTGATTCTGTAGTTCTGTCCCCCTTTTCATTTCTGATTTGGTTAATTTGTACACACTCTCTTTGTCCTCTGGTTAGTATGGATAAGGGTCTATCTATCTTGTTGATTTTCTCAAAGAACCAATTTTTGGTTCTGTTGATTCTTTCTATGGTCCTTTTTATTTCTACTTTGTTAATTTCAGCTCTGAGTTTGAATATTTCCTGCCTTGCACTTGTCCTGGGCGTATTTGCTTCTTTTTGGTCTAGAGCTTTTAGGTGTGCTGTCAAACTGCTGACATATGCTCTCTCCTGTTTCCTTCTGCAGGCACTCAGAGATGTAAGTTTTCCTCTTAGCACAGCTTTCATTGTTTCCATAAGTTTGAGTATGTTGTATCTTCATTTTCATTAAATTCTAAGAAGTCTTTAATTTCTTTTTTATTTCTTTCTTGGCCAGGTTATCATTGAGTAGACCATTGTTCAACTTCCGTGTTTATTTGGGCATTCTTCCCTTATTGTTATTAAAGACAAGCTTTAGCCCATGGTGGTCTGACAGGATACATGGAATTATTTCTATCTTTCTGTATCTGTTGAGGACTGTTTTATGACCAATTATACGGTCAATTTTGGAGAAAGTACCATGAGGTGGTGAGAAGAATGTATATCCTTTTGCTTTAGGATAGAATGTTCTATAAATATCTGTTAAGTCCATTTGGTTCATGACTTCTCTTAATCTGCCTATGTCTCTGTTTAATTTCTGTTTCCATGATCTGTCCATTGATGAGAGTGGGTTGTTGAAATCTCCTACTATTATTGTGTGAGGTGCAATGTGTACGTTGAGCTTTAGTAAGTTTCCTTTTATGTATGTAAGTGCCCTTGTGTTTGGAGCATAGATATTTAGGATTGAGAGTTCATCTTGGTGGATTTTTCCTTTGATGAATATGAAGTGTCCTTCCTTATCTTTTTTGATGACTTTTAGTTGAAAATTGATTTTATTTGATATTAGAATGGCTACTCCAGCTTGCTTTTTCAGACCGTTTGCGTGGAAAGTTGATTTCCAGCCTTTCACTCTGAGGTAGTGTCTGTCTTTGTCTCTGAAGTGTGTTTCCTGTAGGCAGCAGAATGAAGGGTCCTCATTGCGTATCCAGTTTGTTAATCTATGTCTTTTTATTGGGGAGTTGAAACAACTGATGTTGAGAGATATTAAGGAATAGTGATTATTACTTCCTGTTATATTCATATTTGGATGTGAGATTTTATTTGCGTGCTTTTCTTCTCTTTGTTGGTTGCCAAGATGATTAGCTTCTTGCTTTTACTAGGGTGTAGCTTGCCTCCTTATGTTGGGCTTTACCATTTATTATCCCTTGTAGTGCTGGACTTGTAGAAAGATATTGTGTAAATTTGATTTTGTCATGGAATATCTTGGTTTCTCCATCTATGATAATTGAGAGTTTTGCAGGATACAGTAACCTGGGATGGCATTTATGTTCTCTTAGGGTCTGTGTGACATCTGTCCAGGATCTTCTGGCTTTCATAGTCTCTGGTGAGAAGTCTGGTGTGATTCTGATAGGTCTGCCTTTATATGTTACTTGACCTTTTTCCCTTACTGCTTTTAATATTCTTTCTTTATTTTGTGCATTTGGTGTTTTGACTGTTATGTGTCGGGAGGTGTTTCTTTTCTGGTCCAATCTATTTGGAGTTCTGTAGGCTTCTTGTATGTCTATGGGTATATCTTTTTTTAGGTTAGGGAAGTTTTCTTCTATGATTTTGTTGAAGATATTTACTGGTCCTTTGAGCTGGGAGTCTTCACTCTCTTATATACCTATTATACCTATTATCCTTAGGTTTGATCTTCTCATTGAGTCCTAGATTTCCTGTATGTTTTGGACCAGTAGCTTTTTTCGTTTTACATTATCTTTGACAGTTGTGTCCATGATTTCTATGGGATCTTATGCTCCTGAGTTTCTCTCTTCTATCTCTTGTATTCTGTTGGTGATGCTTGTATCTACGGCTCCTTGTCTCTTCCTTTGGTTTTCTATATCCAGGGTTGTTTCCCTGTGTTCTCTCTTGATTGTTTCTATTTCCATTTTTAATTCCTTCAACTGTTTGATTGTGTTTTCCTGGAATTCTTTCAGGGATTTTTGTGATTCCTCTCTATAAGCTTCTACTTGCTTATTTATGTTTCTCTAAGGGAGTTCTTCATGTCTTTCTTGAAGTCCTCCAGCATCATGATCAAATATGATTTTGAATCTAGATCTTGCTTTTCTGGTGTGTTTGGATATTCCATGTTTGCTTTGGTGGGAGAATTGGGCTCCAATGATGCCATGTAGTCTTGGTTTCTGTTGCTTGGGTTCCTGCGCTTGCCTCTTGCCATCAGATTATCTCTAGTGTTACTTTGTTCTTCTATTTCTGACTGTGGCTAGACTGTCCTATAAGCCTGTGTGTCAGGAGTGCTGTAGACCTGTTTTCCTGTTTTCTTTCAGCCAGTTATGGGAACAGAGTGTTCTGCTTTTGGGCGTGTAGTTTTTCCTCTCTACAGGTCTTTAGCTGTTCCTGGGTGCCTGTGTCCTGAGTTCACCAGGCAGGTGGCTTGGAGCAGAAAGGTTGGTCTTACCTGTAGTCCCGAGGCTCAAGTTTGCTCATGGGGTGTTGCTTATGAGCTCTCCGCAAGGGCAGCAACCAGGAGGACCTGCGCCACCCTTTCCGGGAGCCCCCGTTCACCAGGGTCCCAGATGGCGTTTGGTGTTTTCCTATGGAGTAAGAAATGTGGGCAGAGTGTAGTCTCTTCTGGCTTCCTAGGCATGTCTGCCCCTCTGAAGGTTTAGCTCTCCCTCCCAAGGGATTTGGGTGCAGAGAACTGTTGATCCAGTCCCTTTAGGTCCCTGCAGTATCTGGAGCATCCCAAAAATGCTTCTAATTCCAGCTGGATCTCCAAATATTCTCTTCATCCATCATCCTCAACATATCCTCCCCTGCATCTCAAATCTGACCCATTAATGGGCCTTGCAGATGGCTCAATGGTATACAGCACATTCTGCTCTTGCGAAAGCACAGAATTATGTTCCCAGCACAAACATGGTAGCTTACAACCACATTTCAGAGAATCCAGGGTTCTCTTCTGACTTTTGCAGGCACCAGGAAAATAAATAAGATGCATCAGACAAAATATTTATACAAACGAAATAAAATAGAGTATTATATAGTATACATAAAGTCATTTCATGAAGTGCTTTAAGCAAAGAAATATGTAGGGAATTATACTAGTATATTTTCATATGTGAAAGAAAAAGGTAATAGAATTCATCATAGTTGTTAGTTTGGAAAATGAGGGGATTGAGAAGAAGTCAACAGAAAGCAGTGGCTTGAATTCTAGAATAGGTTTAACACCTAGCTCTTCTGGGAGTGAGCTTCAATTCAGTTCCTAATGCGTATAGTACAGACTTGAAACCAGCATACTTTTATCCCATTTTAAAACACATATTCCAAATTCTAATTAAAGAATTAAATATCTTTGAATGATTCTTAATGCAGTCTTATTATTTACAAAGAAATTTTCCTGATGATTGATGAATTCATCTTTTTAAGGTATCATTAATTATGAAATAGAAGAAATGCTGTGAGAAAGAAGATCTTGAATGTGATAGAAACATTTTGACGAGTCCTTGTAAAAGATCAGTTACAATTTCTGACACAGAAACTCTCTAGGCTTGGTTACTGTGGTTACTGTTGATCTTGGATCCCTCCATTGCAGTCATCATGTCTTACTCCAACCTTACTAGCCCCTCATTTTTTCTGATTGGCCTCCCTGGCCTTGAGGCTGTGTATATCTGGCTCTCCATTCCTCTGTGTACCATGTATTTTGCCTCTCTGGCAGGGAATAGCTTGATCCTGTGGGTTGTAAAGTCAGAACCCTCCCTGCACCAGCCTATGTACTACTTTCTATCCATGCTTGCAGTTACTGACCTCGGCCTGTCTGCCTCCACGATGCCTACCATGCTCACTATCTACATGTTGGGTGTCAGCGAGGTGCCATTAGACATGTGCTTTGCACAGCTCTTTTTCATCCATACCTTTTCCATCATGGAGTCATCTGTGCTGCTGACCATGGCCTTTGACCGTGTTGTGGCCATCAGCAGACCCCTACACTATGCCACCATCCTCACCAACCCTCGGGTTGCAAGTTTGGGCGTGGCCATTTTGGTACGAAGCATTGGTCTCCACATCCCTGCCCCCATCATGCTGAAGAAGCTACCTTACTGCCAGAAGCATCATCTTTCTCACTCTTACTGCCTGCACCCAGATGTTATGAAGCTGGCCTGTACAGACACACAGATCAACAGTGCCTATGGCCTCTTTGTGGTTCTCTCCACACTGGGTGTGGACTCTCTGCTCATCGTTTTATCCTATGGGCTGATCCTCCACACAGTACTGTCAATCGCTTCCAAGACTGAGCGTCTCAAAGCCCTCAACACCTGTGTGTCCCATATCTGTTCTGTGCTGCTATTCTACACACCTATGATTGGCCTTTCTATGATCCACCGATTTGGCAAATGGGCTTCCCCCTGCAGCCGTGTGTTGCTCTCTTATCTTCACTTTCTCACCCCGCCAGTGCTCAACCCAGTTGTTTACACCATAAAAACCAAGCAGATCCGCCAAAGGATTTGGCGCATCTTCTGGTCTGGTGGAGGAAGCACTGGGCACATCCAGGGTCACTAAATCTTCTTCCTTGCGGATACAAACGTGGAGTGAGCTATAGTTTCTATTCTGCATATTAATTAAGATTCGTAAGGTAGACATTATAACCGAATATATGACTAAATAGGGACATTTGCAGGCATGTACATATACAGATAGTATTTGTATTAGAGTGCAGGATTTAAGAATAGAAAATAGAACTCTCTTCAGGATTGTAATATTTTTATATACAAGCATTTTGAAAATATATAAGATGTAATCTTTATAAGCACAATTACTTGTCCTTTTCGATGTACTTTCCTCACCATTAGTGCATTACCTTTAATGCATTCAGCACTTACTTAATGAAATATTGAAAGATTTACTTATGAAAGATTTAAAGGATAAATATTGTGTCTCTAAAAGAGACTTTTTATAAGCGTATGACAATTCAAACTTCAATGCTAGGCAGGCACAAGTCATTCTATTAACCCTTATTGATGTCACCAGTTTTTCTTATTAAATAGAAATTTCAAACGTGTAATAGCTATTGAATTAAACTGTTTTGTCACATTTTGAAAACCAGTGTTTTAGTGACAAAAGAACAGAAACAATTTCAATCTAATCTCCTTATGCATATGTAATTTTACACAAAGTCAAATATAGGAGAGCTTTTGCAGTAGTCCAACCATTTATAGAGACATATTTTATTAAATATACTTCATACTTCATTTTCTAAATTTCCTATTTACATGCAATTATGAAGAGACCTTGAAGGGCACATATGGTAGAGTCTAAGCAGCAAACTGACAGACACCAGACAAGAGAAAGGAACAGAATGTCATGCTAAAGTGCATTATCGAACACAAGTCAAAAGAATGAAGAATAAATGTTCTTTTGGTATTTGTTCCTGATCTTAAGTAACAGCTCATATGTTCAAAATATGTGTTCTTTAGTTGGAGTTGATAATGATAAAAAATCTAAGAAAGCATTTTTTATATTTTAGAATATATTTTTATTTTAACAGAGTAAATTTGTTCATCATATTAATTAATTTTTCTATATGTAATAGGCATAATAGTACATGTCACTGCAGTGTGCATATTACTTAATTTTATTCTTATCATTTTGATTTAATAACATGTAATAATTATGGAATTCAGTGATTTTTAAGTACATGTCTAGATTGTCTAATTATCAAGATGATTAACACATTCCCTTGCCTTAAACAGTTATGTTTCCTGGTGTAAACAATTTCTTCTAGATATTATCCACTGCATAATTTACTATAATGTTGACTGTAATCCCCCTTCAGTGAGTTGAGACTCTGACCTATACCTTATGTTCAACTGTGACACTGATCACATTGAGATATTTCTTTACCCTTCCCTGCTTTTTACTTTCTGCGGCCTCTAATAACCATTAACATGATCTTAACTACTGTTATATCGGTCTTTAAAGTCAAATTGGGATTTTTTTCTAATTTATCTAAATGGAAGATGGTAACATATCCTACTGTCAGTATAATGGAGGTGGGTAACATTACCAGTTTATTTTACTTGTTTTGTGACAATTAATATGTAATGGTAAAACTCAAAAATTCTTGGATCATGTATGAAGATATCGATCCTAATCTTATTACCTGTCAGCATATAGATGAAAACTAAACTGACACTATGAATCTTATTGTCAACAAATGAAATAGTCCAAATGGAAAATGTAACAAATTCAACATAAGGAGAAAATGGATCAGGACAGGGGACGAGGAAGGCTCAGAGAATCAGTGAGTATTTGTGGATAGTGAACATAATGTAAATGTGTGTGTGTGTGTGTGTGTGTGTGTGTGTGTGTGTGTGTTTGTCTGTCTGAGTGTGGTTTGTGTGTGTTTCTGTGTGTGTATCTATCTGTCTGTGTGTGTGTGTCTGTCTATCTGTCTGTTTGTGTGGGTGTGTGTCTGTCTGTGTCTGTGTGTGTGTCTGAGTATGTGTCTGTCTGTCTGTGTGTCTGTCTGTCTGTCTGTGTGTGTCTGAGTGTGTGTGTGTGTCTGTGTGTGTCTGTGTCTGTGTGCGTGTATGTCTTAATGAACCATACTACTTTGATGCTAACTGAAATAATATAAAACAAAAAAATCTAATGGACTTAATAAAGGTGAGAGGAAAGCATTGGATTTCCAATGAACTCATGGAGAATCATGAAAGCTAAAAAAGTTGTCAATAAGTAGTTTGTATCATTTGAAGATGTGTTCTTCCCACCAAATCATATAAAACTTAGTTATGAATTATGATTAAAATTTAATTTAAATGTAAATTATTTGAATATCTCAAATGCTGGACCTAGGAAAATTCATTTGGCTACCTATAATAAAAAAAAAAACATTTATTGAGAAGAACAACGGTAGCAATTAACTGGACACCTCAGAGCTCCCAGGGTCTAAACCAGCAAAGAGTATACATGGGTTGGTCCATGGCTCCCACTACATATGAAGCAGAAGACTGCCTAATCTGGCATCAGTGGGAGGGGAGCCACTTGGTCCTGTGGAGTCTTGGTGTCCCAGAGAAGGGGGATATTAGAGGGATGAGGCAAGAGTGGGTGGGTGGATGGGTGGGTCATGGAACACCCTCCAAGAGGCATAGGGGAGGGGGAGGGGGTTGGGGTTTCATGGAAGGGAGATTGGATTGGGGATAACTTATGCATTGTAAATAAATAAAATGATTAATAAATAAAAGGGAGAAATAAATGTAATAATGTATAATTTTTAATCAATTACACTTTGTTATTTTATATTTGAAGTGCAATAAATTGTCACAATGGTTATGTGTGCAGTGGTCCTGTTAGTTGCAGTAGATAATGTGTCCACACTGGTGATTACTACCTCATGCTTGTACAGGATCTTTCCCCTTTTCAAGATGATTTGTCAAGTCAAATGAAGGGGTTGATAACACTGTTTCCACTATAGTCTCTTTTTCTCTATACACTGACCAGTTGTAGGTCTGTATATTAAATGCCGTGTGTCTACTCCAAAAAGAAAGCTTCTCCAATGAGGGTTTAGAGATGAACTAACTGATGATTATTAAGATAAGAATTTTGTGATGAATCACTGAATACCTTGTTTATTAAACAGAAATGCAGTATTAGTTTCTCCCCTAGGACCTAGGATCTAACTAGCCACCAGTTTTGACACCAGTTTATGGTGCATGGCAGAAGTTCTGTCTTGGGGGAGCGGACCTTAAACCTAGTTAAGAAGGTTTTTGGTTACCTCTGTATTATTTGTTATACTAGTGTGCTTAACTCACCAGGGCTGTGTTAGAATAGCTAACAGCTTTTGCAGCCGGGTGATATGGTGATTGCTCTTCCAGTGGTATACACAGAACCTCCCAGCACTATGAGGACCATTTCTAAGTATATTCTACATATATTAAAAAACCATGGCAATTGTCTTTTAAATTTTTATTTCCCTTAAGACATGCCTTTCCTTTTTCAACAAATGCCTAAAAACGGAAAAATCTTTTGACATACTCAGCATGTCTTCACTATAAAGTTTATATACATATATGCGTACATAATGATAATTAAATTAGGTGAAGTTGTAGGTTTGAGACAAAGAAAGAACAGCATATGAGGAGTTAGATGAATGGAAAAATGTATATTATACATATAAGAAATTCTCAAAATTAAATTAACAAACAAAAACTGATAAGGTGCTACTGAGATGGGGCAGCAGGTAAGAGTCTTTGCAAGTCTTACACAGGACATAGGTTTAACACCTATATTGTAAGGTTCACTATTATCATCTGTAACTCCAGAGTATCTGAGGCCCAATTGTGGCCTCTGCAGGCATACACATATATGTAGCAAATAAGAAGAAACATCTACCTATGTCCACATAGGGAGCCATAAATAAAAATATTTTTAAAGTTCAGAAGAAACTAGAATGTCAGCATACCAAAGAATACACACTGCTGTCTAGCTTGCTATTATACAGTTACTACATAAACAACTACAGTTGCTATGAATTAATGAAAGCAGTGGTCCTATCATTGTATAGAAGACACTGGAATTCCTGAGGTAGAGAGAGCTGAACTTTCAGAAGTCTGGACAATCCTCAGAGCTCAAAGAAGACCAACACTTCTTCTCACATTCCTGGATGAAGAGGAACCCACTTAGAGCCCTCTGGACAAAAGAACCTAGGAGTAGTCAGGACAGGATCCTTCCAGTCTCTGCCTATGACCAGAGACAAAAGCCAGTCTTCAGGAGATTTACACATCTAAGAGCAGAGGTAAGACAACCACATCTGCTCAGGGGGACCTGTCTGGAGCCCTCAGCACACAGGAACCCAGAAACAGTCTGGGATCCTTCTGGTTTCTGCCAGAACCTGAAGCTGACCTTGTGACACAGCTCTCTGTACCCAGATTCTGCTGGGAGAAAGCCTGTCTCCAGGAATTCTGACACGAAGGCATACAGGAGGGTCAAATCTCTGTCAGAGACAGTAAGACTAGCGAACAGAAGAGGCAACCAGATGGTGAGTGGCAAGGGCAGGAACATAATCAACAGAAACCAATAATGTTTGGCATCATCAGAGCCCAGTTATCCCAGAAAAGCACATAATAGATATCCCAACACACCGGTAAAGCAAGATTTAGATTTAAAATCTCATCTCATGATGATGATAGAGGACTTTAAGAAGGACATAAATAACTCCCTTAAAGAAATACAGGACAACACAGGTAAACAAGTAGAAGCCCTTAAAGAGGAAACACAAAAATCCCTTAAAGAATTACAGGAAAACAAGCAAACAGGTGACAGGGTTGAACAAAATCAATCGAGGTCTAACAATGGAAATATAAACAATAAAGAAGTCACAAAGGGAGAC
Organism: Rattus norvegicus; assembly: GCF_021556685.1. Classification (NCBI taxonomy): domain Eukaryota; kingdom Metazoa; phylum Chordata; class Mammalia; order Rodentia; family Muridae; genus Rattus; species Rattus norvegicus. The sequence goes on along the minus strand of NC_141534.1, from coordinate 170,426,055 downwards.
AACCCTGGAGATAGAAAACCTAGGAATGAGATTAGGAGTCATTAGCACAAGCATCACCAACAGAATAAAACAGATAGAATACAGAATCTGAGGGGCAGAAGATACCAGAGAAACCATTGACACAACCATCAAAAATACTGTTAAATACAAAAGTCCCCAACCCAAAATATCCAGGAAATCCAGGACACAATGAGGAAATCAAACCTAAGAATAACAGGCATAGAAGAGAGCAAAGATTCCCAAATTAAAGAGCCAATAAATATATTCAGCAAAATTATACAAGAAAATATGCCTAACCTAAAGAAAGAGATGCCCATAAACATACAAGAAGCTTATACAACTCTAAATAGATTGGACCAGAAAAGAATTTCCTCCCGTCACATAATAGTCAAAACACCAAATTAACAAAACAAAGAAAGAATATTAAAAGCAGTAAGGGGAAAATGTCAGGTAACATAAAGACAGACCTATCAAAATTATAGCAGATCAGACCAGAGATTATGAAAGCCAGAAGTTCTTGGGCAGAGTGATACAGATCCTAAGAGAACACAAATACCAGCCCAGGCTACAATATCCAGCAAAACTCAATTAACATAGATGGAGAAACCAAGATAGTCCATGACTAGACCAAATTTACATAGTATCTCTCAACAAATCTAGCCCTACAAAAGATAATAGATGGAAAACTCCAACACAGGCAGGGAAACTACACCCCAGAAAGAGCAAGAAAGTAATCTTCTTGCAACAAAACCAAAAGAAGAGAACCACACAAACATAATTCCACGACGAACAACAAAAATGATAGGAAAAAAACAATCACTATTGTTTAATGTCTCTTCATATCAATGGACTCAATTCCCAAATAAAAAGACATAGACTAACAGACTGGATGTCAGCGCCTGCGCGGCCAGTGTATGAATATTGGACTTAGGTCTGCGGGATTGAAATAAATCAAGTACAAGGATCACCAGTTTTCAGCAAGTGCCAGAAAGGCTTTACTGAGATCTCCTTATATACCAGGTGAAAATCCCCAAACAGGAAAACAGGAAAAGTCAGTGTGGTAAAAGTTCTGGCCCAATCAAGGGCATAAACAACTTCTTAACAACAACAAGCAGGAAGGCTCAGTGGGGAGGAAAGGTGCCATGGAGAATCCCAGCCCCAAATCAGGGGCTAAGAGCAGCTGCCAAGGGTGTAAACAATTTCTTGCTATAGCAGGCTAAAAAGGCTCAGTGAGGGGAGAAGGAAACACCAAGTTAGGGCCCAACAAATGTTTATGTAAAAAGGACCCAGGATTTTGGTGCATACAGGAAACACACTTCAATGACAAAAACAGACACTACCTCACAGTAAAAGGCTGGGAAAAATTCCATGTATATGGTCCCAAGAAACAGGCTGAAGTGGCAATTGTAATATCCAATAAAATCAACTTTCAACCAAAAGTTATCAAGAAGGATAAGGAAGTTTAAAACTAGATAAAATGAATCAAATAGAAGAGAAAGTGGGAAAGAACCTCAAGCACATTGGCACAGGGGAATTTCCTGAACAGAACACCAATGGCTTATGCTCTAAGAATTACAACTGAAAAATGGGACCTCATAAAATTGAAAAGCTCCTGTAAGATGAAGGACACTGTCAATAGACCAAATAGCAATCCCCAGATTGGGAAAGATCTTTCATCAACCCTACTTATATCCAATAGAGGACTAACATCTAAAATATGCAAAGAACTCAAGAAGTTCCACTCCAGACAAACAACCCTATTTAAATATGGGGTACAGAGCTATACAGAGAATTCTCCCCTGAGGAATCTCAAATGGCTGAGGAGCACTTAAAGAAATATTCATCATCCTTAACATCCTTAGTCATCAGAAGAATGCAAATCAAAACAACTCTGAGACTCCACTTTACACCAGTCAGAATGGCTAAGATCAAAAACTCAGGTCAGCACAGGTGTTAGCACATCTGGGGAGAAAGAGAAGCACTCCTCCATTGCTGGTGGAAATGCAGGCTGGTACAAACACTCTGGAAATCATGCTGGCACTTCCGCAGAAAATTAAAAATAGTTCTACTTGAGGACACATCTATACCACTCCTGGGCGTACAGTCAAAAGATAACACAAAGTATAACAAGGACACATGCTCCACTGTGTTTATATCAGCCTTATTTATAATTATCAGAAACTGGAAACAACCAAGATATCCCTCAATAGAAGAATGGATCCAGAAAATGTGGTGCATTTCAAGTAGAGTACTACTCAACTATTAAATACATGACTTCATGTAATTCACAGGAAAATGGATGGAACTTGAAAACATCCTCAGTGAGGTAAACCAGCCTCTCTCTCTCTCTCTCTCTCTCTCTCTCTCTCTCTCTCTCTCTCTCTCTCTCTCTCACACACACACACACACACACACACACACACACACACACACACACACACACACAAGCTTGGAGCTTGGAATTCCCATGATAGAACTCACAGATTATATGAAACCCAAGAAGACCACCACAGCAAAATGTGGATGCAACAGACCTACTCAGAAGGTTGAAGAAAATAATCTATGGAAATAAAGGGAAACAGGGATCTGGGAGGGAGAGAGGAGAGGGACAAAAAAATCAGGGCTGGTTCAGATATGAGAGATGGGGATAACTACAGAAGGTAGAAATTTGAAAGGAAGTGTGTAGCAGTTGGGGAGGGTGAACAGGTGTAGCCACTAGAAAGTCCCAGATGCCAAGGACCCAAGTGGTTTCCAGGACACAACAGGGAGGACAATAGGTAAAAATAACCTACAAAGGGAAATTAGTACCTTTAGAGAAAATATCCAGTAGACAGGAATGGCTCCCATTTGAGGGATGTGTCCACACACCCAAGTCAAAAATATTAATCCAGAATTTATCCTGTCAAAAAGAAATGTGGGGACAAAGAGTGGAGCAGAGACTGAAGGAAAGGCCATCCAGAGACTGCCTCACTTATAGATCCATCACATCCACCCTGACACTATTGCTGATGCCAAGAAGTGCTTCCTAACAGGAGCCTGGTACAACTGTCCCCTGAGAGGCTCTACCAGAGCCTCACCAATACAGATGCAATTGTTTATAGCCAAACATTGTATTGAGAGCAGAGACCCCTATGGAGAAGTAGGTCAAGGACTTTAGGAGCTGAAGGGTTTTTGCAACCCCATAAGAAGAAAACAATATAAACCAACAAGACACCATCCAACAAAGATACCAGCCACTAAACCACCAGCCCAATGGTATCCGGGGTTGGGGGTACCCATGGCTCTAGCTGTATATATAGCAGAGGACTGCCTTATCTGGCAGTCTTATCTGTGAGGGGAGCCCCTTGGTCCTCTGGATGCTCTATGACCTCAGAATAGGGCAATGCTAGGGCTCTGAGGAAGCAGTGGGTGGGCAGATGGAGGAATACCATCTTAGAGGCAGGGGGAGGGGAGAGGAGATTGGGGACTTGTGGAGGGGAAACTGGTCAGAAAGGCAACATTTGAAATGCAAATAAATAAAATAACCAATAAAAATTGAAAAAGTTCACACATACATCTATCCTTTCTCTCTTCAATATTTGTGGCCTCACTTTTAATAACTGTTTACAAAGCTATGTGCATATGTATCTATGTGTAGAGTTATAATAAGAGGTTCTCATCAATATAATGTTATTTTTATGTATAATTTCAAGAATGGTCATTTGGCATTTTGTGCCAAATGGTACAATTTTATTTTCTTTCACATTATACTATATTTATTAATTTATTATATTTATATATATTATGTTATATTTATGAGCTAATAAAAAATTTTAAAAACAATTAGCTAAGATTTCAACTATCTTTAGTCATGAGCTACATTTTTGTGCTTACATTTTTATCTCATATACATTGCATCGATAAATGCACCAAAAATAAAAGGTGATCCAATGAATTTATTCTATGGCATTTAACTATGAATTTAGTTATAATAAATAACTCTAAATAATTCTGTCTCTTAATAAACATAGTTTATGCTAAGTACAGGACCTCTTCTTTGTTGTTTTACTATGTCAATTCTCAGGGTCAATAAACCTCAGTTGAGAAAAGAGGAAAACTTTTGAAGCTCATAGAAATGACTTTGATTATTACTAAACAAAATCTCTCATCTTCTAACTGGCATACAACTCCTCCTTAACTTTTCCCTTAATAATTTAAAATGCACATTGAAAAGCCATAACACATTTTCAGAGAAAATTTAACTTTGTACATAATACATACTCAATTCCCGATTTTTATCCATGTGTACAGATTCTTTACAGTAGTACACTGAGGCAATAATTTTGAATCAATTCATTTTATTCCTTTCTTTTTGAGACTTCTCCGTTATATATTTGAAAATTCTACAGAAATTTCATATTATGTCTTTGTCTCTTTAGAGAAACTCATGGTGTGGTAAAGTTCTGTCAGCATACTGCTACAACACCTTCAACCAGCAGGATTCTCCTCAACAGGTTGTAGGAAGGTTTAGTAGCCTCTACACAGTTTCTATTACATCCTTTATATATGGTTGCTTTTCCTTTCTCTCGCTTGTGCGGTAACATCTATCATCTAAGTCTGATACTTCATTGATAACTAGGAGTATATTAAATAATCAAGACCTAAGAATGTTTGCTGATTTTCTTCACACAGACAAGCCTTCTAATTCCTTGCACTTCAATATCGCAGAAGAATTGAGTTTAAAGTTTTTATAGAGCACCACATATCTGCTTCAATATTCTTGTTTCAAGTAAAGTTGTATTGTCTACCGTTACTGATTGTCCGGATGTTGAGGGAACAATGAAGCAGCTAAAATTACTCCTCTAGTGAAAGGAAGAAAAATGCTCAGTGATGACTTTCTTAACAAAGACATAAATAAAAAACAAAATGTTTTAAAAGGATCAGAGGAGATTGAACCAAAAGATGATACTTTTATTTATTGCAGGATATATACTGTTTGCTCATAGGCTAGGTTGCAGAAAGCTAGTGTATATGACCACAGCTGCTCAGAATTATTCTGAGGGAAGGATTGCAGTGTCAGTATTCAAACAACTACATATGAAACTGAACCTGAAATCATTGCATTTATTTTCTCAGAAGTCTGTCACTAAATATGTACTGTACATGAGAAATAGGCAGAAAGATATGTCATGATGGGAAATACGTGCATATTCTGAACAAATTTGTGAAATGTACGGATACTGAAGGAAGTAATAGTTTAGACATTGCTCATGTAAAATTAAAGGCAGAGAATGAACACAAAAACATTAAAACACACCATAAATATGTTCTATAAAAAATAACATAAAAGAGAAATAGCATCATAAAATAGCAGTGAGGCAAGTGTTAGTTAATATCCCATTATTTTATAAGATATAGTCTTCCATCCCAAATGTTACCTAAATGGTTTACCCTTCAGTAGTTTTCAAGTGTGAGAAGAGACTCAGCACTCGGTCCCGAATCTGTTTGGTCTTGACACCATACACCAAGGGATTGACTGTGGGGGGCACTAGAAGGTACATGCTTGCCAAGATGATATGGACACTTGGAGACACATGCTTGCCAAAGCGATGCGTTAGGAAACTAAACAGGGCAGGTGTATAGAAGGCAAGAATAGTGCAGACATGTGCAGCACAGGTGCCCAGGGCCTTAGAGCGGGCATTCTGGGAAGACAGCCGGAACACTGCTTGGAGAATTTTTATGTAAGATGTGGCTATGAGCCATATGTCCAATATTGTTACTGAAAAGGCCACTGAGATTCCATATGCTCTGTTAATGAGAGTGTTAGCACTGGCTAACTTCACCACAGCCATATGCTCACAGTAGGCGTGAGGGATTATATAGTTGGTGTAGTAAGGCAGCCTCTTAATGAGTAGAGGACCTGGAAAAGCCATTAACACAGCTCGGCTCAAGCCAACTACACCCAGTTTAATAACCATGGTTGTTGTGAGGATGGTTGAGTAGTGCAGTGGGATGCAAATGGCCACGAAGCGATCAAAGGCCATGGCCACCAGGATGGCTGACTCAAAGATGCAAAGCATGTGGATAAAATACATTTGTGTTAGACAGACATCAAACTCAATCCAGTGTTCATTAAACCAGAATATATCAAGCATTTTCAAGGATGTGGAACAAGTAAGAAAAATGTCATTCATTCCCAGCATGCAAAGGAAGAAATACATAGGCTGGTGGAGGCTTGGTTCTACTTTGATAGTAGCAATGACTATGCTGTTCCCCAGTAGTGTCAGGACAAACAGGAGACAAACAGGGATGCTGATCAAGGAGTGAAATTTTTCCAAGCCAGGAATACCAACCAGATAGAAAAATGAAATATAGTGATGTGTTGTATTATTTACCATGTTAAAACTAAGGATGTTACAAGCATACTGTATATTAACCGGGATAATTTCCCTAACTGAGAGCTAACATTGCAGAGTCTTTATTCAGTGTATTTATGTGTTGAATATAGAATTTCTAGCCTATGTCTCCAAAATGTCATCCTGTGCAGCATCACCAACCTTATCTGCAAAAGAAAAGATTACATATTTTATTTTAGGTTTTGTTAGGTGATTTTATGAAATCAAGATCCAATTAAACCTTACAGTAAATTCTTCATGTTTGTATAGAAAGTAAAGCTATGAAAAGAAGAGTATATTGCCTTTAACCAATGATTATTGAGGCAATGAAATAAAAGTTGGGGATATAAGTCATACAAATGCTTCAACATTATTTTATCATTTTAATATTTTGCTGTTATTCTTTGTTATCATAATAAATAGTTCATCATTCATATAAGATATAATAAGGACCAAGAACACCAAATTACATACAATAATTTCTTTAATGTCCATCAACATCAAATTTATACATTTTATATTTTCAAGGAGGAAATATAAAAAGTTTCAAATCTTCTTAATTGTTTCCTTTTTCAGAATTGGGCAGTCCTTCCTTTAGCAAAGTAGAAAAAGATTCCATGTACAGAGCTATTTGATTTTAAGACACTGAAATCTTAAATCAACACAAAAATGAGACCAAGGTTGGTTGGTGATATATGGAAAGTACTTGCCTAGGAAATAGGAAGACGGAGAGGACTTGCTTGAATGATTGTTGATGAGCTGCCTTCAGGGCAACACATACTGCCTCTTCTGTGTAATGGATAAAGCACAGAGCACATCTACATCACACCATTGAAACTCTCCTGTTTGAAGCTTTTGTTGATATTTCTACCAAATTACTTATTGGCAAGTTATGCTAACAATAAAATTCAGTTTAATTTTAGGAACTTAAAACTTTAGTGTAGAAGGCTCAGTTTTAATATTTAACATGACCATGGAAAAAGTTTCTCTAAAAGTATGGTTTCATTATAACTTATGAAACATGATTAGCCTCTTCAAAATGGCTTGTGATGATTGATAATCAAATAGATAATTGAAAATTTGGATATAACAGGGCCCAATTTTAAGCACAGATTTCAGGAAAGACTCAAGCATTTATTTGATTGCAACACTCACCATAAAATCTTAAACAACAGAAGCCTTAAAATGTCCCTTCTCACCTGGATTCACTTATCTTAAATGTTGCATAAACAATTGCCCTCTTTCCTTTTCTCTGCTTTGCTCCATTACTATATACCTGTCAGTCTCAGTCATCAGATTTGGAACGCAGAAAGGAATTTACAGAAACCCAATAAATGGGCAATTGTTCTAATGCAGAGTAAAAGCTCTTAGCATGTTGCTTACTTTCAAAGCATAGCAGAGATTTTTTTTTCTACCTTTTACCTACAGACTCTGACCATACATGGAAAACTTAAGCACAGTTATTACCCAAACTTCATTCGCTTCCAATTCTTTCTTGTAATGGACTTTCCAATTTGTATCATGACTAACGTAACTTGTAATTACCCCATGGCACAAAATAGCAATAATTATTCTAATGAACAACAATATTTTTGGAAACAATCACTTCATACCTATCAGATCAAATTCTACGAATACCTATTAGTTATCATTCAAATATATAATGTTTCTTCAGTTTCAGTATTTATTTCTCACTTGCTTTTATCTTCTCTACATTGTATAACTGTCATATTATCTATGTTCAGTGAAGATTATGCAAACGCACCTTTTGTATCACATAACCTGCACACTGTAAATCTAGTGGCTGTGGTTCCTTTTAAATGTTCTAGTCCACAGCTCAGGAGATGCCTCTGATTCACAGAGAAGATATCCCTTGAGATACCCAGCGTCCCAGGAAAGAGGATTAGAGCAGCATGAAACACAGAAAAGTGCAATGTCCCACTTGGCCATGTTTACTAATCCTGAACATTCCACAAACCTTTCAATTGAGGTGGGATAATCTTCACTATCCTAGCCTCAACTTCAATTTCATCAATATTTCTCCCAAGATGCTTTCAATATTTCTCCCATGATGCTTTATCTGAGTAAATTTTTGGGGGCATTGCACTCTTTTAAGATAAACAAATTTTCTTTGAAAATTTCATCATGAATATTTTTTAAAATGATAGCCCTAGAAAACCTATGTGAAATTAGCTAGGCATAGAAACATAAATCCTAAAGCCCTCACTCCTATCATGCTCTTAGAAGAGCTGATCTCATGGAGGAACATAGCATATTTGTTACTCCTTATAGGAAGAGTAGAAGGGAAAATACAGTAAGAAGAAGTTTTGTCAACTGTTGTATTGAATCCACCTAGAGGAAACACATCCTCTTGCACCATTGCCAAGTGAGGTGAATTATATTTATATAATTCATTGTATTGTATATTTGAACGTAATTGAAAGATAGCATCTTCGGTGTTTTCACCACACAATAAAATATATCCAGGCAGAATGAATATCATCTTACTGTGCTGATTTTATCGTGATTATGTGTGTTTTTGTGTTTCTTGAAACAATACAAAATATAACCAATAAGCTTGTATAGTAGTTATGTGTCAATAAAGATAACATTATATTTTAAGAACCTTGTTCTGTGAGTGGTGGTAGCACACATGTTTAGTTTCCAGCAATGTGTAGAGAGCCGCAATAACATTCACCACCACAAGATGGCTCTGGCTTCCACTGTGCCCCACGTGGAAAGCTGGGATAGCTTTGCTATTACAAGATGGCGCTGGCCTCCGCCGTGCCAGCTGACTTCCTTTCAGGAAGTTAACTGTGTGCGCATGTGCAAGAGTGCCTTCGTGCAAGGTCTTTGCCCACTCCAGGGCGTGCCTAATGAGATCATGGGTAAGTGACCAATCAGGTGTGGATGCGCCGCGCTAGGGTGTATATAAGTCGCGCCATGCCGGCGCCCCTGCCCTCTCTTTAAGATTCAATAAACGTTTTAGCTGCAGTAGGATTCGTGTGTCCCCATGTATTCTTGCTGGTGAGATAGCGTGGGACATCTGGTGCCGAGAACCCGGGATAGAAACGCCACACCATAGCCAGGCGCCAAGAGAGAGAGAGGTCCTCCGTCCGCTGAGAGAATCCAAAATGCTGCAGGACGCGGGTAAGGCTCTGAGAGATATGCTTAGTCTTGATCTGTTCCACTTCACTCCCCTGCTAGAGGATGCGGCGGAAGTTTTTGTTATCGTTTTAGCAGCCTTCATGCTTTCTCTATTGGTTTTTGAATTTTTGGCTGCTGCCAGACAGCGTCAGAGGTCATATGGGAGCCGCCCAGCTGTAATAGCAGGGCAGAGAGTGCTAGGGGAGGTATAAGATGGCATGTCAGAAACAGAGTGGGATAAAAAATTAAAGAGCTCAAGGAGAAAAGATAAATATAAGCAGACAGGCCCTTCTAAGGACTTCAGATCTGAGGAAGCGAGAGGTTGGGGAAAAAACGCCCCGGGAGAGATGAAACAGAGAAAGGAGAAAAAAGTCTTGAAAAGGAGAAGTCTTTATCCGGTAAAGGAATTAAAGGCTTCAGAGCTTGATAGCTCAGAGACAGACGAGATTGGCTCCTCTGAGGAAGAGGATTTAGAAGATGAGGCAGCTCGCTATGAAGAAGAGCTTTACAAAGTCATACTGATCAGATTTGATATAGGTAGAGCGCCTGAAAATTTATTCAGGAGAATCAAACAAAAGGACATCTCAATGCCTATGCACAGCTTGATGGAGTTAATGTAATTGGGTTGTGAGTGGAAATATTCAGGACTGTGTTTCACTTCCATACCATTTGTGAATGTCAGTCGTGCTGCTCAGATATCCTGTAATACATCTCAGTATCTTACAGGAATTTGGTTTCAACACGTTGATGGACTAGTCCAGGAATTGAGACAATCCATCGTCCATATCAACTCCACTCGAGTGGATGGTCACCGTAGAAGTGGTGGGAAAGGGGAAATCCTACCTCTCTGCTGACACCATCTGTTTTTTTCCCTCTTTGTCTATTGTCTGTCCTTGGTGCACCAAGCTGTCCATGTCTGTCAGTTTATGTCTGTGGTTTTTGTTTCTTGTTGCTTAAATGTTTTATGTTTCATGTTCAAAAGAGAAAATGGTAAAAACTTTATCTGCCGGTCGTTCACATCTTGATTTGGTTTTAACTCGTTTCAAAAAGGAACAAATGAATAAAAAACAGTTTCAATCGGCCTTTAGAGCCCTGCACCTGTAGCTAGGAGCATAGGTCAGCTGGAGAAGCTGCCCAGGGGCTGAGCGTCTGTAGGAGCTGATCTTAAAGGCTGTCAGCTTCTTTGGTACAGGAGCTGATAGCTGTTTCTCTTAGAAAAATCCCTGACTTATTATTTGACTCAACAGGTGACAAGGTGCTTCTCTTAAAATCATAGCTAAAAAGGTAAAAATGGTGTTTGGTCTAAATATTAAAGATATGTGTAGCCACTTCAATTTAGTTTCTCATTGGTTTTAAATGTATAAATATGCTCTACATGCCTTGGTTATGGACTATTGGCTTTTAAGTTATTGGATATGGTTTAAAAGATATAATATTGGTAACAGAAAGTTGACATAAAGCTGGTAATTTGGATGGAGTCATTCTAGACAACATGTGGCATGAGCCAACCTAGGGAAACAGGTCTAAATTGAGGTAATATTTTTATGGAATTCTTATTCTAGAAACCGGGCTTCTAAAAGAATTTAGGACAATGTCTCTTTGTTGAGATACTGGAGACTACACCATCGTGCGTTCATATGTAGGAATTGGCAGTCAAACTTTGTAACATGAAGGATAGACTCGGTGTCTTAGAGACTGGATTTTGGAGACTAGATTGTTGGAGGTTGAGTTTTGCTTTCCAAAGTTGTGGTTTGCCCTGAAGCTATCTGTATTTTGATGCTAATTCCACTGCCCCAAGAACAGCTGCCTAGTCAAGTACTCAGAACTCGGTGACTTTCGAAAATTGTGGCTGTGTTCTGGTGTTACAAGGAGAACTGAAAGATTGTGATTAAGGATTGTCAGTGTTACACTGACTAACTCAAACTTATTTTTAATTAAGAAAAAATCAAACAGGTAGAGATTGTTACAGGATTTATGAAGGATTGATGAGGTTTTGGAACTTGTGAGAGCATTATAGAGCCTGTTTGCTTGCTCCAACTGCCATTTCAAGATAGATTTAGAGGATTGATTTTGAGTTTTCATTTCGTGAGCTTACTTATAATTTTAGAGAGCCCATAAAGTGATATCATTAAAAATTTTACAAAAGAATGGCTAACAGCCTTGTATTATGTAGTTTTGTCACTTCTTCAATGTAAGGAGTTGGAACTTTAAATCTTTCAGGGTATATGGAAATTTTTACTACAAACTTCTGCTCTCAAAATGAGCTTTAATATTTGGGGAGTAGCTGTTACACTACTCCAGAAAAGAATATTTGAAACTAATTTTAAGCTTCTAAAGATATGTTAATTGGCTAAGTACCTCACCTTGCCAGAGGACTTAGGTCTTTGTTATCCACATTGGAGATAAAGCTTCAGTTGTGTTAATACAGAATTGTAGGCTAGAGTCATGGAAGTATTTTAAAAAGAAGCCTGGTGAAACATACCTTATTCCAAACAGCAATCAAATTGGTTATTACAAAATACTGATATTTGGCCTATTACATATACAAATTTTTCAGGCAAAATTGATAATTTTACTCTTTACATGCTTTTGTATTTACTGTAAATTTGTACATACAACCCATAGGAAATGCGCTTACTGTATTTATAGGTGGTTCATCTAATGAAAAGGCTACATGTATGATTGGATCACTTGTTTATTCTCTTGAGTTTCTGTTGCTTCAACACAGATTATTAAATTCTGTGGTTTAGCCACTGTTTTTAAATCAAGCTTTCAATTCACATACTGATAGCCAATGTGTGGCTTGTGGTTTACAACTGATTTCAATTACTTAATGCTTTATTAGAGGCAGGTTTTCTACTTGAAATTAGTGAGTGATGATTTCAGTGTGATTTGTCTGACAACTCACTGTCCTTTCAGTGCTCTTGCTCAGACAACCAAACAAAACCATAGACCCAGCTCTTTAAAATGGAGTTTTTTAACGGAGTTTATATGAAAAGAGGAAGACTCCATTTGCTTACTTTCAATTCTCAGCCTCACCCTGCCACCTCAGGGATTTCTAGTACGACTGAATCTGGACAATATTTACAGATTTTGACATTTCTAATTAATGCTTATGTTTAGGTAAATAAAGTTTGTGAGGTGCTAGAGAAATGGCTTAGTGATTAAGAACACTAAATACTGTTACTTTTTAGGACATTAAGAACTCAAACTGGATTGCCTAGACTCTTTAACAAGGGAGGACAATGATACCAGACAGATTATAGGCCTTACATAGGAACAATTAGTCAAAAAATCTCATTCTTTATATATCCAAAACAATAATGCTAGAGACAATAATTTGGTATACAAGTCAATTTATAAATACAAGTGCTCAGTGTCCTCAATTTAATCCTCGAGGACTTACCTTAATAAATAATATCTTTACTATATCTTAATAAATAAAAAGTGGGAGTTATCCCTGTATGCTAAATAATGCTCCTTTTATTTCAAGTTTAAAATTTGGATGCCAAAGTTTATGGCACCCTACAACTAGGCATACTTCTGCCTAGGTAAAATAGAAAGATCCACATATTGACATGATCCTGTCCAGATATTTTATATGGGGAAGAGGGAATGTTTGTGTTTTTTCTACAGGATGCTACAAGAGTGTGCCAGCTGCCAGAGGTGGTTGGTGAGACTTGCTGATCCTGGTTGCATGAAGATTCAGCTCTCGTGGTTCAGGTCCCTGGAGTCATTCCTCTGCCCTGAGCGGAAGATGGAAGATCCCCCATCATCTTTTGTCATCACAGAGATTTTGGCGTTGCTGCAGTCAGTGTTACTGCTGCGTGTGTCCCGTCCCACTGTGGCCTGCTCTCTGACCCTCTGTGCACTGCTGCTTGCTGGAGAAGACTGGACTCTAGCTGTTGCTGCCCCCCTCATTCCCCTGATGACTCTTGCTGCCTTAACTGGTGTTGTCATTTTACAGTCCGTAGCTTCACGGGAATGCCACCTGAGTGAAGCTGCTGTGGACTGGGGAACTCTGCCCTGGTTGTGCAGATCTCAGACATGGCTCCCTTGCCTGCTGGTTGTTCCGGAGAAGAATGGCTGATCCTGAACTGTCCTGGGAAAGACCTCATTATTTTCGTTGCTATTGTAGCAGCCATTACTGCTACAGCCATTGTGTCTACAGTGTCTGGAGTTACCCTCTCCCAATCTATTGTTAAACAAGCACAGTGGGTGAACTTTCTGGAGTAGTTGCTAACAATTGACAATTCTAAATTTTATTATAGGAGCGGCTTGACTACAGCCCTTGGTGGTAACAGCTGAGGAGAACCAGATGAGGTGCCCACTACTTATTGGGGGAGGCTCTGTTTGGTACAGCCCTATGCTGTGGATTAGTGTTCATGCTATGGTTGGTTTGCAAACTCAGATCTCAACAGAAACGTGACAAGGTCGTTATCACTCAAGCACTTGTGGCCATTGAACAAGGGGCCTCCCCTAGAATTTGGTTATCTATGCTCAAGAATTAGTCGATATCTGAGTTTTCTGCTCTTACACTGGGATGAGAGAGCCTCAATGATTCTTTGATCAGCCCTTCAACATCGCTGAGGTTTCCTCATTGCATGCGATAGGGTGATCATGATTTCCCCACTAACTCATTTTCTGGCTGGCCTCTTTTATAGACTTCGCCCTAGGTCATTTAACAGTTACTGTCACACAGCACTGCGGTATCCAGAGACGGGCAACTTTCCTCATGCACAGACCAATCTAAGACACGGGGCCTGGTGGCAAAAGGGTTACCCTTCGACGGATAAGGCTGTGACATAGAGGAACGACCTAAGACAGGAGCCACAGCAGATAGACGTAACTGCAGGGACCTAGACCAGCCTAGACAATAATTTATTGTTATTAATAAAACAATAAGGGGGAGATGTAGAGGGCCACAATAACATTTTCCACCACAAGATGGCGCTGGCTTCCACTGCGCCCCACGTGGAAAGCCGGGATAGCTTTGCCATTACAAGATGGCGCTGGCCTCCGCCGTGCCAGCTGACTTCCTTTCAGGAAGTTAACTGTGTGTGCATGTGCAAGAGTGCCTTCGTGCCAGGTCTTTGCCCACTCCGGGGCGTGCCTATGAGATCATGGTAAGCGACCAATCAGGTGTGGATGCGCCGCGCTAGGGTGTATATAAGCCGTGCCATGCCGGCGCCCCTGCCCTCTCTTTAAGATTCAATAAACGTTTTAGCTGCAGTAGGATTCGTGTGTTCTTGCTGGCGAGAGAGCTCAGAACAGCAATGTGTAGTAGAGGAATGTAGATCTCTGAGTTTGAGGGCAGCCTGGTATACAGGGTGAGTTTCAGGACAGCCAGGGCTACACAGAGCAACTTTGTCTCAGAAATAAATAAATAAATAAATAAATAAATAAATAAATAAATAAATATTCCATTGTCTGATTGAAATTTGCTGGCTATTTTTAAATGAAGTATTCAAGTATTCACCTGACTGTTGGCCTTGGGACACACAGAGGCAAAAATCCTCTAGGACCGGACACTTCTGGTTTTTAGCTGGAGTCCCAATCTTGTGCTCCCTGCCTCCAGCTCACTGCTCCCAAACCCCATGGGAGAGAGAGGTCACCGCCGAGACCGGTGGGCACTCCTGAGACTGCAGAGCGGAAGAGACCACCAACACTGCCCATCCCTGCCCACATCCCTGGCCTAAGAGGAAACTGTAAAAGGCCTCTGGGTTCCCTTGGATAAGGGCACAGGAGTAGGAAATCCACTGCGTCTGAGACACCGCCAGAACCTCAAGGGACCTACCTGATAAACAGTTCTCTGCACACAAATCCCGTGGGAGGGAGAGCTAAACCTTCAGAAAGGCAGACATGCCTTGGAAACCAAAAGAGTCTACACTCGGCCCACATCTCTGACTCCAGAGGAAAACACCAAACGCCATCTGGAACCCTGATGCTTGGAAGCTCCCAGAAAGAGCAGTGCAGATCTTCCTGGTTGCTGCCTCCGCGGAGAGCTCATAAGCAACACCCTACAAGCAGACTGGAGCCTTGGGACCACGGGTAAGACCAACTTTTCTGCTGCAAGCGGACTGCCTGGTGAACTCAAGACACAGGCCCACAGGAACAGCTGAAGACCTGTAGATAGGAAAAACTACATGCCCAAAAGCAGAACACTCTGTTCCCATAACTGGCTGAAAGAAAACAGGAAAACAGGTCTACAGCACTCCTGACAAACAGGCTTATAAGACAGTCTAGCCACAGTCAGAAATAGCAGAACAAAGTAACACTAGAGATAATCTGATGGCGAGAGGCAAGCACAAGGAACCCAAGCAACAGAAACCAAGACTACATGACATCATCGGAGCCCAATTCTCCCACCAAAGCAAACACAGAGTATCCAAACACACCAGAAAAGCAAGATCTAGATTCAAAATCATATTTGATCATGATGCTGGAGGACTTCAAGAAAGACATGGAGAACTCCCTTAGAGAAACGCAGGAAAACATAAATAAATGAGTAGAAGCTTATAGAGAGGAATCACAAAAATCCCTGAAAGAATTCCAGGAAAACACAATTAAACAATTGAAGGAATTAAAAATGAAAATAGAATCAATCAAGAAAGAACACAGGGAAACAACCCTAGATATAGAAAAACCAAAGGAAGAGACAAAGAGCCGTAGATACAAGCATCACCAACAGAATACAAGAGATAGAAGAGAGAAACTCAGGAGCAGAAGATTCCATAGAAATCATCGACTCAACAGTCAAAGATAATGTAAAGCAGAAAAAGCTACTGGTCCAAAACATACAGGAAATCCAGGACTCAATGAGAAGATCAAACCTAAGGATAATACCTATAGAAGAGAGGGAAGAATCCCAGCTCAAAGGACCAGTAAATATCTTCCACAAAATCATAGAAGAAAACTTCCCTAACCTAAACAAAGAGATATCCATAGGAATACAAGAAGCCTACAGAACTCCAAATAGATTGGACCAGAAAAGAAACACCTCCCGTCACATAATAGTCAAAACACCAAATGCACAAAATAAAGAAAGAATATTAAAAGCAGTAAGGGAAAAAGATCAAGTAACATATAAAGGCAGACCTATCAGAATCACACCAGACTTTTCACCAGAGACTATGAAAGCCAGAAGATCCTGGACAGATGTCATACAGACCCTAAGAGAACACATATGCCATCCCAGGTTACTGTATCCTGCAAAACTCTCAATTAACATAGATGGAGAAACCAAGATATACCATGACAAAACCAAATTTACACAATATCTTTCTACAAATCCAGCACTACAAGGGATAATAAATGGTAAAGCCCAACATAAGGAGGCAACCTACACCCTAGAAAAAGCAAGAAACTAATCGTCTTGGCAACAAAACAAAGAGAAGATAAGCAAACAAACATAACCTCACATCCAAATATGAATATAACAGGAAGCAATAATCACTATTCTTTAATATCTCTCAACATCAATGGTCTCAACTCCCCAATAAAAAGACATAGATTAACAAACTGGATACGCAATGAGGACCCTGCATTCTGCTGCCTACAGAAAACACACCTCAGAGACAAAGACAGACACTACCTCAGAGTGAAAGGCTGGAAAACAACTTTCCAAGCAAATGGTCAGAAGAAGCAAGCTGGAGTAGCCATTCTAATATCAAATAAAATCAATTTTCAACTAAAACTCATCAAAAAAGATAAGGAAGGATACTTCATATTCATCAAAGGAAAAATCCACCAAGATGAACTCTCAATCCTAAATATCTATGCCCCAAATACAAGGGCACCTACATACGTAAAAGAAACCTTACTAAAGCTCAAAATACACATTGCACCTCACACAATAATAGTAGGAGATTTCAACATCCCACTCTCATCAATGGACAGATCATGGAAACAGAAATTAAACAGAGACGTAGACAGACTAAGAGTAGTCATGAACCAAATGGAGTTTACAGATATTTATAGAACATTCTATCCTAAAGCAAAAGGATATACCTTCGTCTGAGCTCCTCTTGGTACTTTCTCCAAAAGACCATATAATTGGTCAAAAAACAGGCCTCAACAGGTACAGAAAGATAGAAATAATCCCATGTGTGCTATCAGGCCTAAACCTGGTCTTCAATAACAATAAGGGAAGAACACCAACATATACGTGGAAGTTGAATAATGCTCTACTCAACGATAACCTGGACAAGGAAGAAATAAAGAAAGAAATTAAAGACTTTTTAGAATTTAATGAAAATGAATGTACAACATACCCAAACTTATGGGACACAATGAAAGCTGTGCTAAGAGGAAAACTCATGGATCTGAGTGCCTGCAGAAAGACGAGGAGATAGCATATGTCAGCAGCTTGACAGCACACCTAAAAGCTCGAGAACAAAAAAGAAGCAAATACACCCAGGAGGAGTAGAAGGCAGGAAATAATCAAACTCAGAGCTGAAATCAACCAAGTACAAATAAAACGGACCATAGAAAGAATCAACAGAACCAAAAGTTGGTTCTTTGAGAAAATCAACAAGATAGATAAACCCTTAGCCAGACTAACCAGAGGACACAGAGAGTGTTTCCAAATTAACACAATCAGAAATGAAAAGGGAGACATAACTACAGATTCAGAGGAAATTCAAAAAATCATCAGATCTTACTATAAAAGCCTATATTCAACAAAACTTGAAAATCTGCAGGAAATGGACAATTTCCTAGACAGATACCAGGTACCGAAGTTAAATCAGGAACAGATAAACCAGTTAAACAACCCCATAACTCCTAAGGAAATAGAAGCAGTCATTAAAGGTCTCCCAACCAAAAAGAGCCCAGGTCCAGACGGGTTTAGTGCAGAATTCTATCAGACCTTCATAGAAGACCTCATACCAATACTATCCAAACTATTCCACAAAATTGAAACAGATGGAGCACTACCGAATTCCTTCTATGAAGCCACAATTACTCTTATACCTAAACCACAGAAAGACCCAACAAAGAAAGAGAACTTCAGACCAATTTCCCTTATGAAAATCGACGCAAAAATACTCAATAAAATTCTGGCAAACTGAATCCAAGAGCACATCAAAATAATCATCCATCATGATTAAGTAGGCTTCATCCCAGGCATGCAGGGATGGTTTAATATATGGAAAAACATCAACGTTATCCATTATATAAACAAACTGAAAGAACAAAACCATATGATCATTTCACTAGACACTGAGAAAGCATTTGACAAAATTCAACACCCCTTCATGATAAAAGTCCTGGACAGAATAGGAATTCAAGGCCCATAACTAAACATAGTAAAAGCCACATACAGCAAACCAGTTGCTAACATTAAACTAAATGGAGAAAAACTTGAAGCAATCCCACTAAAATCAGGGACTAGACAAGGCTCCCCACTCTCTCCCTACTTATTCAATATAGTTCTTGAAATTCTAGCCAGAGCAGTCAGACAACAAAAGGAAATCAAGGGGATACAGATTGGTAAAGAAGTCAAAATATGACTATTTGCAGATGATATGAGAGTATATTTAAGTGATCCCAAAGGTTCCACCAGAGAAATACTAAAGCTGATAAACAACTTCAGCAAAGTGGCTGGGTATAAAATTAACTCAAATAAATCAGTAGCCTTCCTCTACACAAAAGAGAAACAAGCCGAGAAAGAAATTAGGGAAATGACACCCTTCATAATAGACCCAAACAATATAAAGTACCTTGGTGTGACTTCAACTAAGCAAGTAAAAGATCTGTACAATAAGAACTTCAAGACTCTGAAGAAAGAAATTGAAGAAGACCTCAGAAGTTGGAAAAATCTCCCATACTCATGGATTAGCAGGAGTAATATAGGAAAAATGGCCATTTTACCAAAAGCAATCTACAGATTCAATGCAATCCCCATCAAAATACCAATCCAATTCTTTAAAGAATTAGACCGAACAATTTGAAAATTCATCTGGAATAACAAAAAACCCAGGATACCTAAAACTATTCTCAACAATAAAAGCACTTCAGGGTGAATCACTATCCCTGAACTCAAGCAATATTACAGAGCAATAGTGATAAAAACTGCATAGTATTGGTACAGAGACAGAGAGATAGACCAATGGAACAGAATTGAAGACCCAGAAATGAACCCACACACCTATGGGCACCTGATTTTTGACAAAGGAGCCAAAACCATTCAATCGAAAAAAGATAGCATTTTCAGCAAAGGTGCTGGTTCAACTGGAGGTCAACATGTAGAAGAATGCAGATCGATCCATGCTTATCACCCTGTACAAAGCTTAAGTCCAAGTGGATCAAGGACCTCCACATCAAACCAGATACACTCAAATAGAAGAAAAACTAGGGCAGCATCTCGAACACATGGGCACTGGAAAAAATTTCCTGAACAAAACACCAATGGCTTATGCTCTAAGATCAAGAATCGACAAATGGGATCTCATAAAACTGCAAAGCTTCTGTAAGGCAAAGGACACTGTGGTTAGGACAAAACGGCAACCAACAGATTGGGAAAAGATCTTTACCAGTCCTACTACAGATAGAGGGCTTATATCCAAAATATACAAAGAACTCAAGAAGTTAGACCGCAGGGAGACAAATAACCCTATTAAAAAATGGGGTTCAGAGCTAAACAAAGAATTCACAGCTGAGGAATGCCGAATGGCTGAGAAACACCTAACGAAATGTTCAACATCTTTAGTCATAAGGGAAATGCAAATCAAAACAACCCTGAGATTTCTCCTCACACCAGTGAGAATGGATAAGATCAAAAACTCAGGTGACAATAAATGCTGGCAAGGATGTGGAGAAAGAGGAACACTCCTCCATTGTTGGTGGGATTGCAGACTGTTACAACCATTCTGGAAATTAGTCTGGAGGTTCCTCAGAAAATTGGACATTGGACTACCTGAGGATCCAGCTATACCTCTCTTGGGCATATATCCACAAGATGCCCCAACATATAACAAAGACACATGCTCCACTATGTTCATAGCATCCTTATTTATAATAGCCAGTAGCTGGAAAGAACACAGATGCTCTTCAACAGAAGAATGGATACAAAAAAATGTGGTACATCTACATAATGGAATATTATTCAGCTATCAAAAAAATGCCTTTATGAAATTCGTAGGCAAATGGTTGGAACTGGGAAATATCATCCTGAGTGAGGTAACCCAATCACAGAAAAACACGCATGGTATGCACTCATTGATAAGTGGCTATTAGCCCAAATGCTTGAATTACCCTAGATGCATAGAACACATGAAACTCAAGACGGATGATCAAAAAGTGAATGCTTCACTCCTTCTTTAAAAGGGCGAACAAGAATACCCTTGGTAGGGAATAGAGAGGCAAAGATTAAAACAGACACAGAAGGAACACACATTCAGAGTTTGCCCCACATGTGGCCCATACATATACAACCACCCAATTAGACAAGATGGATGAAGCAAAGAAGTGCAGGCCAACAGGAGCCGGATGTAGATCTCTCCTGAGAGACACAGCCAGAATACAGCAAATACAAAGGCGAATGCCAGCAACAAACCACTGAACTGAGACCGGGACCCCCGTTGAAGGAATTAGAGAAAGAACTGGAAGACCTTGAAGGGCCTCGAGACCTCTTATGAACAACAATGCCAAGCAACTAGAGCTTCCAGGGCCTAAGCTACTACCTAAAGACTATACATGGACTGACCCTGGACTCTGACCTCATAGGTAGCAATGAATATCCTAATAAGATCACCAGTGGAAGGGGAAGCCCTTGGTCCTGTTAAGACTGAACCCCCAGTGAACGTGATTGTGTGGGGGGGTGGCAATGAGGGGAGGGTGGGGAGGGGAACACGCATAAAGAAGGGGAGGGGGAGGGATTGGGGATGTTTGCCCGGAAACCGGGAAAGGGAATAACATTCGAATCGTTAATAAGAAATACTCGTTAATAAAAAAAATAAAAAAAAAGAAAGAAGGCTGAGCAAACCATGAGGAACAAGCCAGTAAGCAGCACCCCTCCATGGCCTCTGCATCAGCTCTTGCCTCCAGGATCCTGCCCTGTTGAGTTTCTGTCCCAACTTCCTTTGGTGATAAATAGCAATGTGGAAGTGTAAGCTGAATAGACCCTTTCCTCCTCAAAAAAAAAAAAAATGAAGTATTCAAGTTTTTTTTTTAAGTAGCTTACTCTTAAGGTACATTTTCTCTTGTAAATTTAGAAACTCTCTCTCTCTCTCAATAAAAATTGATATATATATATATAATTGATATATATATACCAATTTTTATCCCAAATTAGTGTGTATTTATGATTTCCTTGTAATAAAAATTCCCTTTGCTCTTTCTTGCTTGCTACATCTTCTACCCTCATTTACTGTAGCTATTGCCGTGTCCAATTAATTTTACAAGACCTTGTTAAGCATACAAATGCAAGTCATATACTTAATGGATCCGGAGATTTCCTTCACATTGGTTTTGTAAGACCTTCCCTAAAAAATAGTATTGGGGAAATATGTAAAAGAATCAAAAAAGTAGATAGACATTTAATTTTATGGGATTAGTTGATCTTATTTTCCATTAACTTTTTAATGTTTGTTGAAAGATTGCTTATTATCAGAGGTCATATCAAAACAAATATCAAGGATAATATTTATCTTAACATTAATAGAAATTAGTGTAGGCCGGATGGTGGCACACCCCAAAACAAATATTGCAAAACAAACACAAGCACATCCATATGACATAGACATATGCAAATATAGAGACATATATACGCAAAAAGGGAACTGTTTGGAATAGAGAATAGAGACAGGAGAGGAATTTGGAGTGTTAATTTATACTTGAATATAAATATCATTATGTGACTTATGTCCTTGCACAACTAATATATGTTATTGACATATGTGTAAAAGATGTGAAAACTTTTATTAAGAACTAATTTCTCAGGAAAATTTACATTGTAATTTCTGGATTTGAATGTAGAGTTTTTGAAGGTGTTGGATTTTATTAACTACATTATGCAAGTGTCTAGGTAGGTTTGGAAACGTTGCTCATTTGGATTCAAGGCAGAAGTTTGCCAGGAGAATTTCCTTTCTTTTCCTTTCCTTTTCTTTCCTTTCCTTTCCTTTCCTTTCCTTTCCTTTCCTTTCCTTTCCTTTCTTTCCTTTTTTCTTGTTTTGCTAATGTTTTTGTTTAATTCTGTCATCTTTATACATGTAGTCAATATTTTTGTTCATATGCATGCCCTTAATATTCCAAATCCTTTCCTCTCCCACTCTAGTAAACCCTTTCTTCTTTCCAAACTAATCCTCCCTCTTCTGCTTATGTGTGTTATGTATTTATGTGTGTATGTGTATGTATGTGTGTGTTCAGAGACTTAAAGACAAATATACATAAACACACACACACACACACACACACACACACACACACACACACACGCCCACACAGGAAGTTTGCAGAGGGAGGGAAGGACAGAAGGGGAAGAAGAGTGTATGTAGATAACCACAGCTTAGTGTGTCCATGATTTTAGAGGGCACACCAGAGTCTAAAAAGAGCTTTGTAAATTTTTCTCCCCTATCTTCAGTCTCTTGGAATTTTTTGGGACCCTATCCCTGGGCCTTGGAGAAGGTGATATTGATGTCCAATTTAGAGATCAGGACACAGTAGCCATCTATTCTTAGAACTCTGATGATTTATGAGATTCTTCATTAATCATTATCTCCTGAAAATGGAAGAGTTTTGTTTAAAAATATATTATATAAATGACATATTTTATATGGAAACTTAGTGTGCCAAAATAAACTGATTTTCAATTATAACAGCAAAATGAAAATCAAATAAAATGAACAGGAATACAACCACAATAGAAGGAGTTATATTAAATGGTCACAGCATTAGGAAGGTTGAGATCACTGATCTAGTGTACTTTCTTCTATTTCCCCTTTCTTTTATTTCATCCACATATTGGAAATAATAATGCTCATGCTGCTTCTTTCCCCCCTTATTATTGGAACATGTTGTAGCTCTAATCCATACATCTAAAGAATGTACTTAACAAGTTTCATTATTGTATGAAGTCTTAAGGGGCAAGACTTTATACGAGGAACAAGAAGATAATAAAAGAAGAAAAGAGCAACAACAAAATACATAAACATGAATTTATCAGAATTTTATTTTATTATGCATAAAATCACACATATACAGACAAGTAAAGATAAAAATTAAATCTTTAAAAATAATAGTTTTGTGACTATTTTCAAGATATTCTTTAGATTTTGGTGTTTATCTTCAGCTACTGTGCACAATATTCATAATTCAAACCAGAAGTTCACTCAGAATTATTTCTAGTCTTGGGTTCTCTTATGAATCAGGACACAGAATTATAGACTTTAATTATTTTTTAATTGAAAAGAAAATCTTTTTTCATATAATACATCCTGACCATAATCCACCCCTCCCCTAGCTATCTCACTCTACCTTACTTCTCCTTCAAATCCATTCCCTCTATTTCCTCTTCAGGAAAGAGCAGACCTCAAGAGACAAATAGGACAAAGCAAGGTGTAATAAGTCAGGGCAAAACCTTTGTGAGGATGCTAGACAATGAAACTGAACAAGAGGAAATGAATCTTAAGGACAGACAAGAGTTAGTAATACACCCACTCCCACTGTTAGGTATTCCACAAAAACCTCAAGCTAGCATCCATCACCTATGCAGAGGACCTCGTGTACACCAACACAGGCCTCAAGCATGCCACCTCAGTCTCTGAGACCCCATGTGAGCCCTGACAGGTTCTCCTGGTATCCCCAATCCACCCTGACTCCTACAACCTTTCTCCCCCTCTTCTCTGGAATCTAATCTCTTAGGTGAGGGACTCAATGGAGACCTCCAAATTAAACTCTCTTCACATAATGGCTGTCTGTGAGTCTCTTGTCTACATCCTTTTTGCTGAAGGTTAGAGAAAGCACCAATCTATGTGTATAGCAGAATTGTTTTCGGAATCATTCCATTGACTTTTTTTTTTTTTGGCCAGACATGTTCTACCTTAGTTTCCTTGGCTATCTATTTTCTAGTACCTTATCATCCCTGCAGTGGAGGACATGGGCATTCTCTTGTGACTGGTCCTCAAATTAAACCAAACATTTGTTGGCTACTCCTAAAGTTCTGCCGAATCATGGCCCAAGAATATCTTGAAGGCAACACAGATCATAGGTAGAGGGTTTTGCAGTTTGCTTAGTGTCCAGGTCTCTCCTTCTATAGCCTGAAGAGTACTTCCTTAGCCTAAAGAGACTAGAACCTAGGATAAAAGCTCCAAACAGGTACTAGTTTAACCTGTCCAAGTTCAATAAGCTTAGTAGAAGTCGTCTACAGCAATGGGGCTCCACTGTTAGTTTTCAGGGAGGGTCTTTCTGTCCTAGCATCACCCTACATTGCCTACAGATATTCACAAGACCTCCTTGACCAAAACCTCAATTGAATGGAATTCAGTTCTACCACTGGAAGCCTTACCTGACTACAAAAGATGGCTAGGTCAGACTCTGCATCTTCCATAGATAGAAGTCTTCACTAGGGTCACCCTCATAGGTTCTAGGAAGTTTCTTCTACACTAGGGTTCCACCTTTATGAATGCTTCTAATTCCAGTTGGATCTCCAAATATTCTCTTCATTCATCATCCTAAACTCATCCACCACACCACCCCTAATCTCAAACCTGACTCACTGATGGGACTTGGAGATGGCTCAATGGTTTATAGCACTTTTTACACTTGCAAAAGCACAGAGTTCAACTCCCAGCACCTATACGGTAGCTTACAACCGTATTTCAGAGAAACCAGGGTCCTCTTCTCACATTTGCAGGCACCAGGTAAATACATAAGATGTATCATACAGTATATATATATATATATATATATACATATATATATATATATATATATATATGAAATAAAATTTTGTGTAGTGCATAAAAATAATTTTCTGAAGTACTTTAAGCAAAGACATATGTAGTGAATTATAGTAGTATATTTTCATATGTGAAAGAAAAAGGTAATATCAAACATCATGGTTGTTCCTTTGGAAAATGAGGGGATTGTGAAGATTTCCTTAGAAAGCAGTGGCTTGGATTCTAGAATAGGTTTAACACCATAGTTCTTCTGGGAGTGAGCTTCAATTCAGTTCCTAATCCGTATGGTACAGACTTGAAACCAGCATACTTTTATCCCATTTCTAAAAACATATTCCAAATTCTAATTAAAAATTAAATATCTTTGAATGGTTCTTAATGCAGTCTTATTATTTACAAAGAATTTTTCCTGATGATTGATGAATTCACCTTTTTAAAGTATCATTAATTATGAAATAGAAGAAATGCTGTGATACAGTAGAAGACCTTGAATGTGATAGAAACATTTTGAAGAGTCCTTGTAAGAAATCAGTCAGAATTTCTGACACAGGAACTCTCTAGGCTTGAGTACTGTGGTTAGTGTTGATCTTGGATCCCTCCATAGCAGTCACCATTTCTTACTCCAAACTTTCTAGTGCCTCATTTTTTCTGACTGGCCTCCATGGCCTTGAGGCTGCTTGTAACTGGCTCTTCATTCCTCTGTGTACCATGTATGTTGCCTCTCTAGCAGGGAATGGCTTGATCTTCTGGGTTTTAAAAATCAGAGCCCTCCCTGCACCAGCCTATGTACTACTTTCTATCCATGCTTGCAGTTACTGACCTTGACCTGTTTGCCTCCACGATGCCTACCATGCTCACTATCTACAGGTTGAGGTCAGCAAGGTGGCATTTGGCATGTGTCTTGCCCAATTCTTCATCCATACCTTCTCCATCATGGAGTCATCTGTGCTGCTGACCATGGCCTTTGACCGTGCTGTGGTCCTCTACACTATGCCACCATCCTCACCAACCCTCAGGTTGCAAGTTTGGGCATGGCCATTTTGGTATGAAGCATTGGTCTCCACAGCCCTGCCCCTATCATGCTGAAGAAGCTACCTTACTGCCAGAAGCATCATCTTTCTCAATCTTACTGCCTGCACCCAGATGTTATGAAGCTGGCCTGTACAGACACCCACATCAGCAGTGCCTATGGCCTCTTTGTGGTTCTCTCCACACTGGGTGTGGACTCTCTGCTCATCCTTTTATCCTATGGGCTGATCCTCCACACAGTACTGTCAATCGCTTCCAAGACTGGGCGTCTCAAAGCCCTCAACACCTGTGTGTCCCATATCTGTTCTGTGCTGCTATTCTACACACCTATGATTGGCCTTTCTATGATCCACCGATTTGGCAAATGGGCTTCCCCCTGCAGCTGTGTGTTGCTCTCTTATCTTCACTTTCTCACCCCGCCAGAGCTCAACCCAGTTGTTTACACCATAAAAACCAAGCAGATCCGCCAGAGGATTTGGCGCATCTTCTGGTCTGGTGGAGGAAGCACTGGGCACATCCAGGGTCACTAAATTTTCTTCCATGCGGATACAAATGTGGAGTGAGCTATAGCTTCTATTATGTATATTAATTAAGATTCATAAGGTAGACATTATAACCAAATATATGACTAAATAGGGACATTTGCAGGCATGTACATATACAGATAGTATTTGTATTAGAGTGCAGGATTTAACAATAGCAAATAGAATACTCTTCAGGTTTGTAATTTTTTGATAAACAAGCATTTTGAAAATATATAATAAGATGTAATCTTTATATGCACAATTATTTGTCCTTTTCGATGTACTTATCTTACTAATAATTCATTATCTTTAATGCATTCAGCATTGACTTAATGAAATATTGAAAGATTTACTTATGAAAGATTAAAAGGATAAATACTGTGTTTCTAAAAGAGACTTTTTATAACTGTATGACAATACAAACTTCAATGCTAGGTGGGCACACATTAAACTATTAGCCCTTATTGATGTCACCAGTTTTTCTTAATTAATAGAAATTTCAAACAAGTAATAGCTATTGAATTAAACTGTTTTGTCTCATTTAGAAATACAGTGTTTTAGTGACAATAGAACAGAAACAATTTCAATCTAATCTCCTTATGTGCATGTAATTTTACACAAAGTCAAATATAGGAGAGCTTTTATAGGGACAAACCATTTATAGGGACATATTTCATTACATATGCTTCATTTTCTAAATTTCTCATTTATATACAATTACAAAGAGAACTATAAGGGCACATATGGTAGAGTCTAAACAGCAAACTGACAGACACCAGACAACAGAAAGGAACAGAATGTCTTGCTAAAGTTCATTATTGAACACAACTCAAAGAGTCAAAAGAATGAAGAATAAAGGTTCTTTAGGTATTTGTTCCTGATCTTAAGGAACAGCTGATATGTGCAACATATATGTTCTTTAGTTGCAGTTGATAATGATAAAAAATCTAAGAAAGCATTTTTTATATTTTAGAATATATTTTTATTTTATCAGAGTAAATTTATTCATCATATTAACTAATATTTGTATATGCAAAAGGCATAGTAGTACATGTCACTGCAGTGTGCATGTTACTTAATTTTATTCTTATCATTTTGATTTAATAACATGTAATAATTATGGAATTCAGTGATATTAAGTACATTTATAGATTGTCTAATTTTCAAGATGATTAAAACATTCCCTTGCCTTAAACAGTTATGTTTCCTGGTATAAATAATTTCTTCTAGATATTATCAACTGCATAACTTACTATAATGTTGACTGTAATCCCCCTTCAGTGAGTTGAGACTCTGAACTATATCTTATGTTCCTCTGTGACACTGATCACATTGAGATATTTCTTTACCCTTCCGTACTTTTTACTTTCTGCGGCCTCTAATAACAATTAACATGATCCTAACTGCTGTTAAATCAGTCTTTAAAGTCAAATTGGGATTTTTTCTGACTTATCTAAATTGAAGATGGTAACATATCCTACTGTCAGTATAATGGAGGTGGGTAACATTACCAGTTTATTTTACTTCTTTTGTGACAATTAATATGTAATGGTAAAACTCAAAAATTCTTGGATCATGTATGAAGATATCAATCCTAATCTTATTACCTGTCAGCATATAGGTGAAAACTAAAATTATGCTATGAATCTTATTGTCAACAAATGAATTAGTCCAAAAGTGAAATGTAACAAATTCAACATAAGGAGAAATTGGATCAGGACAGGGGAGGAGGAGGGCTACAGAATCAGTGAGTATTTGTGGATAGTGAACAGAATGTAAGTGTGTGTGTGTGTGTGTGTGTGTGTGTGTGTGTGTGTGTATCTGTGTATCTGTGTGTCTATGTGTCTGTGTGTGTGTGTTGTGTGTTGTGTGTGAGTCTGTCTGTCTATCTGTCTGTGTGTGGCATGTGTGTGTCTGTCTGTCTTTCTATGTGTGGGGTGTGTGTGTGTGCACGTGTGTGTGTGTGTGTGCATGTGTGTGTGTGTGTGTGTGTGTGTGTGTGTGTGTGTGTACCTTAGCAAACTGCAATGCTTTGATGCTAACTGAAATAATATAAAACAAAAAAATCTGATGAACTTAATAGAGGTGAGAAGGCCTTGGATTTCCAATCAACTCATGGAGAATCATGAAGCTAATGAAGTTGTCAATGAGTAGTTTGTGTCATTTGAGATGTGTTCTTTCCAGCAAATCATATAAAGTTGAGTTATGAATTATGATTAAAGTTGAATTTAAATATGAATTATTTGAACATCTCAAACACTGGGCCTAGGAAAATTCATTTGCAAACTTATAATAGAAAAATTATTTGGAAGAACAACAGTATCAATTAACTGGACCCCTCAGAGCTCCCAGGATCTAAACCAGCAACCAAAGAGTATACATGGGTTGGTCCATGGCTCCCACTACATATATAGCAGAAGACTGCCTAATCTGGCATCAGTGGGAGGGAAGCCACTTGGTCCTGTGGAGGCTTGGTGCCCCAGAGAAGGGGGATGCTAGAAGGGTGAGGCAGGAGTGGGTGGATGGATGGGTGAGTCGTGGAATCCCCTCCAGGAAGCATTCGGGAAGGAGAGGCGTGAGGTTTCAAGAAAGGGAGATTGGATTGGGGGATAACATTTGAATTGTAAACAAAGTACATATACATATATGTGTACATAATAATAATTAAATTAGAAGAAGTTAAAAGTTTGAGACAAAGAAGGAAAAGCATAGAAGGAGTTAAATGTATATACATCTACACAATGGAATATTACTCAGCTATCAAAAACAACGAGTTTATGAAATTCGTAGGCAAATGGTTGGAACTGGAAAATATCATCCTGAGTGAGCTAACCCAATCACAGAAAGACATACATGGTATGCACTCATTGATAAGTGGCTATTAGCCCAAATGCTTGAATTACCCTAGATCCCTAGAACAAACGAAACTCAAGACGGATGATCAAAATGTGAATGCTTCACTCCTTCTTTAAATGAGGAAAAAGAATACTCTTGGCAGGGAAGGGAGAGGCAAAGATTAAAACAGAGACTGAAGGAACACCCATTCAGAGCCTGCCCCACATGTGGCCCATACATATACAGCCACCCAATTAGACAAGATGGATGAAGCAAAGAAGTGCAGACCGACAGGAGCCGGATGTAGATCGCTCCTGAGAGACACAGCCAGAATACAGCAAATATAGAGGCGAATGCCAGCAGCAAACCACTGAACTGAGAATAGGTCCCCTATTGAAGGAATCAGAGAAAGAACTGGAAGAGCTTGAAGGGGCTCGAGACCCCAAAAGTACAACAATGCCAAGCAACCAGAGCTTCCAGGGACTAAGCCACTACCTAAAGACTATACATGGACTGACCCTGGACTCTGACCCCATAGGTAGCAATGAATATCCTAGTAAGAGCACCAGTGGAAGGGGAAGCCCTGGGTCCTGCTAAGACTGAACCCCCAGTGAACTAGTCTATGGGGGGAGGGCGGCAATGGGGGGAGGGTTGGGAGGGGAACACCCATAAGGAAGGGGAGGGGGGAGGGGGATGTTTGCCCGGAAACCGGGAAAGGGAATAACACTCGAAATGTATATAAGAAATACTCAAGTTAATAAAAAAAAAATCAAAAAAAATGTATTTTACTCATATAAGAAATTCTCAAAATTAAATTAACAAAAATTTGATAAGGAGTTACTGAGATGGGACAGCAGTTAAGGGTCTTTGCCATTCTTCCAGAGCACATACGTTAAGCTCACTATTCTTATCTACAACTCCAGGGTATATAAGACCCACTTGTGGACTATGCAGGCATACACATTAATATAGAAAATAAGAAGAAACATCTACATATGTCCACATAGGGAGCCATAATTAAGAATATTTTTAAAGTTCAGAAGAAACTAGAATGTCAGCATACCGAAGAATACACACTGTTGTCTGGCTTGCTGTTGTACAGTTACTACATAAACAACTACAGTTGCTATGAATTAATGAAAGCAGTGGTCCTATCATTGTATAGAAGACACTGGAATTCCTGAGGTAGAGAGAGCTGAACTTTCAGAAGACTGGACAATCCTCAGAGCTCAGAGGAGAACAACACTTCTGCTCACATTCCTGGATGAAGAGGAACCCACTTAGAGCCCTCTGGACAAAAGAACCTAGGAGCAGTCAGGATAGGGTCATTCCAGTCTCTGCCTATGACCAGAGCTGAAAGCCAGTCTCCAGGAGACCTGACACATCTGAGAGCAGAGGTAAGGCAACCATTTCTGCTCAGAGGGACCCGTCTGGAGCCCTCAGCACATAGGAACGCAGAAAAAGTCTGGGACAGAATCCTTCTTGTTTCTGTCTGAGCCTGGAGCTGACCCTGTCACACAGCTCTCTGTACCCAGATTCTGCTGGGAGAGAAAGCCCATACCATATCGGACCAGAGATTATGAAAGCCAGAAGATCTTGGGCAGAGTCATACAAACCCTAAGAGAATACAAATACCAGCCCAGGCTACTATATCCAGCAAAACTCTCAATTAACATAGATGGAGAAACCAAGGTATTCCATGACAAAACCAAATTTATATAGTATCGTTTCACAATTCTAGCCATACAAAAGGTAATAGATGGAAAACTCGAACACAAGCAGGGAAACTAAACTCCAGAAAGAGCAAGAAAATAATCTGCTTCCAAAAATTCCAAAAGAAGAGATGCACACAAACATAATTCCACCACAAACAACAAAAATAACAGGAAAAACAATAACTATTGCTTAATGTCTCTTCATATCAATGGACTCATTTCCCAAATAAAAAAACACAGACTAACAGACTGGATATATAAAAAGGACCCAGCATTTTGGTGCTTACAGAGAACACACTTCAATGACAAAAGCAGACACTACCTCACAGTAAAAGGCTGGGAAAAAATTTCCATGTATATGGTACCAAGAAACAGGCTGAAGTGGCAATTGTAATATCCAATAAAATTGACTTTCAGCCAAAAGTTATCAAGAAGGATAAGGAAGCTTAAAACCAGATAAAATGAATCAAATAGAAGAGAAAGTGGGAAAAAGCCTCAAACACATTGGCATAGGGGAATTTCCTGAACAGAACACCAATGGCTTATGCTCTAAGAGCAACAATCGAAAAATGGGACCTCATAAAATTGAAAAGCTCCTGTAAGATGAAGGACACTGTCAATAGACCAAATAGCAATCCCCAGATTGGGAAAGATCTTTCATCAACCCTACTTATATCCAATAGAGGACTAACATCTAAAATATGCAAAGAACTCATGAAGTTAGACTCCAGACAAACAAATAACCCTATTTAAAAATGGGTACAGAGATAAACAAAGAATTCTCCGTTGAGGAATCTCAAATGGCTGAGAAGCACTTAAAGAAGTGTTCAACATCCTTAACATCATTAGTCATCAGAAGAATGCAAATCAAAACAACTCTGAGACTCCACTTTACACCAGTCAGAATGGCTAAGATCAAAAACTCAGGTCAGCACAGGTGTTAGCACATCTGGGGCGAAAGAGAAGCACTCCTCCATTGCTGGTGGAAATGCAGACTGGTACAGCCACTTTGGAAATCATTCTGGCCCTTTCTCAGAAAACTAAAAATAGTTCTACTTGAGGACACATCTATACCACTCCTGGGCATACAGTCAAAAGATGACACAAAGTATAACAAGGACACATGCTCCACTTTGTTTATACCCGCCTTATTTATAATTATCAGAAGCTGGAAACAACCAAGATATCCCTCAACAGAAGAATGGATCCAGAAAATGTGGTGCATTTACAAAATAGAGTACTACTCAGCTATTAAATTCAATGACTTCATGAATTTCCTAGGAAAATGGATGGAGCTTGAAAACACCTGAGTGAGGTAACCCAGTCTCTCTGTCTTTCTCTGTCTCTGTCTCTGTCTCTGTCTCTGTCTGTCTCTCTCTCAAACACACACACACACACACACACACACACACAGACACACACACACAAATTAGTTTGCAATTCCCATGACACAACTCACAGATTATATGAAACCCAAGAAGAGGACCACAGCAAAGTGTGGATGCAACAGTCGTACTCAGAAGTTTGAAGAAAAAAAAAATCTATGTAAGTAAAAGGAGAGAGGGATCTGGGAGGGAGAAAGGAGGGGGTGGGGAATCAGGGCCAGTTCAGATATGAGAGGAGATGGGAGATAACTACAGAGGGTAGAAATGTGAAAGGAGATGTGTAGCAGTGGAGGAGGGTAAACTGGGGTAGCCATTAGAAAGTCCCAGATGCCAGGGACCCAAGTGGTTTCCAGGACACAACAGGGAGAACATTAGGCAAAATATGTACAGATAAATTTTAGTAAACTGAGGCAATAATTTTGAATCATGATTCATTTTATTGCTTTCTTTTATGATTTATCCTTTATTTATTTGAAAATTCTACAGAAGTTTCATATTATATCTTTTTCTCTTTAGAGAAACTAATGGGGCTGTAAGTTTTTCAGCCTACTGTTACAATACCTTCAACCAGCAGTGTTCTCCTCAACAGGTTATAGGAATGTTTAGTAGCCTCTACACAGTTTCTACTACATCCTTTATACTATGATTGCTTTCCTTTCTCTCAATTGTGCGGTAACAAATATTATCTATGTCTAATACTTCCTTGATAAACTAGTAGTATATTAAATAATCAAGACCTAAGATGAATTAATAACATTACTGGTTGTTTTTTCTTCACACAGACAAGCCTTCAACCTCCTTTAATTTCAATATCTCAGAAGAATTCTGTTTAAAGTTTTTATAGAGCACCACATAACTGCTTCAAATATTCTTGTTTCAAGTAAAGTTGTATTGACTACCGTTACTAATTGGATGTTGAGGGAACAATGAAGCAGCTAAAATACTTCTCTAGTGAAAGGAAGAAAAATGCTCAGTGAAGATCTTCGTAATAAAGACATGAGTAAAAGCAAAATGTTTTAAAATGATCAAAGGAAATTAAGCAAATAGTTCAGACTTTTATTTATTAAAAGATATACTGCTTGTATACTGGCTTGTTGCAGAAAGTTATTGTACATTACCATAGCAGCTCATAATTTTCTGAGGGAAGTTTTGCAGAGTCAATAT
Organism: Rattus norvegicus; assembly: GCF_021556685.1. Taxonomy (NCBI): domain Eukaryota; kingdom Metazoa; phylum Chordata; class Mammalia; order Rodentia; family Muridae; genus Rattus; species Rattus norvegicus. The sequence goes on along the minus strand of NC_141534.1, from coordinate 170,391,983 downwards.
TCAAACATCTACATATGAAACTGAACCTGAAATTGCATTAATTTTCTGCAGAAGTCTGTCACTAAATATTTACTGTATATGGGAAATTGGCAGAAAGATATGGAATAATGGGTAATGTGTGCATATTCTGAACAGAATTATGAAATGTAAAGATACTGAAGGAAGTGATAGTTTAGACATTGTTCATGCAAAATTAAAGGCAGAGAATCAACACACAAACCTTACATCACATCATAAATATGTGCTGAAAAAATAACGTGAAAGAGATATAGTGTCATAAAATAGTAGTCAAGCAAGGGTTAGTTAATATCCCATTATTTTATGAGCTATATTCTTCCATTTCAAATGATATCTAAATGGTTTACCCTTCAGTAGTTTTCAAGTGTGAGAAAAGACTCAGCACTCGGTCCCGAATCTGTTTGGTCTTGACACCATACACCAAGGGATTGACTGTGGGGGGCACTAGAAGGTACAGGCTTGCCAAGATGATATGGACACTTGGAGACACATTCTTGCCAATGCGATGAGTTAGGAAACTAAACAGTGCAGGTGTATAGAAGGCAAGAATAGTGCAGATATGTGCAGCACAGGTGCCCAGGGCCTTAGAGCGGGCATTCTGGGAAGACAGCCGGAACACTGCTTGGAGAATTTTTATGTAAGATGTGGCTATGAGCCATATGTCCAATATTGTTACTGCAAAGGCTGCTGAGATTCCATATGCTCTGTTAATGAGAGTGTTAGCACTGGCTAACTTCACCACAGCCATATGCTCACAGTAGGCATGAGGGATTATATAACTTGTGTAGTAGGGCAGCCTCTTAATGAGTAGAGGACATGGAAAAACTATGAGCACAGCTCGGCTCAAGCCAACTACACCCAGTTTAATAACCATGGTTGTTGTGAGGATGGTCGAGTAGTGCAGTGGGATGCAAATGGCCACGAAGCGATCAAAGGCCATGGCCACCAGGATGGCTGACTCAAAGGCGCAAAACATGTGGATAAAATACATTTGTGTTAGACAGACATCAAACTCAATCCAGTGTTCATTAAACCAGAATATATCAAGCATTTTCAAGGATGTGGAACAAGTAAGAAAAATGTCATTCATTCCCAGCATGCCAAGGAAGAAATACATAGGCTGGTGGAGGCTTGGTTCTACTTTGATAGTAGCAATGACTATACTATTCCCCAGTAGTGTCAGGACAAACAGGAGACAAACAGGGATGCTGATCAAGGAGTGAAATTTTTCCAAGCCAGGAATACCAACCAGATAGAAATATGAAATATAGTGATGTGTTGTATTATTTACCATGTTAAAACTAAGGATGTTATAAGCATACTGTATATTAACCGGGATAATCTCCCCAACTGAGAGCTAGCATTGCAAAGTCTTTATTCAGTGTATTTACATGTTGAATATAGAATTTTAAGCCTATGTCTCCAAAATTTCATCCTGTGCAGCATCACCAACCTTATCTGCAAAAGAAAAGATTACATATTTTATTTTAGGTCTTGTTTGGTGATTTTATGAATTCAAGATCCAATTAAACCTTACAGTAAATTCTTCATGTTTGTATAGAAAGTAAAGCTATTAAAAGAAGAGTATATTGCCTTTAACCAATGATTATTGAGGAAATGAAATAAAAGTTGGAGATATAAATATAAGTCATACAATTGCTCCAACAATTATTTTATTATTTAAATATTTTGCTGTTATTCTTTGTTATCATAATTAAATAGTTCACCATTCATATAAGATATAATAAGAATGAAGAATACCAAATTATATAAAATAATTTATTTAATGTCCATCAACATCAAATTTATACATTTTATATTTTCAAGGGAGAAATATAAAAATTTTCAAATCTTCTTAATTTATTTCCTATTTCAGCATTGGGCAGTCCTTCCTTTAGCAAAGTAGAAAAAGATTCCATGTACAGAGCTATTTGATTTTAAGACACTGAAATCTTAAATCAACACAAAAATGAGACCAAGGTTGGTTGGTGATATATGGAAAGTACTTGCCTAGGAAATAGGAAGAGGGAGATGACTTGCTTGAATGATTGGTGATGAGCTGCCTTCAGGGCAACACATACTGCCTCTTCTGTGTAATGGATAAAGCACAGGGCACATCTACATCACACAATTGAAACTCTCCTGTTTGAAGCTTTTGCTGATATTTCTACCAAATTACTTATTGGCAAGTTATGCTAACAATAAAATTCAGTTTAATTTTAGGAACTTAAAACTTTAGTGTAGAAGGCTCAGTTTTAATATTTAACATGACTATGGAAAAAGTTTCTCTAAAAGTATGGTTTCATTATAACTTATGAAACATGATTAGCCTCTTCAATATGGCTTGTGATGATTGATAATCAAATAGATAATTGAAAATTTGGATATAACAGGGCCCAATTTTAAGCACAGATTTCAGGAAAGAGTCAAGCATTTATTTGGTTGCAACACTAACCATCCAATCTTAAACAACAGAAGCCTTAAAATGTCCCTTCTCACCTGGATTCACTTATCTTTCATGTTGCATAAACAGTTGCCCTCTTTCCTTTTCTCTGCTTTGCTCCATTACTATATACTTGTCAGTCTCACTCATCAGATTTGGAACGCAGAAAGGAATTTACAGAAACCCAATAAATGGGCAATTGTTCTAATGCAGAGTAAAAGCTCTTAGCATGTTGCTTACTTTCAAAGCATAGCAGAGATTTATTTCCTACATTTTACCTACAGACTCTGACCATACATGGAAAACTTAAGCACAGTTATTACCCAAACTTCATTCTCTTCCATTGCTATCTTTTAATGGACTTTCCAATTTGTATCATGACTAACATAACTAGTAATTACCCCATAGCACAAAATAGCAGTAATTATTCTAATGAACAACAATATTTTTGGAAACAATCACTTCATACCTATCAGATCAAATTCTACAAATACCTATTAGTTATCATTCAAATATATAATGTTTCTTCAGTTTCAGTATTTATTTCTCACTTGCTTTTATCTTCTCTACATTGTATAACTGTCATATTATCTATGTTACAGTGAAGATGATGCAAACGTACCTTTTGTATCACATAACCTGCACTCTGTAAATCTAGTGGCTGTGGTTCCTTTTTAATGTTCTAGTCCAGGGATCAGCAGATGCCTCTGATTCACAGGGAAGATATCCCTTGAGATACCCAGCGTCCCAGGAAAGAGGATTAGAGCAGCATGAAACACAGAGCAGTGCAATGTCCCACTTGGCCATGTTTACTAATCCTGAACATTCCACAAACCTTTCAGTTGAGGTGAGATAATCTTCACTATCCTAGCCTCAACTTTAATTTCATCGATATTTCTCCCAAGATGCTTTATCTGAGTAAATTTTTTGGGGCATTGCACTATTTCAAGATAAACAAATTTTCTTTGAAAATTTCACCATGAATATTTTTTAAAATGATAGCCCTAGAAAACTTATGTGAAATTAGCTAGGCATAGAAACATAAATCCTAAAGCACTCACTCCTATCATGCCCTTAGAAGAGCTGATCTCCTGGAGGAACATAGCATATTTGTTACTCCTTATAGGAAGAGTAGAAGGGAAAATACAGTAAGAAGAAGTTTTGTCAACTGTTGTATTGAATCCACCTAGAGGAAACACATCCTCTTGCACCATTGCCAAGTGAGGTGAATTATATTTATATAATTCATTGTATTATAATTTCAGCATAATTGAAAGATAGCATCTTCGGTGTTTTCACCACACAATAAAATATATCCAGGCAGAATGAATATCATCTTCCTGTGCTGATTTTATCCTGATTATGTGTGTTTTTGTGTTTCTTGAAACAATACAAAATATAAACAATAAGCTTGCATGGTAGTTATGTGTCAATAAAGATAACCCTATATTTTAAGAAACTTGTTCTGTGAGTGGTGGTAGCCCACATGTTTAGTTCCCAGCAATGCGTAGAAGAGGAAGGTAGATCTCTGAGTTTGAGGCCAGCCTGGTCTACAGGGTGATTTTCAGGACAGCCAGGGCTACACAGAGCAACCTTGTCTCAGAAATATATAAATTAACAAACAAACAAACAATTAAATAAATAAATAATAAATAAATAAATAAATACATCAATATTCCATTGTCTGATTAAAATTTGCTGGCTATTTTTTTTTATTAATTTGAGTATTTCTTATATACATTTCAAGTGTTATTCCCTTTCCCGGTTTCCGGGCAAACATCCCCCTCCCCCCTCCCCTTCCTTATGGGTGTTCCCCTCCCAACCCTCCCCCCATTGCCGCCCTCCCCCCATAGTCTAGTTCACTGGGGGTTCAGTCTTATCAGGACCCAGGGCTTCCCCTTCCACTGGTGCTCTTACTAGGATATTCATTGCTACCTATGAGGTCAGAGTCCAGGGTCAGTCCATGTATAGTCTTTAGGTAGTGGCTTAGTCCCTGGAAGCTCTGGTTGCTTAGCATTGTTGTACATATGGGGTCTCGAGCCCCTTCAAGGTCTTCCAGTTCTTTCTCTGATTCCTTCAACGGGGATCCTATTCTCAATTCAGTGGTTTGCTGCTGGCATACGCCTCTGTATTTGCTGTATTCTGGCTGTGTCTCTCAGGAGAGATCTACATCCAGCTCCTGTCGGCCTGCACTTCTTAGCTTCAACCATCTTGTCTAATTGGATGGCTGTATATGCATGGGACACATATGGGACAGGTTCTGAATGGGTGTTCCTTCAGTCTCTGTTTTAATCTTTGCCTCTCCCTTCCCTGCCAAGGGTATTCTTGTTCCCCTTTTAAAGAAGGAGTGAAGCATTCACATTTTGATCATCCGTCTTGAGTTTCAATTGTTCTAGGAATCTAGGGTAATTCAAGCATTTGGGCTAATAGCCACTTATCAATGAGTGCATACCATGTGTGTTTTTCTGTGATTGGGTTACCTCACACAGGATATTTTCCAGTTCCGACCATTTGCCTACGAATTTCATAAACTCGTTGTTTTTGATAACTGAGTAATATTCCATTGTGTAGATGTACCACATTTTCTGTATCCATTCCTCTGTTGAAGGGCATCTGGGTTCTTTCCAGCTTCTGGCTATTATAAACAATGCTGCGATGTACATAGTGGAGCACGTGTCTTTTTTATAAGTTGGGGCATCTTTTGGGTATATGCCCAAGAGAGGTATAGCTGGATCCACAGGCAGTTCAATGTCCAATTTTCTGAGGAACCTCCAGACTGATTTCCAGAATGGTTGTACCAGTCTGCAATCCCACCAACAATGGAGGAGTGTTCCTCTTTCTCCACATCCTTGCCAGCATCTGCTGTCACCTGAGTTTTTGACCGTAGCCATAATCACTGGTGTGAGGTGAAATCTCAGGGTTGTTTTGATTTGCATTTCCCTTATGACTAAAGATGTTGAACATTTCTTTCAGTGTTTCTCAGCCATTCGGCATTGCGCAGCTGTGAATTCTTTGTTTAGCTCTGAACCCCATTTTTAATAGGGTTATTTGTCTCCCTGCGGTCTAACATCTTGAGTTCTTTGTATATTTTGGATATAAGGCCTCTATCTGTTGTAGGATTGGTAAAGATCTTTTCCCAATCTGTTGGTTGCCATTTTGTCCTAACCACAGTGTCCTTTGCCTTACAGAAGCTTTGCAGTTTTATGAGATCCATTTGTCAATTCTTGATCTTAGAGCATAAGCCATTGGTGTTTTGTTCAGGAAATTTTTTCCAGTGCCTATGTGTTGCAGATGCTTCCCTTGTTTTTCTTCTATTAGTTTGAGTGTGTCTGGTTTGATGTGGAGGTCCTTGATCCACTTGGACTTAAGCTTTGTACAGGGTGATAAGCATGGATTGATCTGCATTCTTCTACATGTTGCCCTCCAGTTGAACCAGCACCATTTGCTGAAAATGCTATCTTTTTTCCATTGGATGGTTTTGGCTCCTTTGTCAAAAATCAAGTGACCATAGGTGTGTGGGTTCATTTCTGGGTCTTCAATTCTGTTCCATTGGTCTATCTGTCTGTCTCTGTACCAATACCATGCAGTTTTTATCACTATTGCTCTGTAATACTGCTTGATTTCAGGGATAGTAATTCCCCCTGAATTCCTTTTATTGTTGAGGATAGTTTTAGCTATCCTGGGTTTTTTGTTATCCCAGATGAATTTGCAAATTGTTCTGTCTAACTCTGAAGAATTGGATTGGTATTTTGGTGGGGATTGCATTGAATCTGTAGATCGCTTTTGGTAAAATGGCCATTTTTACTATATTAATCCTGCCAATCCATGAGCATGGGAGATCTTTCCATCTTCTGAGGTCTTCTTCAATTTCTTTCTTCAGTGTCTTGAAGTTCTTATTGTACAAATCTTTTACTTGCTGGGTTAAAGTAACACCGAGGTACTTTATATTATTTGGGTCTATTATGAAGGGTGTTATTTCCCTAACTTCTTTCTCTGCTTGTTTCTCTTTTGTGTAGAGGAAGGCTACTGATTTATTTGAGTTAATGTTATACCCAGCCACTTTGCTGAAGTTGTTTATCAGCTTTAGTAATTCTCTGGCGGAACTTTTGGGATCACTTAAATATACTATCATATCATCTGCAAATAGTGATATTTTGACTTCTTCTTTTCTGATCTGTATCCCCTTGACCTCCTTTTGTTGTCTGATTGCTCTGGCTAGAATTTCAAGAACTATATTGAATAAGTAGGGAGAGAGTGGGCAGCCTTGTCTAGTCCCTGATTTTAGTGGGATTGCTTCAAGTTTTTCTCCATTTAGTTTAATGTTAGCAACTGGTTTGCTGTATATGGCTTTTACTATGTTCAGGTATGGGCCTTGAATTCCTATTCTTTCCTGGACTTTTATCATGAAGGGGTATTGAATTTTGTCAAATGTTTTCTAAGCATCTAATGAAATGATCATGTGGTTTTGTTCTTTAAGTTTGTTTATATAATGGATCACATTGATGGTTTTCCATATATTAAACCATCCCTGCATGCCTGGGATGAAGCCTACTTGATCATGGTGGATGATTGTTTTGATGTGCTCTTGGATTCGGTTTGCCAGAATTTTATTGAGTATTTTTGCGTTGATTTTCATAAGGGAAATTGCTCTGAAGTTCTCTTTCTTTGTTGGGTCTTTGTGTGGTTTAGGTATAAGAGTAATTGTGGCTTCATAGAAGGAATTCAGTAGTGCTCCACCTGTTTCAATTTTGTGGAATAGTTTGGATAGTATTGGTATGAGGTCTTCTATGAAGGTCTGATAGAATTCTGCACCTAACCCATCTGGACCTGGGCTCTTTTTGTTTGGGAGACCTTTAATGACTGCTTCTATTTCCTTAGGAGTTATGGGGTTGTTTAACTGGTTTATCTGTTCCTGATTTAACTTTGGTACCTGGTATTTGTCTAGGAAATTGTCCATTTCCTGCAGATTTTCAAGTTTTGTTGAATATAGGCTTTTATAGTAAGATCTGATGATTTTTTTGAATTTCCTCTGAATCTGTAGTTATGTCTCCCTTTTCATTTCTGATTTTGTTAATTTGGAAACACTCTCTGTGTCCTCTCGTTAGTCTGGCTAAGGGTTTATCTATCTTGTTGATTTTCTCAAAGAACCAACTTTTGGTTCTGTTGATTAATTCTATGGTCCTTTTTTTTCTACTTGGCTGATTTCAGCTCTGAGTTTGATTATTTCATGTCTTCTACTCCTCCTGGGTGTATTTGCTTCTTTTTGTTCTAGAGCTTCTAAGTGTGCTGTCAAGCTGCTGACATATGCTCTCTCCTGTTTCTTTCTGTAGGCACTCAGAGCTATGAGTTTTCCTCTTAGCACAGCTTTCATTGTGTCCCATAAGTTTGGGTATGTTGTACCTTCATTTTCATTAAATTCTAAAAAGTCTTTAATTTCTTTCTTTATTTCTTCCTTGACCAGGTTATCGTTGAGTAAAGCATTGTTCAATTTCCACGTATATGTGGGCATTCTTCCCTTATTGTTATTGAAGACCAGTTTTAGGCTGTGGTGGTCCGATAGCACGCATGGGATTATTTCTATCTTTCTGTACCTGTTGAGGCCCGTTTTTTGACCAATTATATGGTCAATTTTGGAGAAAGTACCATGTGGAGCTGAGAAGAAGGTATATCCTTTTGCTTTAGGATAGAATGTTCTATAAATATCTGTTACGTCCATTTGGCTCATGACTTCTCTTAGTCTGTCTACGTCTCTGTTTAATTTCTGTTTCCATGATCTGTCCATTGATGAGAGTGGGGTGTTGAAATCTCCTACTATTATTGTGTGAGGTGCAATGTGTGTTTTGAGCTTTAGTAAGGTTCCTTTTACGTATGTAGGTGCCCTTGTATTTGGGGCATAGATATTTAGGATTGAGAGTTCATCTTGGTGGATTTTTCCTTTGATGACTATGAAGTATCCTTCCTTATCTTTTTTGATGTGTTTTAGTTGAAAATTGATTTTATTTGATATTAGAATGGCTACTCCAGCTTGCTTTTTCTGACCATTTGCTTGGAAAGTTGTTTTCCAGCCTTTCACTCTGAGGTAGTGTCTGTCTTTGTCTCTGAGGTGTGTTTCCTGTAGGCAGCAGAATGCAGGGTCCTCGTTGTGTATCCAGTTTGTTAATCTATGTCTTTTTATTGGGGAGTTGAGGCCATTGATGTTGAGAGATATTAAGGAATAGTGATTATTGCTTCCTGTTATATTCATATTTGGATGTGAGGTTATGTTTGTGTGCTTTTCTTCTCTTTGTTTTGTTGCCAAGACGATAAGTTTCTTGGTTTTGTCATGGAATATCTTGGTTTCTCCATCTATGTTAATTGAGAGTTTTGCAGGATACAATAACCTGGCCTGGCATTTGTGTTCTCTTAGGGTCTATATGATATCTGTACAGGAACTTCTGGCTTTCATAGTTTCTGGCAAAAAGTCTGGTGTAATTCTGATAGTTCTGCCTTTATATGTTATTTGACCTTTTTCCCTTACTGCTTTTAATATTCTTTCTTTATTTTGTGCATTTGGTGTTTTGACTATTATGTGACGGGAGGTGTTTCTTTTCTGGTCCAATCTATTTGGAGTTCTGTAGGCTTCTGTATGCCTATGGGTATATCTTTTTTTAGGTTAGGGAAGTTTTCTTCTATGATTTTGTTGAAGATATATACTGGTCCTTTGAGCTGGGAGTCTTCACTCTCTTATATACCTATTATCCTTAGGTTTGATCTTCTCAATGAGTCCTGGATTTCCTGTACGTTTTGGACTAGTAATTTTTTCCACTTTACATTATCTTTGACAGTTGATTCAATGATTTCTATGGAATCTTCTGCTCCTGAGATTCTCTCTTCCATGTCTTGTATTCTGTTGGTGAAGCTTGTATCTACAGCTCCTTGTCTCTTCTTTTGGTTTTCTATATCCAGGGTTGTTTCCATGTGTTCTTTCTTGATTGCTTCTATTTCCATTTTTAATTCCTTCAACTCTTTGATTGTGTTTTCCTGGAATTCTTTCAGGGATTTTTGTGACTCCTCTCTATGGGCTTCTACTTGTTTATTTATGATTTCCTGGAATTCTTTCAGGGATTTTTGTGACTCCTCTCTATGGGCTTCTACTTGTTTATTTATGATTTCCTGGAATTCTTTCAGGGATTTTTGCGATCTCTCTCTGTAGGCTTCTACTTGTTCTCTAAGGGAGTTCTTCACGTCTTTCTTGAAGTCCTCCAGCATCATGATCAAATATGATTTTGAAACTAGATCTTGCTTTTCTGGTGTGTTTGGATATTCTGTGTTTGCTTTGGTGGGAGAATTGGGCTCCGATGATGCCATGTAGTCTTGGTTTCTGTTGCTTGGGTTCCTGCGCTTGCCTCTCGCCATCAGATTATCTCTAGTGTTACTTTGTTCTGCTATTTCTGACAGTGGCTAGACTGTCCTATAAGCCTGTGTGTCAGGAGTGCTGTAGACCTGTTTTCCTGTTTTCTTTCAGCCAGTTATGGGGACAGCATGTTCTGCTTTCGGGCATGTAGTTTTTCCTATCTACAGGTCTTCAGCTGTTCCTGTGGGCCTGTGTCTAGTGTTCACCAGGCAGGTCACTTGCAGCAGACAAGTTGGTCTTACCTGTGGTCCCGAGGCTCAAGTTTGCTCGTGGGTTGCTGCCTACGAGCTCTCTGTGGCGGTAGCAACCAGGAAGATCTGTGCCGCCCTTTTCGGGAGCCTCCGTGCACCAGGGTTCCAGATGGCGTTTGGTGTTTTCCTCTGGCGTCAGAGATGTGTGCAGAGTGCAGTCTCTTCTGGTTTCCCAGGCGTGTCTGACTCTCTGTAGGTTTAGCTCTCCCTCCCACGGGATTTGGGTGCAGAGAACTGTTTATCTGGTCTGTCCCTTCAGGTTCCAGTAGTGTCTCAGGCATAGGGGTCCTGCCGCTCTTGGGCCCTCCCTCACGGGAACCCAGAGGCCGTATACAGTTTCCTCTTGGGCCAGGCATGTGGGCAGGGGTGGGCAGTGTTGGAGGTCTCTTCTGCTCTGCAGCCTCAGGAGTGCCCACCTGACCAGGCGGTGAGGTCTCTCTCCCTCAGGGTCTGGGAGCAGAGAGCTACTGCAGGCTGGGATCCGCCGGTTTCTCAAGGTTTTTTTAAAGTAGCTTACTCTGAAGGTACATTTTCTCGTGTATATTTAGAAACTCTCTCTCTCTCTCTCTCTCTCCCTCTATCTGTGTGTGTGTGTGTGTGTGTGTGTGTGTGTGTGTATACCAATTTTTATCCCAAATTAGTGTGTATTTATGATTTCCTTGTAATAAAAATACCCCTTGCTCTTTCTTGCTTGCTACATCTTCTACTCTCATTTACTGTAGATATTGCTGTGTCCAATTAATTTTAGAAGACCTTGTTAAGCATACAAATGCAAGTCATATACTTAATGGATCCGGAGATTTCCTTCACATTGGTTTTGTAAGACCTTCCCTAAAAAATAGTATTGGGGAAATATGTAAAAGAATCAAAAAAGTAGATAGACATTTAATTTTATGGGATTAGTTGATCTTATTTTCCACTAACTTTTTAATGTTTGTTGAAAGATTGTTTATTATCAGAGGTCATATCAAAACAAATATCAAGGATAATATTTATTTTAACATTAATAGAAATTAGTGTAGGCCGGATGGTGGCACACCCCAAAACAAATATTGCAAAACAAACACAAACACATCCATATGACATAGACATATGCAAATATAAAGACATATATACGCAAAAAGGGAACTGTTTGGAATAGAGAATAGAGACAGGAGAGGAATTTGGAGTGTGAATGTGGTCAGGACAATTGATATACTTGAATATAAATATCATTATGTGACTCATGTCCTTGTACAACTAATATATATTATTGACATATGTGTAAAAGATGTGAAAACTTTTAAGAACTAATTTCTCCGGAAAATTTACATTGTAATTTCTGGATTCAAATGTAGAGTTTTTGAAGGTGTTGGACTTTAATAACTACATTATGCAGTGTCTATGTAGGTTTGGAAACGTTGCTCATTTGGATTCAAGGCAGAAGTTTGCCAGGAGAATTTTCTTTTCTTTTCTTTCCTTGCCTTGCCTTGCTTTGCCTTGCCTTGCCTTGCCTTGCCTTGCCTTGCCTTCTATACACCTGCCCTGTTTACTTTCTTAACGCATAGCTTTGGCAAACATGTGTCTCCAAGTGTCCATATCATCTTGGCAAGCATGTACCTTCTAGTGCCCCCACAGTCAATCCCTTGGTGTATGGTGTCAAGACCAAACAGATTTGGAACCGAGTGCTGAGTCTCTTCTCACACTTGAAAATTACTGAAGGGTAAACCATTTAGATAACATTTGTGATGGAAGAATACAGCTCATAAAATAATGGGATATTCACTAACCCTTGCTTCACTGCTCTTTTATGATGCTACTTCTCTTTCACGTTATTTTTTATAGAACATATTTATGGTGTGTTTTAATGTTTGTGTGTCGATTCTCTGCGTTTAATTTTGCATGAACGATGTCTAATCTATCACTCCCTTCAGTATCTTTACATTTCACAAATTTGTTCAGAATATGCACGTATTTCCCATCATGACATATCTTTCTGCCTATTTCTCATGTACAGTACTTATTTAGTGACAGATTTCCGAGATAATAAATGCAATGATTTCAGCTTCAGTTTCATATGTAGATGTTTGAATACTGACACTGCAATCCTTCCCTCAGAATAATTCTGAGCAGCTGTGGTCATGTACAATAGCTTTCTGCAACCTAGCCTATGAGCAAACAGTATATATCCTGTAATAAATAAAAGTATGATCTTTTTGTTCAATTTCCTCTGATCATTTTAAAACATTTTGTTTTTACTTATGTCTTTGTTAAGAAAGTCATCACTGAGCATTTTCCTTCCTTTCACTAGAGCAGTAATTTTAGCTGCTTCATTGTTCCCTCAACATCCGGACAATCAGTAAAAGTAGACGATACAACTTTACTTGAAACAAGAATACTTGAAGCAGGTATGTGGTGCTCTTTAAAAACTTCAAAATCAATTCTTCTGCGATATTAAAATTAAAGGGAGTAGAAGGCTTGTCTGTGTGAAGAAAAAACAATCAGCAAACAGTCATTCATCTTAGGTCTTGATTATTTAATATACTCCTAGTTATCAATGAAGTATTAGACTTAGATGATAGATGTTACCGCACAAAGGAGAGAAAGGAAAAGCAATCATAGTATAAAGGATGTAGTAGAAACTGTGTAGAGGCTACTAAACATTCCTACAACCTTTCGAGGAGAATCCTGCTGGTTGAAGGTATTATAGCAGTATGCTGACAGGACTTTACCACACCGTGAGTTTCTCTAAAGAGACAAAGTTATAATATGAAATTTCTGTAGAATTTTCAAATATATAAAGGAGAAGTCTCAAAAAGAAAGCAATACAATGAATTATGATTCAAAATTATTGCCTCAGTGTACTAATGTAAAGAATCTGTACACATGAATAAAAATCGGGAATTGATTATGTATTATGTACAGAGTTAAATTTTCTCTGAAAATGTGTTATGGCTTTTCAATGTGCATTTTAAATTATTGTTAAGGGAAAAATTAAGGAGGAGTTGTATGCCAGTTAGAAGATGAGAGATTTTGTTTAGTAATAATCAAAGTCATTTCTATGAGCTTCAAAAGTTTTCCTCTTTTCTCAACTGAGGTTTATTGACCCTGAGAATTGACATAGTAAAAGAACAAAGAAGGGGTCCTGTACTTAGCACAAAATATGTTTATTTAGAGATAGAATTATTTAGAGTTATTTATTATAATCAAATTTATAGTTAAATGCCATAGAATAAGTTCATTGGATCACTTTATATTTTTGGTGTATTTATCAATGCAATATATATGAGATCAAAATGTAAGCACAAAAATATAGCTCATGACTAAAGATAGTTGAAATCTTAGCTAATTGTTTTTAAAAAACATTTTATTAGCTTATAAATATAACATAATATATATAAATATAATAAATAATAAATATAATATAATGTGAAAGAAAACAAAATTGTACCATTTGGCACAAAATGCCAAATGACCCTTCTTGAAAATCTACATAAAAATAACATTATATAGATGAGAACCTCATATTATAACTCTACACATAGATACATATGCACATAGCTTTGTAAACAATTATTAAAAGTGAGGCCACAAATATTGAAGAGAGAAAGGATAGATGTATGTGTGAATTTTTTCAATTTTTATTGGTTATTTTATTTATTTACATTTCAAACATTGTCCTTCTGACCAGTTTCCCCTCCACAAGTCCCCAATCTCCTCTCCCCTCCCCCTGCCTCTAAGATGGTGTTCCACCATCTGCCAACCCACTCCTTCCTCAGAACCCTAGCATTCCCATCTTCTGGGGTGTTCGAGCATCCAGAGTACCAAGGGGCTCCCCTCACAAACATGCTAGATAAGGCAGTCCTCTGCTACATATACAGCTAGAGCCATGGGTACCCCCAACCCCAGATACCCTTGGGCTGGTCGTTTAGTGGCTGGGATCTTTGTTGGATGGTGTCTTGTTGGTTTATATTGTTTTCTTCTTATGGGGTTGCAAAATCCCTTCAGCTCCTAAAGTCCTTGACCTACTTCACCATAGGAGTCTCTGCTCTCAATACAATATTTGGCTATAAACAATTGCATCTGTATTGCTGAGGCTCTGGTAGAGCCTCTCAGGGGACAGTTGTACCAGGCTCCTGTTAGGAAGCACTTCTTGGCATCAGCAATAGTGTCAGGGTGGATGTGATGGATCTATAAGTGAGGCAGTCTCTGGATGGCCTTTCCTTCAGTCTCTGCTCCACTCTTTGTCCCCACATTTCTTTTTGAAAGGATAAATTCTGCATTAATGTTTTTGACTTGGGTGTGTGGACACATCCCTCAAATGGGAGCCATGCCTGTCTACTGGATAATTTTTCTAGAGGTATTAATTTCCCTTTGTAGGTTATTTTGCCTAATTTCCTCCCAGTTGTTTCCTGGAAACCACTTGGGTCCTTGGCATCTGGGATTTCTGGTGGCTACACCTGTTAACCCTCCCCCACTGCTACACACTTCCTTTCAAATTTCTACCCTCTGTAGTTATCCCCATCTCTCATATCTGAACCAACCCTGACTTTTTTGTCCCTCTCCTTTCTCCCTCCCATATCCCTCTTTCCCTTTATTTCCATAGATTATTTTCTTCAACATTCTGAGTAGGTCTGTTGCATCCATATTTTGCTGTGGTCTTCTTCTTGGGTTTCATAAAGTCTGTGAGTTCTATCATGGGAATTCCAAGCTCCAAGCTTGTGTGTCTGTGTGTGTGTGTGTGTGTGTGTGTGTGTGTGTGTGTGTGTGTGTGTGTGTGAGAGAGAGAGAGAGAGAGAGAGAGAGAGAGAGAGAGAGAGAGAGAGAGATTGAGGGAGGGACTGGGTTACCTCGCTGAGGATGTTTTCAAATTCCATCCATTTTCCTGTGAATTACATGAAGTCATGTATTTAATAGTTGAGTAGTACTCTACTTGAAATGCACCACATTTTCTGGATCCATTCTTCTGTTGAGGGATATCTTTGTTGTTTCCAGCTTCTGACAATTATAAATAAGGCTGGTATAAACACAGTGGAGCATGTGTCCTTGTTATACGTTGTGTCATCTTCTGACTGTATGCCCAGGAGTGGTATAGATGTGTAATCAAGTAGAACTATTTTCATTTTTCTGAGGAAGTGACAGAATGATTTCCAGAGTGGTTGTACCAGCCTGCGTTTCCACCAGCAATGGAGGAGTGCTTCTCTTTCACCCCAGATGTGCTAACACCTGTGCTGACCTGAGTTTTTGACCTTAGCCATTCTGACTGGTGTAAAGTGGGAGTCTCAGAGTTGTTTTGGTTCTTTATTTTTTTTTTTTTTTTTTTTTTTTTTTTAGGAGCTGGGGACCAAACCCAGGGCCTTACGCTTCCTAGGCAAGTGCTCTACCACTGAGCTAAATCCCCAACCCTGTCAGAGTTGTTTTGATTTGCATTCTTCTGATGACTAAGGATGTTAAGGATGTTGAACACTTCTTTAAGTGCTTCTCAGCCATTTGAGATTCCTCAGCAGAGAATTCTTTGTTTATCTCTGTACCCATTTTTAAATAGGGTTATTTCTTCCTCTGGAGTCTAACTTCGTGAATTCTTTGCATATTTTAGATGTTAGTCCTCTATTGGATATAAATAGGGTTGATGAAAGATCTTTCCCAATCTGGGGATTGCTGTTGATCTATTGACAGTGTCCTTCATCTTACAGGAGCTTTTCAATTTTATGAGGTCCCATTTTTCGATTGTTGATCTTAGAGCATAAGCCATTGGTGTTCTGTTCACGAAAACTCCCCTATGCCAATGTGTTTGAGGCTTTTTCCCATTTTCTCTTCTATTTGATTCATTTTATCTGGTTTTAAGCTTCCTTATCCTCCTTGATAACTTTTGGTTGAAAGTCAATTTTATTGGATATTACAATTGCCACTTCAGCCTGTTTCTTGGGACCATTTTCTTGGAATTTTTTTCCCAGCCTTTTACTGTGAGGTAGTGTCTGCTTTTGTCATTGAAGTGTGTTCTCTGTAAGCACCAAAATGCTGGGTCCTTTTTATATATCCAGTCTGTTAGTCTGTGTTTTTTTATTTGGGAAATGAGTCTATTGATATGAAGAGACATTAAGCAATAGTTATTGTTTTTCCTGTTATTTTTGTTGTTTGTTGTGGAATTATGTTTGTGTGCATCTCTTCTTTTGGAATTTTTGGAAGCAGATTATTTTCTTGCTCTTTCTGGAGTTTAGTTTCCCTGCTTGTGTTCGAGTTTTCCATCTATTACCTTTTGTATGGCTAGAATTGTGAAACGATACTATATAAATTTGGTTTTGTCATGGAATACCTTGGTTTCTCCATCTATGTTAATTGAGAGTTTTGCTGGATATAGTAGCCTGGGCTGGTATTTGTATTCTCTTAGGGTTTGTATGACTCTGCCCAAGATCTTCTGGCTTTCATAATCTCTGGTCCGATATGGTATGGGCTTTCTCTCCCAGCAGAATCTGGGTACAGAGAGCTGTGTGACAGGGTCAGCTCCAGGCTCAGACAGAAACAAGAAGGATTCTGTCCCAGACTTTTTCTGCGTTCCTATGTGCTGAGGGCTCCAGACGGGTCCCTCTGAGCAGAAATGGTTGCCTTACCTCTGCTCTCAGATGTGTCAGGTCTCCTGGAGACTGGCTTTCAGCTCTGGTCATAGGCAGAGACTGGAATGACCCTATCCTGACTGCTCCTAGGTTCTTTTGTCCAGAGGGCTCTAAGTGGGTTCCTCTTCATCCAGGAATGTGAGCAGAAGTGTTGTTCTCCTCTGAGCTCTGAGGATTGTCTGGACTTCTGAAAGTCCAACTCTTTCCACCTCAGTATTTCTAGTGTTTTCTATACAATGATAGGATCACTGCTTTCATTAATTCATGGCAACTGTAGTTGTTTATGTAGTAACTGTAAAAGAGCAAGCCAGACAGCAGTGTGTATTCTTCAGTATGCTGACATTCTAGTTTTCTGAACTTTAAAAATATTTTTATTTATGGCTCCCTATGTGGACATATGTAGATGTTTCTTCTTATTTTCTATATTAATGTGTATGCCTGCATAGGCCACAAGTGGGCCTTAGATACCCTGGAGTTATAGATAATAATAGTGAACTTAACAATATAAGAGTTAAACGTATGTGCTCTGGAAGAATGGCAAAGACCCTTAACTGCTGCCCCATCTCAGTAACTCTTTATCATTTTTTTATTAATTTAATTTTAAGAATTTCTTATATGAGTATAATACATTTGTATATACATTTAACTCCTTCTATGCTTTTCCTTCTTTGTCTCAAACTTTTAACTTCTTCTAATTTAATTATTATTATGTACACATATATGTATATAAACTTTGTTGACAATTCAAATGTTATCCTCCAATCCAATCTCCTTTCCTTGAAACCTCACACCCTCCCCCTCCCGAATGCCTCCTGGAGGGGATTCCACGACCCACCCATCCATCCACCCACTCCTGCCTCACCCCTCTAGCATCCCCCTTCTCTGGGGCACCAAGCCTCCACAGGACCAAGTGGCTTCCCTCCCACTGATGCCAGATTAGGCAGTCTTCTGCTACATATGTAGTGGGAGTCATGAACCAACCCATGTATACTCTTTGGTTGCTGGTTTAGATCCTGGGAGCTCTGAGGGGTCCAGTTAATTGATACTGTTGTTCTTCCAAATAATTTTTTTATTATAAGTTGCAAAATGAATTTTCCTAGGCCCAGCGTTTGAGATATTCAAATAATTCATATTTAAATTCAACTTTAATCATAATTCATAACTCAACTTTATATGATTTGCTGGAAAGAACACATCTCCAAATAACACAAACTACTCATTGACAACTTCATTAGCTTTCATGATTCTCCATGAATTGATTGGAAATCCGAGGCTTTCTTCTCACCTCTATTAAGTTCATCAGATTTTTTTGTTTTATATTATTTCAGTTAGCATCAAAGCATTGCAGTTAGCTAAGGTACACACACGCACACAGACACACACACACACACACACACACACACACGCACATGCACACACACACACACCCCGCACATAGACAGACAGAATGACACACACATGCCACACACAGACAGATAGACAGACAGACTCACACACACACACACCACACACACAGACACATAGACACACAGACACCTAGACACACAGACACACAGATACACACACACACACACACACACACATTTGCATTATGTTTACTATCCACAAATACTCACTGATTCTGTAGCCCTCCTCCTCCCCTGTCCTGATCCATTGTCTTCTTATTTTGAATTTGTTACATTTAACTTTTGGACTACTTCCTTTTTGACAATAAGATTCATAGAGTCATTGTAGTTTGCATCTATATGCTGACAGGTAATAAGATTAGGATTCATATCTTGATACATGATCTATGACTTTTTGAACTTTACCATTACATATTAACTGTCACAAAACAAGTAAAATAAACTGGTAATGTTACCCACCTCCATTATACTGACAGTAGGATATGTTACCACCTTCAATTTAGATAAGTCAGAAAAAATCCCAATTTGACTTTAAAGACTGATTTAACAGCAGTTAGGATCATGTTAATGGTTATTAGAGACGGCAGAAAGTAAAAAGTACGGAAGGGTAAAGAAATATCTCAATGTGATCAGTGTCACAGTTGAATATAAGATATAGGTCAGAGTCTCAACTCACTGAAGGGGGATACAGTCAACATTATAGTAAGTTATGCAGTTGATAATATCTAGAAGAAATTGTTTATACCAGGAAACATAACTGTTTAAGGCAAGGGAATGTTTTAATCATCTTGAAAATTAGACAATCTATAAATGTACTTAATATCACTGAATTCCATAATTATTACATGTTATTAAATCAAAATGATAAGAATAAAATTAAAGAACATGCACACTGCAGTGACATGTACTACTATGCCTTTTGCATATACAAATATTAGTTAATATGATGAACAAATTTACTCTGAT